>NC_046161.1:55443066-55768066 GCF_011064425.1 Rattus rattus
AAGCAGGGCCTTTCACTGAACAGAGAGCTCATGGACTCAGCCAGTCTAGCCAGCCACCTTGTGCCAGGGATCTCCTGCTTCTGCTTCCTGAGTGCTAGAAGTGCAGGCAGCCACCACACCCACCGGGCATTTACATAAGTGCTCTCCCAGCATTCCCAGGTCACACCTCTCCCCCTAGCCCATCACCTATTGCAGAAGAACTGAGATTGAGGGAAGCAATCCTTTGAGGCCTTGTAGCTAGAGTGGTGGGGGCTTGAACTGTGGTGTCGGGGCTCACAGAGCATCATCTCACATACCTGACCAGATGGATGAACCAGTGGCCCCTGTCTAGCAGACGCCACACATGCACTAGAGTTCTGGAACTGACAGACAGTGGAGAGTGACACTACACCAGCCCAGAGGCTTTCCAGCATTGCAGAGTAGCCCCTGGGAACTCGTAGCTATGAGTTGGGGACCTTGGGTCTGGTCCTCTGTCCCTTCCCTTGCTCCCCTCCTGGAAGTAGTCACTGGCCAAGCCCAAGGCCACACTTAAGGCTGAGACCAAGGAGCCTCTCAGTTTGTGGAGTTGACAGTTGCTTTGGGCAAGCTGCAAGCAAACAGCTGCGACTTCAGTCCCCGAAGCTCCCCCTTACTCCTTACCTGTGTTAACATTTTTATTTTTTAAAGAATACAGTCAAGGTGGGGGCCGGGAGTGGGCAATGGGGAGGGAGGGAGCCAGGGCCCTTTATCAGCTCTGGGGTCCTTGCATATGTAACACTGTCGTATAATTAACAGTGAAGATCATTTACATTGTCGCTTAGCTAATTTTCATAATGTTTTCTTTATTATCAGAGGAAGAAATTAACCCAAGAATTTATTTACATAGCAGCCTCAAACAGTAACAGCTTGCTAATTGCCTGTTAGGTGATTAATAAGCTTACAGCAGATGCTAATGCGTCGTGGGCTCCCGTTTCAAAGGTGCTCTTCCTGCACGCCTGTGTTTTTGGCAGCTTAATTAGTGCAATAATTATGTACTTGTTGCTCCTTCTTTCGAGCAAATACTGTCAAATGCTTAAAAGATTAAAGTGAATTATATCCTGAGAACTCGCACGCGGGAGGATGCCCAGCGTACTAACGTCACGGCTAGTGCAAAAATAGACAACACTAAGTAAGAGCAGGCTCTGATGAGCCACGATGTGCTATAGACTCAACCAGGCCTGGTCCTGACTTTGTCCCTTGCTAATGGAAAACCCTAGAAGCATGCCTCAGCTTCCCATCTATGTAAGGTATGAGAAGCTATCAGCATGGAGTGAGGGGAGGGGAAACAGGAATATGAGAGGTACAAATCATTCAGCATTTGCTGTAAGAGATATATCTCATTTTGGTTATCTTTCTCTTTAAAGAAAAAGATTTATCTCACTTGTGTATGTGTATGTGTATGTGTATGCATGTGTACGTGCGTGTATTGACACACGTGTGTGCAGGTGCAGCTCCAGGCATTATGGATCTGAACTCAGGTCCTCATGACCGAGCAGCAAGCCCTCTTAACCGCTGGAACCGTCTCTCCTATCCCTTCATTTCATTCTTACTTAGAAGAAACCAGTTGTCCAGAGACTTCACTGGGGTGGCCAGAGAACTTTAATCCTGGGTTGAGAAGCAGATGGCGTTGCAGTCTCGTGTACTGTGATGGAGGCGTAATGGTTATGGGGAAGGAAATGTTTTCTCTTGACATAAACACTGAAGGATTCAGGGCTGATGCTGATGGCTGCCATCTGCCTTAACTTTTCCAGCCTCTTCCCAAAGTGAATGGAGGTTGAGGTCTAGGAAGAGTGGACGCCTTGAAGCTGCATCAGAGGGCTCAGTGGGGCTCAGCGGAAGTGCACTTGCCTGGCACACAGGGAGTCCTCATTGTGACGGATGCCTAAGAGGACTCAGCTGAGAAGCAAGGCTCCGGCACTCCCACGAGAGGTGTTAATCAAAGTGGGAAAACCTACACTAAGCATAGACAACACCTTCTGCCTGGAGCCAGATATAAGGGGATCCAAAGCGAAAATCATTTGTCTACCTGCCCTTTACAAGTGGTTCTTAGCCTGTGGGCCAGGACCCCTTTGGGGATCAAAAGACCCTTCCATGGGGGTTGCCTATCAGATATCCTGCATTTCAGATATTTGCATTGCAATTCACAACAGTAGCAAAATTACAGTTACAAAGTAGCATCAAAAGTAATTGTATGGTTGGTGGGTCGCCATGATATGAGGAACTCTATTAAAGGATCCCGGCATGAGAAAGGGTGAAGACCTCTGCCATAGACTGCTGCTGCCCTGTTCTGCTGAAACTGGGACCCAGCCTTTCCAACCTTGCAATGTGGCCCGGGATCCTGTGTGTGGCCTCCCAGGAACCCTCTAGGCTTCCTTGCCGGATTAGTACTGCTGAAGCATCCAGCTTTGTGGACTTAGTGGCTTCTGGCCCTTCAGCCTCTCCATTGTACAGACAGCCGTTATTGATTGACCATTCCCTATCAGGTGAAATGGCCTAATAAATCTCCTTTTAATATATATTCATTCTATCAGTTCTGTTCTTCTACAAAGCCCAGACTAACACACTGATATTTCGATAAAACCAACAAAACCTGAAAGAGAAAAGACCTCAAAAGTGGCTGCTGGGGATTTTCCTAGGGACCCATGTAGCTATTTCCTCTTGCATATATTTAAAAATGTACACAGGACAGGTCAGGGGTCCATCGGGGCCTAGGCCTTAGACTGGAGCCACCCCTGGTCAAATCCAGCTCTACCCCTTGTGAGCTCTGTGGCAGGGGCCTAAGCCTTCTGTGCCTCTGTTTCCTCGTTGGTGATATGGAGATGTATTCATTACTAAGGTTTATCGAGCCCGTGGATATGGGCTTTAACACAGCACCAGGTGCCCAGCAAGCCCATCCTTGGGTCTCTGCCAGCCTGACTGGTACGAGCCCTGAGGTTCCTCCTGCTGAGCTATGGGACGTAAACATCCACTGTTGGCTTGTTCTGTGCCATCGTCAGTGCCGGGATGGATCCTAGCTTCTGCCCTCTAACAGAAAGGACCACAGTCTTACCAACCTTTCACTCTGCCATCCCGCAGAGACCGCCTTGTCATCAGGACTGAGCCCAGCCCCTCAGTTTCTCCTTGCCCCTGATGAAGTGCTTGACCACAAGTTCCTGGTTTGACAGTGAGGTGTCCTCCTCACCTCCACCTGCCTCTCCAGCCAAATGTTCAGGACTCTGTCCTATGGCAGCTGCCCACTGAGCTCACCCCATGCCCCATTAGCTGAATTTTGTCTATTTCTCTGGTTCTCCCGCTTGGGGTGTGTACTCTGACCTCTGACTGCTCAGCCTTTCTAACCCCGGGAGCTGCACTTGGTCCTTGATTGTGCCTACCACCTCAATCCTGCCAGCTAGGACCGGGCCCGCTCACCCTCCGGTTTCTTGTGGATGTTTCTTTTGCGCAGGTGGAAACACACCTGGTCTTGGCACTTCTTACCAGACCACCGATCCTTTGCATGCTCTGAAGCTCGCCTGAGTTCTCCTTCCTGGGAGACGAGGGGTAGAGACTGTGTAAATGCCCAGTGCTCGTTAGTAGTGAGTCTTTATCTAGAGCCTGTGAAGTCGCAGGTTCCCAAACAAAAGTCACAGTAGAGCAGGAGTTGGGCAGTGTTTCCGCTAAGAAACCGAATGAACACATGGGTGAGAGACCCCTCTCTTCAGTCCCTCTGCTGGCCCAAGACTCTGTTTCTCTCCTACTTATTAATACACTCTCGGGTTCCAACTTCCTGTCCAGTGCCACAACCGAACCCTAGGGGCTTGGTCCAGCGAAGGAGGATCCAATCAGGGTGCCACAGTCACCCCTCTCCATCTATCTCTGAGCCTGCCTGTTTGTGACACCGAAAATATACTGATAAAACATGCTTGTGGTTATCTGGAGCAGAAGTCACAGACTTTATAAAGTTGTGGGGAGAGAGGTCCAGGCTGGGGCGGACTGAGCCAGTGACAGACCTGTGGCTAATCCTCCCCCAGATCTCCGCACAGTACTTGTCCTTTTCCTTCAAGGGCACTCTGCCATGGCACCACCTGCTAAGAGAGTCCCTAGAGTGGCCTGCTGCTTTCAGGCCACTTGTGTCTCATAACTATACCTATAATGAAGAAGATGGCATGGTGTTTTTCTTCCTGGCACCTGTTTTGCACAGAACTGGCCCGTCCCTTGGTAAGAATGAGGGTCTCTCTGATGTTCATGTGGCTATGGACCTTGGGAGACAAAAAAGGCAGGGCTAGAAGCCCAAGTATGTTCTGAAAGCTGTGTGTGTGTGTGTGTGTGTGTGTGTGTGTGTGTGTGTGTGTGTGTGTGTGTGTGTGTGATATGGATACATGTTTTCACACTGGTTAGGCTGTTTCTTCAACGAGCTCCAGGGATACCCCTGTGTCCACTTCCCCACTGCCAGAATCATAGATGGGCATCACCACATCTAGATTTCTTTTATGTCAGTGCTGGGGGTTGAACTCACCCTGGGTGTGTACAGCCAGCACTTTAGCAGCTGAGTTATCTCCCGAGCCCCTGCATAACTGTTCATTTTTACAGAGAGCCTACCATCTGCCAGTTGGACAAAGGGAGGAGAGCTATTTGGTTACAGCAGGAGTGACGCCCACTGTCGGTGCTCGCCAGACATGAGTAGCTCAGGCCGCCCTCCAAACCTTCCTTCCTTTGCTGATGACATGGGGTGAGCATTAAGTGTGGATGCCGAGGGGCACATGAACATGTGTATAGCTGTTCTTGCCCTACAGCAGCATCTCTAAAACGCCAGAGCATCGGAAGTGCCTGAAAACGTGTTAAAAATGCTGATTTCCAAACCCCGTCCTCCAGTCTCTGCTTCAGTTGGAGGAGAAGGGCCGAGAGTCTGGTCTTCTAACAAACATTTTTCACGATGATGGTCAGACAGAACCTCTTCTGCCCTTCCAAAGTGAACCACCTACCCAGGAGACAGGATTTTTACATCACTAGCATGGGCAGGCATAATAGGGGCCGGAAGCACGCTTGCGAGACTTTTGGCTTCTTGGTGTCTATTTTCCTTTCCCACCCCGATATCCTTTTGAGGCACTACCCCTCCCAGCCTCAGCTCCCATCTGGCTGTGGTGTGAAGTGGTCAAGTACCCTAAGGGCATCTGTGGCATGATGGTTTGAATAAGAATTGTCCCCATGGGCTCAGATATGTGAACACTGGGTCCCCAGATGGCAGTGCTGTTTGGGGGAGGTTCTAGAACCTTTTGGATGAGCAGAAAGCGTTGCTAGAGGAAGAACATTATTGGGGCTGCCTTGGAGGGTTCTGGTCTTCCTCACTTCCTGCTTGCTCTCTCTGCTCCCTGCGTGTAGTCGAGATGTGACTCCCTCAGACCCCCACCCCTGCTCACATGCTGTCCGCAGACCCTGTTGCTCGGGAACGGTAAGCCAAAATAAACTCTTTCTTCTGTAAGTTGTTTTCCCTAGTGGCATTTTAGCTCAAACAACCGGAAACTAACCAATGCACTGTCCAATCAGGAATGCTTTTGGGCATCTATCCAACCAATCACATGGCTCTCACTGTCCAATCATAATCCTAGGACCCTGAACGGAATCATGGAAGAACTTCCTGAGTTCTGGTTGCATCTTCTCCCCTCAGTGCCATAAGCACATACGGAGCCATTGATACTGGAAAGCTGAAGGGAAGGCACTACTCAATGCCCCTGGAGGTAGCCACACCTGAGCCCAACGCTTCCTTGCTTGAACGTTCCATGTACCAATTCTTAACCTCTTCCTGCCTTAGTCGGAATTTGGAGGGGATTTTCACACACAACAGGCAAGCTTCCTAGGGTACCCATTGCTCCAGGAAATGGGAGGTGTTATTACCTTGCAGGTCAGAGAGCTTTACAGATGGACATCTGTGAGGACATTAGCAAAGATGTGTTGACAAGAAAGAGGGAAAGATGGAGGTCACAGCACAGACGAAAAAGGCCAGGTTCTGGTCCCCAGGAGGAGCCTCCAGAAGTGGTGATTCCATCAAGGAGGGATGTCTCAACATTCTAAGCAGAGAGCCCTTTGCCTTTCTTAATCCCCTTTCCCAGAAGAGATCACCCCAGTGCTGGAGGTCCCTAGAGTCTGCTGGCCCCATGAGTGTAGACTTCCTGCCCAGACGGTGCTCCTGGGATGAGGTCATGGCTGGGGAGCGTCTTCCCCTCTCTTAAGCTGCTTTCAGTAGCAATCGCTGTGTTGTTGCTTAATCTCAGAATTATCTGATTGTCACAGTCAAGCTTTCCACATTAGGCAGTGAGCCAGCAAGTCACTTAACCTATAATTGCCCTTTAATGAAGCCCATCTTCAAAACTGAATTGTCAAAGGGAAACTTGTAAACATACAGTGAGGTCCAAGACCAAGCTGGCCCCAGACGTCGCAGCCAGGCCCTTGACTCCTCTCTGGCGTCGGCCACATTTGTCTGAGTTATTGGGGCTTTAGCTCCAGCTGCCACCCACAGTAGAGAGGAGCCTGGTGTTCATCGCTTTCCCAGAAGCAGGTCAAGCCTTTTAAAAGTAAGCTGAGGGTGCTTGGCTTGGGTACACACAGTTCCCGTTGCCAAGTGTCCCCACCCCCACTCCCCCCGGCCCTGGGCTATGAGCTGCAAAGGTAAAGCCAGCTTTATGACTTGGACTTGATGAAGCCTAGGTGGCCTCTGTTTTTCAGTGACGTCATGTGATGGTGGGTGGTCTGTAAAGAGTAGGCAAGGGAGGGTGATGTTACAGACGATGGCTCACGATGACAGGTCTGTGCTGAAATGTTTGCGTTGCAGGGTATCTGTGCTGTGTGGCAATGTTTGTGTGTATGCGTGTGAGCGGGAATGTATGCATGTATGTGACGTATGCATGTATGCACATGTATGTGAAGGTGCCATGGTGGTCAGAAGAGGGCGTTGGATCCCCTGGAACTGGAGTCACAGATGGTTGTGAGCCACGTTGTGAAGGTTTGGAGCTGAACCAGGTCCTCAGTAAGAGCAACAAGTGTTCTTAACTCTAAAGACACACCTTTAAAAAGAAATACGGCCACTGGGGATTGACCTCAGGTTCTTACACTTGCAAGGTAAGGACTTCACTGCCTGAGCCCTCTCCAGCTCGCTCTCCAGTCTCTACGTCTTAGCATGCTGGAGGCTGCAGTGAGCACGCAGCCGTCTTCATGCACACACCGGGACCAGGGACAAAAACGTACGGAACACTGCTTTGGTGCCAGGTATGTGGCCGGGCACTTTACATGCTCGCCGTGTGCCCTTACTTTGACTGTGAGGGATGTGAGGCTTGACAGGGTTGAGTGACCAGCCTGGTGCTCTGCAGCTTGTGATGTGGAAGAACAAGATTTGAACTTTGATTTACCAGATATCCGACTGCTCAGTGTCTCTGAGGCACCTCGGCAGCTCCCGGATCAGCTTCACGCTGGCCTCCAGCTGATGAGAAGTCCAGACAAAGACGCTGTGACATTATGCGTAAATCTTGGATTTGTTTCAAAACAGCAGCACAATGTGTTGGGAAGTAGGAAGAACCAGACAAGGAACTGCCAGGGAGACAGCGGGCATCTTAGCTGGGGATAACCTTACACAAGGTCGTCGTACGGTTTTTTCCTAATTCTATGTATATTTGGAAGATGTATCACCAATTTATTTTTTTAAAGTAAGACCATTCTTAGGGCATCCATGCATATCCTTCACCCCCCACCCCCAACCCATCACCGACACAAAGTCCCTTTTCCAAATTGGCTCCATCCCTTCAAGACAGCACACTCTATGCCTGTCTGGTTCACCCAGTGAATGAACACAGGGAGAGTCTAGTGTACAAATGCTTGCTGAATGAGTGAAAATCATGAAAATCCAAATGCACAGGCCCTAAAGGCCGATCCAGTTAGGATAGGCACAGAGGTCATAGATTGGGCAGGCTTGGCTGGAGACTGGCTTGGCCAGAGGCCTGAGCAGCAGGGGGCCAGGATCAGAGTTGTAAGGAGAGAAAGGCCCAGCCCAGGCCGAAGCCACAGTCAGCAGTGCCTAATGCACAACGTGTGCAAGCGGTCACGGCCACTTTTCAATCATGCCTTGTTTACAGACACAGCCCTGACAACATGTATTTTTTCATTACTGTGATGGGGTCACTCTCACGCTGCCCACTATTGCTGTGGAGATCGGGGCTCTGTTGTGTCTCAGCTCATTTAACTGGAGAGTGGGCCAGCGTGCACCCTGCGGACAGACGGGGCTCGAAAGGTATTGACCCGTTTACAAAGGCTTGAAACAAACAAACAAACAAACAAACAAACAAACAAAATCAACTAAGGGGACAGCCTGGAGTACCAGGTGGCAACATAGGTGTTAGAGAGAGAGAGAGAGAGAGAGAGAGAGAGAGAGAGAGAGAGAGAGAGAGAGAGAGAGAGAGAAAGAGAGAGAGAGCGCCCCAGGCCCTGCCAAAGCATGGTGTCATTTGTAAACTGAGCCGTATGGTCATCGCAGGAGTACGAGGCTCTGGTGGGGTCCCTGCCTGTGTCTTAAGGGCTTGCAGGCGGTGTGGTGTCCAGTCTCTCCCACCAGCTTTTCTGATAAAAGCCACCCTTTGCCACTGGCTTTCATGAGGCTGAAGGAGGCACACGGCTGGCAAGAGGATACCTTCAAAGGCCTTGCTGCCCGATAGGACTCTCTCCACCAAAGCTCAGGAAACTAGGGCGTGACAACAGCTACCATGACGTTGACCTTTGATCTGAATCCCTTGGGAGTTAACAAGAAAATGCTTCCTTGTCAGCTTCCAAAAGTGACCGGAGAGAGGGCTGAGGCTATGAGGCTGGTCAAGAGGGTCCCCTCTCATCTGGAAATCTGGTCCTTTCCAGGGTCTCCGGGCTTAGACCAAATCAGGTCCATGACTCCACTCACTCCCCAGCTCCTGTGGCCTGTCTTGGCACCTGCCACCAGGCTCCCTCAAACGCAGCTGCTGGAAACAGCCATGGCTACCATTGCTGGCTAGAAACATCAAGCACTGCCTCCTCCCGAGGCTGCTGCTCAATCTTGATGGATTCTTCTGGAATATTAATCAGCCCGCATAGGCTGGAGCAACAGATTTCTCTTAGGAGAGAAGGCAAAACGAACATAAATATGTCTGGGCTAATGATTCCCTTTGTCATAACACTATGCGTTTCTCCACAGGCCTCTGCTTCTGCCAGGCTTGTTTCAAACAAGCCGTGACCTTGCGGGCTGACTGCCGCGATTAAGATCACCCTTCCCTGTGATAGGAAGCGAGGAAGGTGCCGAGCTTCTGCATCTCGCCTAAAGTCTCGCTTCCTGCTCTTGCCCTGTCCTTTGGCATGAGTGTCTCTGAGAGGGCGTTTGGGGGAAAACTCCTCCCCTAATTTTTAAGAAATGGATCTTACTGCAGGACAGTAAATTCTTATACACCATCTCTCTTCCTTTCCTCTTAATTCGGCGTCTGAAAATGTAACTAGTCTCCTTCCCTTGTTCTACTTTACTTCTGTCCCTGTGGTAAAGCACCCCGACCAAAGGTGACTGAGAAGAGGGGTGACTTTACCTCCTCGTGCAGGCTAAAGTCCATCGAGTGAAGCCAGGGCAGGAAGTTGAAGACAAAAACCATGGAGGAACACTGCTTGCCCGCCCACTCACGAGATTATAGGTGTGAACCAACAATCCTACTTTAAATTTACTCATGTGTACACACGTTCCAGTGTTCACATGCACGTGTGTACAAGTTCATGCATGTGGAGGCTAGGGGGGATAATACTGGGTATTGTTCCTCAAATGTCACCCCAGCTTTTATTGAGAGAGCAACTCTTACCAGCCTGAGACTTTCTGAGAAGGCTAGGATGCTGCCCAGTGAGCTCCAGGGATCCTTTATCTCTCGCTTCCAGGAGTGGGATCTCAAGCGTACTAACCCACCTTGCTTTTCTCCCTCATTTTTATTATTTGAGAATTCTGTACAATGTATTTTGATTGCTTCCACCCCTCACCCCATCCCTCCACTTACATCCCCCCTTCCCCACCTGCCCAATTAACTCATCAGTTAAGAGTCTCGCTGCCCCTATGTGACCTTTGGTACACTGTGGTTAACAGACCCGCGGACTGCAGCTTGGAAGAAAACCAACTTTCCAATTCCCAGAGCTGGGATTTTGTGTGGCTTGAGCTTATGCAGGTCTTGTGCATACTGTCTCTACTGCTGTGAATGTCTATGGTTACCTGCCCTGCCGTGGGCCAAAAACCCTTCCCCTTAGTTGTCTAGCTCTTACGTTCATTCAATCTTCTCTTCCATAACAATCCCCAGGTCTTGGGAGGAGGGGTGCGTTATAGATGACCCACTGAAGGCAGAGAAGTCTGCAGTCTCAGTCTGTGTCTTGTAGGTCTGTGTTGATCACTGTCCACCGTAGGAAGAAGCGTCTTTGTTTAGGCTGACAGCTGTTCTAAATGTGAGCTCCGGGGATGGAACTAGAAACTGAGCCCTCTCTCAAGCACCCCGGATTTCTGGTAAATGGAAACGTTTTCCTACTTGCAGTCTAGCAACTCCATTAGCAGCGATTTACCCAAGAGAAGAGAAAATAAATGTCTATGAGGCAGTGGTCACCATTGCCAGTATCCTGGGAACAGCCAAAACGCTGGGGTCAACAGGGAGGATTGGGAAGTTTGCCCTCTGGACCAGCACTCCACAGAGTGTAGAGAAAAACCTAAGTGCATACACAGTGCACAGATGAACCTCCCGGGTATGCAGCGGGAAGAATGGTGCTGAAAACAAGCATGGTACGCTTCCATGCATACAGAATTCTGGTGAGAGAAATCACAAGAATGGTTGTCTGGGAATGACCAGAAGTGGTGTGTGCACTATGCACACACACACACACATACACACACACACACACACACACACACATACACACACACACATACACACACACACAGAGAATCTGGGGCATGGGAAAGGGCTGTGTGTTGGCTGATATGGTGCATATCAGAAGAAAGATATGTACATTTTTATTGTATGTCAATTTTGTCTCAGTTAAAATAACAAAACAGAGGCTGGGCATGGTGGCACACATTCCTACCCTCAGCTTGGGATGCAAAGACAGGTGGGTGGTTTCCATGCCAGCCATAGCTACAAAACAACACACACACACACACACACACACACACACACACACACACACACACACACACACAAAGTGGGGGGAGAAAGCAAGCAAGCAAACAAAACAAACAAAAGAAAACACCAGGAGCCTGCACTGGCAAGATGGCTCAGCAGATAAAAACGACCAGTTGTCCTCTGACCCTCACGGGGATGCTACGGCACACATAGGTCTGTGTACATGCACACACGGAGAGAATAAGTAAATAAAAGAGGCTGTCCTCAGAACAGCTCTTTCTTTGCCCGAGCAACTGCAGAGTACAGAAAGGCCTGCAGAGCCTGAGGGCCTGGCCGGGCCCTAACTGCTCGAGCGAATTGCTTCAGCCTACGGAGCATCTATAAATTACTCTTGAAGTCTGTGCCGGCCCTGTTGCACTCTGGTCTCCTCTAAGTCTCCGCATTTATTTTAGGCCCTTCCCCTTCCATGGCTGAGTCCATCAGAAAAAAGAAGCGTTCCCCTGGGTGACGTGTGACCCCAGTCACAGGGTAAGCTGTCTGGCCAACTTGGGCAGC
This sequence comes from Rattus rattus, assembly GCF_011064425.1. Classification (NCBI taxonomy): domain Eukaryota; kingdom Metazoa; phylum Chordata; class Mammalia; order Rodentia; family Muridae; genus Rattus; species Rattus rattus. The sequence goes on from NC_046161.1 coordinate 55,454,754, forward strand.
CGACAGAGGAAGATGTCCTGGAGGTCTGCACCACCAGTTGGATCTGGAAGGATGGATGCTTTCCTGCAGCTCCCTGGCCAAGAGGAGGGAGGAGGGCCAGACAACCTGGAAAAAGACAATTTCCCAGTGAGTGACACTCCAGGCCAGTCCTTCAGGAAACCCATGCTCTTCCCCAGGGCCAGCACTGCATTTGTGCTGACTCCCTTGGAGCTTCCAGCCACGGGGAGCCAGACGGACGAGGGGCAACGAGGAGGAGGACTAAGGAGATGGAACAAAGTGGAATCAGGAGGAAGGATGCTGAGGCGGGAGAAGAGAAAAGAAGGCAGACTTGAGACCTCTGATGCGTTAACAATCGCATCCCTTTGCCGAGGGTTTGAAGCCTTCTCACACCGCCCCACACTGTACACCATGGGTACCGGGGATCAAGGTTGTGGGTGTGGATCTGGGTCAGGAGGACACCAGATGGGAGCTGTGGCTTCTTACACGGAGAGTGATGGGAACAGACAGTTTATTGGGGAAAAGAACACTTCTGTGCAAGGGAAGATGGCAGAGGGAGCAATATTAGACCTTGTGGCCACAAGAATCCCTAATGGGTCGTTTCCACGGTACCCACCGTCTCCCACACTTGTCTGCCACAGGCTTTTCCTGTCCTAGTCTATCTTTTACATGTAGCCCTGACTGGGAAGGGTCTCCAGACTTCTTGCCAGCTGGCTTCCTTCATATGCTGTTGATCTGCCCTCTCTGTCTACTCTTCCCCACATCGAGACCCTCTTTAACACAGGAGGAAACAGAGACTGGGGAGTCAGGGCACGCCCGAGTTCACTCAGCGAGTCAAAGAACAGAGGGGAAGGCACTCAGAGTCCCCATCTTCCAGCCCTGCTGAGTGTTTACATGGGACATGATTCAGCACAGCTCCAAAGCCCCAAGGACTGCTGCCTGCGAAGCATTCTATGCTCACTGGTGAGGAAACTGGGCCTCCCGCCCCTACCCTTTTAGGAAATGTAGATCTGCAGGAAACACTTGGCTTTGATGGGAAGGACTAATTAGAGGTCATTTTGATTTTTTTTTTTTAAAACGGAGTTGGTGTATCTAATTCGGTTTGACCACAGTCGCTGGGCATTTGCACCAAGTCCAGGGCACTGGGAGTTGAGTTTGTTGGACACTGAACCATCTTTGGATTTTCTTGGCGTTGTTTTCTTTCTCTCTGGTTTTGTTTTGATTTTGTTGCTGTTCTTGTTGCTTTAAAAATATACACACTCTGGAGTCGGATACTTTTGACTTCTTTGATGCTTGGGAAACCAACCATACACTCCTAAAGTTAGACAGAATGGAGTTGACCTTGGCAGAAATTAGACCACAGCCTCGGCGGTCTCTGGCCAGGGGCCTGGCCCACAGCCGGTGCGGTCAGCAGAGTGTCATTAAGTTCTCTGGAGAAAAGCAGAGCCCAGAGACCTGCTGCTTCCACCACCATTGGCATCCCGCCTCTGTGCAGGCAGGACCAAGTGCTAACGAGAGCTGAGGCTGTACTGCCGTGGCTTGGAGGTGGGGCCGACCGAATGCCTCCAAAAGATGTCTCCCCTCCAGAACCCACACTATAACGGCCCTTGCCAGTGAATACCTGCCTGTCAGTAAGGACTCTTCTGGTTTGGGCTTTGAGGATACACCTCTGTTGGTAATGCCTGCTTAATGAGCACAGGATCTCCAAAATCCATGCCAAATGGTGAAAGGCATGGCAGCACACGCTTGTAATCCCAGCCTTGAGGAGACAGACAGACAGACAGACAGACAGACAACAGTCAGACAGGAGGATCCCAATCAGACAGGAGGATCCCAGGAGCTCACTGGCCTGGATTAGTGAGTTTCAGACTGTGAAAGACCCTGCATCAGTCGAAGGTGGATGTTATCCCCAAGAGGAAACCTGAAGTTGTCCGTCAGTATCTGGATGCATGCACACAGGTATGCCAACCATACCCACACACTCAAGCATTAAATAAAAAAAGGACTCCTGATGGAAGCCTATCCAATCACAGCACCACATTTAACGCAGCCTTGGTGATTGGGTCCACCGTGGACACATGACCACAAGCAGGCCAATCACAAGTCTTCTGTCCTTCTGCTCTGAGTTTGTTAAAGTGACAGGGCTTCTATTCTCTGTTGTAGAAACAATCTGAAACTGTAGGCTGTGTTCAAACTCCTGTACTACAGCTTCATCTCCTAGACTCAGCAAGCTGAGGCAGCTTACTCCTAGTGGCTATCATGGCAGTGGTATAACCATTTTGGATTTTATTCCTGGCATCTGTAACCAATAGCTGCAAGCCAAGGGTACGTCTCACTCAACTTTGTGTTTTAAGTGCGGGCAACAGAACAGGCTTGTTAAATAGATGTTTAAACGTCCTTAGAAGGGGGAGAGAGAGTTGTGGTAGGTGAGGAACAGGCAGTGCTAGACATGTGTCAAGCCTGAAGGCCATGCACTAAATACAACTTATTCAGTGAAATCTTCCTTCCCGACATTGTGGTGTCAGGACCTTGATTGCGATGATGGGTAAAATGAGGCACCGGGAGGCTGGTGGCATGAGCTCACAGACTCTGACACTTTGGAGGCTGCACATCTATGTATCTCCTCCCCAAGGTGACCTGCTTGCTAGTGTCAGGTCCTCGGGGGAAGCCTGTAGCAGTTACTGGAAGGAAGAGGTCTACAGCCAGACTTCTCAGCCTCCATAGTCTCCGGCCACCCCAAGCCCAGCACACACAGGTTTCTGCATTTCCCACCTTACATTCCAGCTGCTCAGTGGCACTAAGGTCAGGCCAACGTGACCTTGCTGGGCCGAGCTGTGAGCTCTGGAATCCAGAAGCGGCATGGTAGAGCACGCTGGGGGCCTGAGAGATGATATGAGCTCAGGATCTGCATCTTCACCGAAGCCTACATGATCCTGAGTGAGGGGCCTTAGCAGCCATTTCACCTCACCAATAGAACAAAGGGCTAGTATGCTTACTGTTGTGACTCCCATCTTGCTAACCATTCAGGAATGCCTTTCCTGTGGCCTGGATCACCCTCTACTCCCTCCTACATAGCCCTGGGGCAGCCTCCTGATGGGCACAAACCAACTCACTTGCCCAAATGCCTGGAACAAGAGCCTTCCTTATTTTGCAGCCATGACACTGGAGGTCTAGAGAGGTAAAAAGACTCAGCCAAGGTCACTCCAGGCCAGCTAGGAACCGAGCCAGAGCTTTTGATATCACTGAGTCAGCCTCCTTTTCCTCCAGATGTGCTGACTGGATCACATTAGTACATAGCAAGATGCCAAGCCAAATTATATGGATACCTAACTGGAAAACAAATCAATCACATCGATAGAGCTTGATGCAATAAAAAAAAAAAAAAACAAAACACTGAGATATAATGTTATATAATAAGCTGTGTGACCTCAAGAACATTAATTAACCTCTCTGAGTTTGTCTCCTTATCTGCCACTTGTGCATGCTGGGTGTGTGTGTGTGTGTGTGTGTGTGTGTGTGTGTGTGTGTGTGTGTGTGTGTGTGTGTGTAGTGTGCAAGATGTCAGTATGGGGTACCTTTCATTGATCTCAGGGTCTCTCATTGAACCTGAATTTCACCAATTCAACCAGGTTGCTGGCCAACGAGCTTCAGGGCTATGCCTGTCTGCTTCCCTAGAACCCAGATTATAGATACATACTACCAAGTCTGGCTCTTTACATGGGTTCTGGGGATCTCACCCTTTCACCAATGAGCCATCTCTCCAGGCCCCTCTATGACACTTTTGAATGCTAATAACCCATAAGTTTATGTAGCTCATATGATACTAGAAAAATTCAAGCTATATAGAAATAGAATAGGCATTCAATATGAGAAGCAATAAAAATATTCAGTACTGTCCTTAATTTATATAATTACAGGCCAAGTGCTGCTTCTGTGAAGGCTTGCCTGCTGGGCACAATGGGAGAGGGGAGGCCTCCCGGAAGGCAATACTAAATCTGTCTAAAAGGATGCAGGCAGGAGAGAATGCCACTGCGCTGCAAACAAGAGAGGGTGAAGAAGGACAAGGTGAGGGGGACAGAGCAGCCTGGAGAAACCCCGAGGTGAGCTATGGAGGAGGCAGAGATCAGCTTGAAGGCTGCTCGGGCCATCGAGTGACAGAGGCCTTGCTCTACAAAGGGCGCCCGAGAATCTCTTGCTGCAGGCAGCTCTCTCTACACTCAGGAGTTCCGAGAGGCAGAGATGTGGTAGGCAAAGGCTTTGAAATGCTCTCTTTTCTTAGATCCAATCGTCTCTTCTTGGAGAATCTCGGGCTTTGGGGCAAGGAAAGAGTCAAGTTCACTGAATCGGGGGCTGCATTCACTCACACAACGCAAAAGCTGAAGAACAGCCCTGAACCACAGCGGGATGTGGAGCTCCGATGACCTCAGAGTTTGTATTACTCTGTTCTCACTTCACTTCGCCCTCCTTCCCAAGCATCCTTTCCTGACCGGAGCCTCGAGCCAGATGGTACCCAAACAGTTCCTGACTTAGACTTGCCACTTAAGGCCAAAAGGGTGCGCTCTCTGCACTGCGGGCTCCTGCGACCTCATGGGTCGATGCTCATTGGCCCAGACTTGATCACGTTCCCATCTCTGAACCAATTACCAAGGCCCGAGGCTACACAAAATACTCCTAATTGGGCCAAGCCAAGGCTGCGCACCCATCTTTAAAAGTAGCAAATGGGTCTTACCCTGAAAGGAACCATGGAAACAGACACAAAACAGGGATGCCGCTTACCAGAGAAAAGGCCCGGATGCTTAGGCACTTGCACCCGGCCCCCATTAGCAGATAAGGAAGCAGGTTCACACTGGTTGACATCCTTTCCAAGACCTCACTGGGATAGAAATAGAAAACCCATCTTCAAGGCAGGTGCAATGGGTGATCTTCATCTCCCCGTGATGGAATTTAGAGTCACCATGGAAACAAACCTCTGGGGATAGCTGTCAAGGAGTCTCTGGATTCTAGAAAGACCCGCTCTGAATGTGGGCGGCACCATTCCTGTGGGCTGGGACCCTGGGCTGAATTAAAAGGAGAAAATGAACAGAGTACCCGCACTCTTCTCCCTTGGTCTCCAGACTGTGGTTGCTATGTGGCCAGCAGCCTCAAGCACCCAGGGCCATGCCTTCCCATGCAGGGCGGACTGCATGAGCTGTGAGCTGCAGCAAACCTTCCCCTCCTTAAGCTGCTCTTGCAAAGTACTTATCACAGTCACACGGAACATACCAAGCCATGAGCCCAGCTTCCTCGTTCTGTGTTGGGCATTGTGAAACTCCAACGCAAAGCCGTTGAACACCCCCATAACCACCCCCTCCCCAAGAGCTCAGAAGTCTGAGGTGCAGGGCACTGGACAGACAGCCTTAGGGAAGTTTTCATCTTTCTTCAATTAATACTTCTTGGAGAGTCTCGGCAGCAGGGCAGGAATTTGTTAAATTACATAAACATCATTGTGACCCGTAAAATTCAATGAATCTCGGCCTGTTTACCCGCGGCTGGCTTTAATGTTTGCACAGTGTAATTTAATGTGTCAATTTGCTCTCAAATAAAAAACATCTGGCCCTCTGACATGCCAAAGAAACTGGAGAGCTGATGTTCAAACTCGGTGCAAAGCTCCAATCCGGGACGATGCGATGCGGAGGAAGGGAAGGCACGAGGCTGGGGAAGGGAGGCCCTGTGTCAGTCCCATCTATTCCTGGCCTCATGACAAACCCCTGTTTGCAAGTCTGGAAGATGCAGTAGATTTCTTCCTAATTAGAATTAAGAAAAGCCAGGGAGAACACATACCATCCTTAGCTGGCACCCGTTGTGCAATTAAATTTCCTGCGGCCGTCCCTGCCAATATTGACGTTCATATGATTGGATTTTTAACAATCTTATTATTTTGTAATTGAGAGGGGCAGGAAGAAATGACACTCTTCTGTAGCGATGAGCTTCACTGCAGCTGAGGCACTGTTCTCTGCACTGGCGGTGTCTGCCTGGCCTGAGCTCCCTTCCCTGTGGGTTCCAGGTTGGAACCCGAGGAGGCAATGAGGAGGGGACTCCCAGCCAGCACTGTCCCAGTGAGGTCATCCCTTCCGCACAGCTTGGTTCTGCTCCACCAGATCCACACACACTGCTCATGCTACAGGCAGAGGCAGGCTTGGCAAGGCAGGGCTGAGTTGGAGGCCTGACCTACAAAGGAACAGCTCAGGGAACCGGGTCGTCCTCTGAGTGACAAGTGGGGTCCGAGACCTTGGATGACGCTCCTCCAGGAGTCGGGCACTCCAGGACTCTGCCGGGGAGTTCTTCCCTGGGATTTGAATCTAGAGGGCCACCTTTGCCACTTCCATTTTCTTTCCCAGTATCTCAGGGTGGGTTGGGCTGAGGAGAACCAGGGTGGTTTCCACTCCCCTATTTCTCACCCCTATAAACACTTGAGACATCCTGACAAAAAAGGGCCTGGCCTGGAGCCCTGGCAGACACCCTACTGGAAAGAGCCGAGTCTGCTCTGGCGGTGGAAGGACGAGGTCACCATGAGTTCAGCCTTGCCTGAATGAGCTGAAGGCAGAGAGTCCTCCTTAAGGGAGTCTGCAAGAACTGCTTGGGCTAAAGCGGCAGGAAGACTTTCCTCTGAGCTGTCAGAAGGGATTAGGCGGGCTGCTCTGTAAACACTGCCGGTCCTCCTGCCCCCTCCAGGACAGCCAAGCCTCTTCCTTCAGATCCTCCTCGGGACACTGGACTCACACCAGTCAAGTCCTTGACATTTCAGCAAGGCTGGGGGAAATCTGTGTTTTCCGTGATTGAGCCCTGGGTAATTACACATTTTCCTAAGTGATTGCTGTTTTCCAAACCCAAAACGTTTTTTGGGAGGGGGTAAGAAAATGAGCTGTCTGTCCAATATGTGAGAAAGGCAAGACTGGTGGAGAAGCTGAGAGCAGAGAGAGTGAGAGAGGGGGCGTGGGGGTGGGGGAGGCGGGAGAGAGAGATAGAAACAGAGACAGCGACAGAGACAGAGCTCACGTGCACACAATGAGTTGACATCAGTTCTTAGTCGCTCACTCTACACCCGACTTTAAATTATTTTATTTTAATATCATTTTTGGTGTTCTTTTGTTTTATTGTTTGTTTTTTGAGACATCGTCTGGCTGTGTAGTTTTGTCTTGCTTGGAACACGATATATAGACCAGGTCACCACTGGCTTTGAACTCATAGAGATCCACTTGCCTCTGCCTCCCGAGTACTAGGATCAAACACAAGCACCACCACAGATGACTCCACCTTAGGTTTTGAGACAGGGTCTCACTGAACTGGGAGCTCAGGGACTTGGATGGATCAGCAGTCCAGTGGGCCAGTTTCCCAGTGCTGGGATAACTGGTGTGCCACCATGTCTGCTTGTTATGTGGATGCTGGGGACCTGAACTCATGCTCCTCTGTACACAGGACCAGTACTCACCAACTGAGTCACCTCTCCTAGGCCAGCAGTGGAGCCTTGGAGGTGGAGAAAACCCCACCCTAGTCAGAGCCTCAGGTTGGCCCCCTGAGCCCACCAGACAGCGACCCTGAGTAACCCCTCAATTACTCCAGTTTTCTCCCCTCAGTTTCTGCCAGGTGCCAGACTCTGGGGTGGCCACCAAGGACAGAACTGTGGAGCTAAGAAATCTAGTCAGATGTTACCATCATGAAGGCTGCTCACTTCAACAAAACATGCTGAAACAACTGTCACTCGGTTCGAAGGGTAGAGAAGAAACCGAGAAAATAACGGGAAGCTCTGAGGAGGACAAGGCTTCACAGAGGTGACTCAGGGTCCCCAGGGACGAATAGAAGTTGGCTAGCCTCATAGAATCACAACAGAAACCCTGGTCTTGTACCAAGGGCCCCATAGCAATCCAGTGTCTAAAACTTACCACAGCTCTGTGAGGTAATATTTGTCTTCAGATACTGGAGCTAGAGTGCAGAGACAGAGCACTCTGGCCCAAGGAAACTGTGTGGGGGAAAAAGACACACCACTGAGTATAGAAGGCATTTACTAGGGAGGGAGGGGAAGGAGGTGTCAGGGATGGGTGAGGAGTGGAAGAAACAAGGGGCACTTAACTAGCAACATTCTGTGGAGCCTAGAGAGATGGCTCAGTCTTCCAGAGGACCCGAGTGCAGTTCCTAGCACCCTTCTCCCATAACCCCAGCTCCAAAGGGGGACTTGGTGCCTTGTGACCTCCTGCACCCTTATGCATGTAACATCCCCGACACACATATTAAACATTGAAAATAATTTTTTAAAGTAAAACAAAACATACTGTATCCCTCAGGGAAAATAGAGTCCCTTCCAACTTCCCACTCCACACTGTGTCATCTCCCCACTCTGCCCTCTAGCAGGTCCTGGGGTCACCCACAAGACTCACCAGTAGGACCTCCTATTCTCCCTGCCCCATAGGTAGAGAACTTGCCAAACTAAGGGTTGTGGCTTTCCTGCAGGAAGGAGGAGATGACTTCCAAGTCCCCTTCCCTTCACCTTAGAAAACCCGAGGACAGAAAGAGACCCTACAGCTGGACCTCCTCCTTCAGGGTGGGGATGGGGGAGACAGAACTCTGCTCTGACATCTGTGGCCATGGAGGGGGAAGTCGTTGTCTGTCTGGCTTCTGCTTTCTTAAATAATGACTATTTGTGTCTTTTTCCCCTCAACAACCCTCCTTACACACACACACACACACACACACACACACACACAGAGAGAGAGAGAGAGAGAGAGAGAGAGAGAGAGAGAGAGAGAGAGCAGCTAGTGTCCACTCCAAACATAGATGACAAGGGGTCTCAGCAAAGCAGCCTAAAGAGACACTGAACAAACTGTTTCCTGGACAGGCTTGTCATCGTGACCCTTGTAAGCCAAGAGCTCACTTTATAACTTGGGAATGTACAAATATTTACAGTTGTAGGGAAGGGAGCCAGCATCTGCTAGAGGGTCCCAGCATGGGAAAGGAGCTGAGGTCTGCCTAGCCAGCCGTCCTCACCATTCCAATGCCCTCACAGGATCCCCTCCCTGTACATGGTCACCAGTCACCCTGTCTCTCTGCCCCTAGCTTTGAGTCTCTGCAGCCTCAGAGCAGTGGATGTTCTTTCTCACAACAACCTTGGGAAGCCTCTGACTCTGTTGTTCTTGGGTCCCTTGCCTCTGCAGTCGTCTTCCCTTGATATGCAAGCACAGGCTAGCTGGTCACTGTCCATCTCAAACAGTGACTTGCAAACCAGTTCCCATTCTACAGCCGAGCGGCTTGTCATGCTCCGACCCCTGTGCCCATCATTCCTGGTCTCTGAGACACAGCTTGCTCTCCATGCAGAGTGAGAGGGTGAGAGGGTGAGAGGGTGAGAGGGTGGGAACAAACCTGTCCTCGATGCCTGAGCACTGTTCTAGCTCTCTGAAACCAGCAGGTTCAGAACAACCCCAGGGAGAGGACATTCTTCTCCGAGATTAATTTGGGAACTTGATCTTCTGGCCTAGAGTTGAACAGAAATAAAAGCAGGTGGGTCTCTGGTCCCAGTGACTCTTATTTTGTATTCTGTCCCCTTATTGACTTGGTATTAGGAGAACTGGTTTCAAAGCTATTTCTTGTGTAATGAACTTCTCTAAGCCTAAGGTGACTACCCGGTCCCAGTTTGCTAGAGCTGGTGATGGTGGATGGTGGTGGTGGTGGTGGTGGTGGCGGTGGTGGTGGTGGTGATGGTGTGTGTGTGTGTGTGTGTGTGTGTGTGTGTGTGTGTAGAGGACATCCTCGGGTGTCATTTCTCAGGTGCCATCCACCTTGTTTTTTTGAGTCAGGGTCTTTTGCAGGCCTGGAACTAACCGAGTAAGCTAGGCGGGCTGCCCAGCAGGCCCAGGGATCTATGTGCTTGTCTCCACTGCCTCAGTACCAGGCCCATAGACGGCCCACAGGAGAGTGAACTAAGGTTCTCATGCTCGCACAACAAACACAGACTCAGTCAGCTCCTCAGCCTCCAAACCAACTTGGAGGGCTTGGGGTTTGTTTTTTTGTTATTTGGGGGTTGTTTTGGGGTTTGGTTTTTGGGTTTTCACAGAGGCAAGACCTGTGTCCCCAGAGACCACTCAATTATGGACAAATGGGTCCAGTTGGTCACCCTTTAAAACTAATTTCCTCACTATGAAATGAGAAGAATAGTGGGATTTTTTTTTGAAGTTTCTCTGAGACGATACTCAAAACTTGCCAAGATGCTGGCATACATACATACATACATACATACATACATACATACATACATACACATATGTGTACATGTATGTATATATAGCCACTTCACTTATATTTTATTAAATTGAAAACCTAATTTAGGTAGCAAGTTAGAAAGATGCAGAAGTGGGGGGGATAAGAAGTGGGCTTGAGTAGTTTGAGTGGGCGAAAGACGTTGAAGAACATTAAGAGATCCCTGGCAAAGGGTCTCAAGGCTGTCTAGTGTGAGTTCCCCATTGAGGTTCAGTTAGGCGCTCCAGGTGAGACTTCTTTAGCAGGGTTGGGGCTAATCCTATGCACTCTTACGTCTGAGGAAGCAGAGTGGATGAGACTCCCCCTGAGCAGAGCCGCAGGAAATGACTTAGAGCCCTGTGTCTTAGTCTTATGGGTTAGCACCTGTCCACACTGTGGAGTTGGCTTTTGGCCAGGAGACAGGACAAAGGGGGCACAGACAAGAGACTCCCATGAGAGCCTGAGTCTGCAGTTCACCCACTATGACTGCAGACGCTTTGTCTTCACACATCCGGTCCAGTCACCGCATCTGTAAAATGGGGAAGAGAAAGCAGACAAGGTGTCTAACGGACAGTCAGCAAGACAGCAAGGAGGTCAAGAGCTTGTCTCTACCACCCTCTAAACCAGTGGCCTTGGGGGCTGTTACTGTACCCTGTGCCTTGGCCCATGACCTCACAGGATGATGACAGTGTGACCTAAGGGGCTTCTTAGTGCATGATAAGTTCTCAGTATCACTCATATTGACCCCCCCTTACACACACACACACACACACACACACACACACACACACACACACACACACACTGGGCCTAATGTGATGGTAAACCACGCCATCTCTCCCTCTCTACGTCACCAAGGGTTAGTGAATAATGATCATTTATTAGGGTGTTTGGTTAGGTTCCCTTCCCTCCTGGTCTGCCCTATCATTCAGCTGGCTCATGTCGAACTTGAGGCAGACTTTAGAACCTCTTGATCTTTTTTATGAGAGCTGCAGGCAAGCCAGGTCTCCCTCGCACTGCCCTTGTGCAATTCCGTTTTGGAAACTGTGTTGGAGACATTAGATTTATTGATGCTGAGTTTCATCTGCTTGCTTTTGACCCAGCATTCTCCACTGTCGAGATCATCCCGGACTCTAAATCTGTCAGCTCCTCCAGCTTTGAGTCATCTGCAAATTTGATGCACATGTTCCCCACATCTTCATCCAAACTCTCAGCCTGAAACAACTATTTTATAGGTAAAAATAGACACAGAGACACAGGACACTCTGCAGATCAGAGGGACCCGCACTCAAGGCTGAGCGGTGGGGAAACTCATCATGTGGAAGCAGGGGCTTCTGACCCCGGATCAGATGTAAGACTTTTCCATACGCATGCCGCTTACATATGCTTGTCTCTTCTCCCCTGATTCCAGAATGTTCTCAGTGATGACAAGGAGAGTTCACTTCAAGGCCACCTATGGCCACTTCCAACTTCTAAACCTGAGTCCACCCGGATGGTTTGCGTCTGTTGGCAGCAGAGGCAGCCCCCAAAGCCAAGGCCTGCACTCCCCTACCCCACTACTTCTCTAGCCAAAGATACCTGCTACTCATCCAAGAGCTGAATCTTTATTGGCTCAGGGAGGTGCAGGCTGTGGTGATTTTAATATGCCGCCGACTCAGGGGTTCGTGGAGCTGAGCCACACCAAGGCAGAGCTGTGTTGGATCTGCTCTTGGCCACCAGTAGCTGCCCACGGTTCTGAGCACAGCCAACCCAGGTCCTGAGGACATCTTGTGTTACAGAACAGGATGACCAGCAGGGCTTACTGACAAGAATGCAAGTCAGCATTATGGAAAGGACCTTTGGCAAAATAGTAGGGAAAAAAATTTCTATAAGGAATTTCCATAGAGTATGGTTCAAAAACAAATGAATAGGAACAAATTCTATTTCTCCAGATAGCGTGGCAACTCTCTAAGTAGCCCCTGCTTATGTAGCTTCTCCAAGCCTCATGCCCACCTTCGGCCTCCATACTGTAGCAGACAACTGGTCAGATGTCCCCTACCCCAGGACAGTCTTGTGGCCCTTGGAGACATAACCTTCTCTTTTGCTTTTGTTTTTCATGGGTCAGTGTGTAGTCTGTGTGCATGGGTATATGTGTTCGCATATGTGTGGGCACATGTATGTGCTGTGCATGGAGGCTAGAGGTTGATCTCCTGAGGCCTCTACACGTTGTTCTGACCTTTGCTCATTGAGGAGAGACTGCCAATATGGCTAGCCTGGCCAGTCAGTTTATTCCAAGGATCCCGTCTGTCTTCCAAGCACTGGAGTTACAAGAGGGCCACCATGCTCACCTGGCATTTATGTAGGTTCTGGGGACTTGAACTCTGGTCCTCACACTGGCTGCTTATGCAGCAAGTGCCTTAGCTGTTGAGCCATCTTCCTGGCCTATGGACCTCCCCCTCCCTTTGTAAGGAAAAGAATGCTGAAGATGATGATGGAGAGAGATGGTACCCATGACAGACTGCTGAGTCGGCCATTGTGTTGGACCATCCCCGGGAAGCAGATGTTTTGTCATTTCCCTTTTACTGAGAGATAAACTGAAGCCCACTGAGATGACTCTTGACTGGGACTGAGACCTGGAATTGGAAGCCCAGTCTCTGCCCATGACATTGCAGACATCTGCATTAACCTCCAGGTAGCTTTCTCATGACACAAGCAGACTCTTGGGGTGAGTGGGAAGATGTTCACAAGCCCCCGTGTGTCGCCAAGACCTGTGTTATGTATGGCCAGAATTCAGGGCTCAGTGGAAAAGGGCAAAGCAGATCTGGTGACTTAGCCTTTTGGTGCATATAGCATCAATCCTTTGTCCCTGAATAATGGCCCTCTAATTAGAAGCAAGCCCCAAGATGGACAGGAGAAGAAGCTTTCTTGATTGCATGAGGAAGAGGTAGACAGTGGTACCAAGGAGAGGGCCCAGTCACTGTGCTGGCTAAGCACATGGGTTCTATACAGAGACTCCGTAGGTTCCCAGGACTCCTGCTTTCTTAGTTCTGTGAATTCGGATGGCCACTTCTGCATTTGTAAATGAGTATTATTCACTGAGCTTCACTCGTGTGTGTACCTGTGCATGAGGAGGCCAGATACTGAAGTCAGATATTGCCCTCATGTGTTCTCTACCTTAATTCTTTAGACAGAGTCTCCCACTGAATCTGGAGTGCACTGATTTGGCTTGAGTAGCTAACCGGAGTGTTCAGGGGTCCTCCTGTCTCCGTTGGGTATATGCTATCAAATCTTGCTTTTTTCATGTGGGTTCAAACTCTAGTCTTCATGCTCACATAATAAGCATTTTATCGCCTGAGCCATCTCTATGGAGCCCAGTATTGATTTAAAAAGTAGATTTATTCATTTTATAATATGTGTATGCGTGTCTTGTCTGCATGCGTGTCTGTGCACCATGTTCTGTGTCTAGTCTACATTGGAGTCTAAAGAGGTTCTGGGTCCCATGGGATCGGGAGTTATGGGTGTTCGTGAGCTGTCATGGAGGTGCTGAGAACTAAACCCAGATCCTGCACAAAAGCAGTAAGCACTCTTAATTGCTGGGACATCTCCTCAGCACCCACAGTATGTATCTTAACGTTACCCCAAGCTCATGTGGTAAAGGCTTGGTCCTCGGTGCCACAGAATTGGAGGTGACTGGATGACAAGGGCTTTGAACTCATGGAGGGACAGATCTGTTAATGGATTCTCGTGGACTTTAAGGAAGGGGATTTGTTATGCAAACGCAAGCATCCTCTTTTCCTGCTGCATGGCTGCCATGAAGTGAGTAGCTCTACTTCGCCCAGGAAATCTGTCCGAATGCTCTGTCCCACCACAGATCCAGAAGAAGGTTGCCAAGTGACCAAGGGCTGAGCCCCTTGAGATTGGGACCAAAATCTTTCCTCCTCTACAGTGCTTGCTCACAGATGTTTGCTTCCATGGCTGTAGACAGCCAACACATGGGTAATAACTGTGCCTTATTGAAACATGGGAACTTAAGATGGAGCTTCACAGGGCCACATCTGTTAGCACATCTGTAGGTTAGGCAGTAACCTACTTCAGCTCTTCCTGATATTACCTATCTCACCACATCAAGCGATGCCCTCCCCTCAGACCCTTTTCCATGAATTGCCCTTCCTGTGTCGAGACAATGACTGCTCCACTTCTGTGGCCTGGAAAAATCATTTGCCCAGGAGGCACTGAGCTGAGCCAGGCCTTGAGCACCCGGTGATACCACAATGACTTCCCTTCCCCACACACTGCCACTATGAGTCTCACCTGAGCCCAGGTCTGTATTTCCAGCATTTGCCAATCAGTGACCTCCATCACTAAGTCCTGTGACAATCTTCAGGCTCCGGTTGATTAGGGGGCTAAGGAGACTATGCTCTCCGCTTTAGCAATCTTCCAGATATCTAAGTTATTAGTCTGTCCTTTGTCAAACTGATGCAGTCTAGACTCTAGACCCCAGGGTCATCTGGGAGAAAAGCCTAAATTGAGTGATTGCCTGGATCAGACTGAGCTGTGGACGTGTCTGGGGGGAATTGTCTTGAACATTTGTTTTTGTGGACAGGTCCAGACCACTGTGGGCAGCATCATTCCTGGGCATGCGGCCCTGGGCTCTACAAGAAAGCCAGTTATGTGTGAGTCCATGGGCAAGCCTGCATGGTTCATGCTTCTTATTCCTGCTTTGAGTTCCTGCTCTGACATCCCTCGGTGCATGTATAAATAAATAAATAAATAAACAGATAAGTAAACCTTTCTTCCCCTGAGTTGCATTTAGTTGTGGCACTTGTCACAGTAACACAAAGAGATTACACAATGGTTCTTAGGGCCTTGCTTTGGTCAAAAGTTTCCCTTTGGTTCACCAGGGACCCTTGAGCAGAGTTGGAAAAAGATCAACCAACACTGGGGACCCTGGAACTGGAAACACCAGAGTCCCTTCAAATTGGCTTAAAGGGATCTTTGTATTGGAGGGTCTGTGGCCCCATGTCTCTGGAGGGGCTCTAATTCTAAAGGGAGATGGGATTCCAGGCTCCCCGACCCCCACCCTCAGCAGGGCATCTAGGCCAGGACCACCTTTTGCTTATCTTCTTCCTTGCTTCCTCTGGCTGTGCCTGTCAGAGCCTGACAGTTAGACTAAGCATTATTGCTCTACGCCTAGCCTGTACTACGCTTGGGGCAACTCGCGGACAGCCTGTGGAGAGAGAGCTGACATTTGTCTTAATTGGAGTTACCCATGTAAGTCCTGCCATCCCCTCCCAGAGCGCTCAGCCTTTGATAGGCGAGGGGCTCTGAGCAGAGGGGGGCTCCTCATCTCCCTGGGGATACACCAGCGTTATTAGTGCAGGTGCTGGACGGGGATGTTCTGACTCGTCAGCAGGGAGAGCGAGCTGGAGGCGAATTTGAAAGAAAGAAGAAAGAAAGAAAAAGAGCAGAGATGGCAACTACGGAGGGAAAGGATGCTCTTTGGAATTCTCTCACAACCTCCAGGGCACATGCTACCCAGTCCAGCCCAGGAGTCTTTCTACCCCACAGGTCTTCAAACTCCTCTAGAGAAGTTCTTTAAATGACAGATAATCTGGTCCTTACCACTAGGGACATTTATTTCATTGGCCCAGGAGTATCCTGTGGACAGTAAAGTTTGAAAGTCTCCCAGCGAGTCTAACGTTCAGTGGGGCCAGAGGACGTCTGCTTCCATCTCGACAGCAGCAGGACTCTGATTGGTGCAGGACCATCCACAAACCCGAGGAAACATCCTCTGCTACCTCAGGATAGCTTTTACAGTTCACTGTGCTCAATAGCACAGTTCAACAACTTTTACAGTTCTACTGGCCCCGGCACATCTGCGTCAATGGAGGAGAACAAGCAACCCCACCACACACACACACATGTACACACCCACACACACATGCACAAACACAGACAAACATACATACATACACACACACAAACACAAACACACAAACACACAAATACATACACATTCATATATACATATATATACATACATACATACATACACAAAAATATACACACATACATAAATACACACAAACACACACATACATATACACACAAACACACCTACACACACAAACACAAACATATACACACATACACAAATACACACAAACACACACATACATACATGTACAAAAACTTACACACACATACATACATGTACAAACACTTACACACACATACATACATACACAAACACAAACATATACACACATACACAAATACACACAAACACACACATACATACATGTACAAACACTTACACACACATACATACATGTACAAACACACTTACACACACATACATACATACACAAACACACCTACACACAAATATACATACACACATACACAATACACAATATATATACACACATACACAAATGCACACAAACACACACATACATACATGTACAAACACACCTACACACATACATACATGTACAAACACACTTACACACACATACACACATATACACACAAATACACATATACCACCACCACCACAGCCAATGAATGTGGATTGGTTGGAGAAGACACACATGAGTGTAAGGAGTCCATTCTATTTCTTCACACCTAAGCCTCAAGCGAGCAAGGATGTGGGGTGCTAAACAGCCATTAGCTGCTTCACTCGGTCACATAAGCAGCATTTATTGAGCACCTAGTGTGGGCAGAGCTGAGGGAGACTGAATGGGTATGTGAGATGGACTCTGCTCTTCTCTCAGTAGTGCCCAGGAAGATAAGGCCAGAGCAACAAACCCTGTGGGGTAGGGAAATTAATGTACCCTACGGCAAGGTGCCTGGCAGTGTCCCAGTCCACTGAGGAGTGCTCTGTCACCAGGTGTTGGCAACAGCCCTATGGAAGAGGTGGCATTATTCCCAATGCACAGGGGAAGAAACCAAGTCTCAGAGCAGCCACCGCTAGTGGGTGTTAAAAGCTTAGCTCCAAAGGAGGAATCAGAAGAGCTGGGGGAGGGGCTGGGGTGGCGTCTGTTAGTGGAGTCTGAGAGAGAGCTTGGAGGTCCCAGGACCACCACATAAGCTCACCACCACTGGACATGTGTCCTCCTTTGCTTTCTGTTGCTGTTATAAAAACGCTGACCAGAAGCAGCCCAGGGAGGAAAGGGCTCATTTTTCTTACCGTTACATTCTATTGTTGAGGAAAGTCAGGGCGGGAACTCAACAAGGCAGGAGGCTGAAGCAGGAACCATGGAGATGTGCTGCTTGCTAACTTGTTCCTAGCTCATGTTCAGTCTGCTTTCATGATGTTATGAGTGTTAGCCTTTGACAGCTGAGCTGTCTCTCCAGTCCATTGGTGGCCTTTGTGTTCAGCCTAGGTCTATTTGCCTAAGAATGGGATGGCTCAAACTAGGATAAGCCTCCTACAACAATTAGCAACCAAGAAAATATCCTCCAGACCAGCCCACAAGCAATCCGATGGAGGTAATTCTTCAAAGGAGGTTCCCCTTTTCCAGCTCAGCATCACATTGGCAACCAAGGTTAACCATTGTCACTGACTCTCAGAGGAGCCATCCCAGTAGGGGAGCATATTCCAGGGAAGGTTGAGGTGGAAAAGCACTGGTTCTCAACCTTCCTAATGCTGCGAGCCTTTAATACAGTTCCTCAGGTTGCAGGACCTCCCCATCATAAAATATTTTTGTTTTTTAATCATAATGTAAATATATGATATGCAGAATATCTGATATGTGATCCCCAAAGGATTCATGAGTACACAGGCTAAGAACCAGTGGTCCAGACAATTCTGATCAAGAGAGCTGGAATCCTGGGGAAGGGTTGGCAGGGAAGTTGAAAAGACGCTTCTCAAGGGTTTAAAGTTCATAGCATGGAAGGCACGATGGAGTGGAGCCTTGTACTTCAGCACTGACTAAATAGGCCCAATGACTTCCGCCTTCAGTGGGTGGGTCCTCACCGAGGTGATGGCTGACTGCAGACTGTACCTTGGTAGGGCTTGATTGAGGGACACTACACAAATCACTCAGAAGATCCCTTGGGCAAGCAGGAAGGGGAGGGGCCTGCAACTCCCTGATATTCACTTGTTTACCAGTGACATACAGTCATAGTTTCTGCATATCTGCCCCGGGGTAGGCCAGGACCCCAGATGGTTTTCTCCGTCTTAGAGAGATACTAATTTCTATATTCTTGGGGAATTATGATCCTAAGACATCTGAATATTGTTTGGTCCTGATAGCAGCTGTGGTGGTAATGAGGCAGATGGTAGAAACGATGATGGCGCTAGTAGACGACTTGACGGAAGGGGGAATAGTTGTCACGATGTGGAGATGGGGTGGGATGATCATTTGATGGCATTGATGTTGCCGATGAGGGGGTTATAGTTGTGGTGATGGTGGTGGTGAAGTGATTGTGGTATTGGTGGTGATGGAGGTAACAATGAAATTACGATGGTGGCAAGGAGGGTGCTGATGGTGATGGTGGGAGTGGGGCTGATGGTGGTGATGATGATGATGACTATGATGATGATGATGGGAGTGGGGCTGATGGTGGTGATGATGATGATAACTATGATGATGATGGGAGTGGGGCTGATGGTGATGATGATGATAACTATGATGAATGATGATGGTGATGGTGGGGTGGGGCTGTTGGTGGTGGTAAAGGTAGACACCTGAGTGACAGCTAGCTCTCTCCTTGCCTCTGAGTCACATTTTCTCCACAATGATCATACCCTTCAGGCCTGCCTATCATACTATGCAGGTCTACACTTCTGCTTTTCTAACTTCCAACCGATTCCTCCTCCTGTATCTCCTAGTCTGGGGAATGACCCCATTGGCTAGCCAACGCAGGCTGTATACTAAACTAAGAGCCTAGACATCTCAGCTTTGCTCACCTCAGTACCAAGCTTAAATCTTGAAGCATTCAGGCTCATCATTGCTTCCCTTTCCTTCCCCTACTGAGGACCCCAGCACATTTCCCTTGGACAGTGAGAACAGCGTCCTAACGGAACTCAGGCTCTGACTGGTCTTTGACCAGGTGTGGTGGATTGTATATGCTTGGCTCAGGGAGTGGCACAATTAGGAGGTGTGGCCCTGTTGGAGTAGGTGTGTCACTGTGGGTGTGGGCTTAAGACCCTCCCTCATCCTAGCTGCCTGGAAGTCAGTCTTCCACTAGCAGCCTTCAGATGAAGATGATGAACTCTGAGTGCACCATGCCTGTCTGGATGCTGCCATGTTCCTGTCTTGATGATAATGGACTGAACCTCTGAACCTGTAAGCCAGCCCCAATTAAATGTTGTCCTTTATAAGACTTGCCATGGTCATGGTGTCTGTTCATAGCAGTAAAACCCTAAGACACCAGGCCACCCTACATCTTACCGTGAGAGACAAACTTTCCATAGGAACATCCTGCTTGCTATATCCACATTATACCCCATTGGCAGATCATATTCAAAGAGCAGAGCTGACTGGTGCAGGTGGGTGATGGCGGGTGCAGGCAGGTTCAGGTGGGTGTAGGTGGGTGCTGGCAGATGCAGGTGGGTGCAGGAGGGTGCTGGCGAGTACAGGAGGGTTCAGTCTGCCTCTAGGAAGCTTCAAAGCTCTAGTCCTATGGTGCTTCAGGCAAATGCCACTTTGTCTCTTTTATCCTTGTCCCTCTCTGTCTTGAACACCCTCCTTCTCATTTCTGGCTCCCAGGAATCCCTGTGTTTCTCCACCCTGGGGCTGCATTGCTGTCTCTCTTTCCCATGCTCTGCCGTGCAGTCTTCAGTCTTTTATCTGCCTCCTCTCCTGTGACACAAACTTTCCCTGGGGAAGAGATGTGTCTTCCATCTCTGAATCCTGGGGACCTAGCCCAGTCTCGTGTGCTTCCTGAGTTACAGGTCGGTGATGTTGCTCCCAGATTCCACCCTGGTGCCTGTAACCAAAGGGCTGCATCTCCCTGACACCGCCCTTGGTTGTCCGTAGCTCTGTGGAGGGGTGCAACTGGGTATTCACATTTTTTTCTGGTACAAACATTTTGATCCAGCCAACAAGGTGAAATGTCTTATTCCAAATTGCCCAGAAGATTCTCCCCCAGTGTGTCTAGGTTTCAGGAGTGGTGACTCCACTCCGGGAACCATATATTATTTTCGAA
The DNA here is from genome assembly GCF_011064425.1 of Rattus rattus. Lineage (NCBI taxonomy): Eukaryota > Metazoa > Chordata > Mammalia > Rodentia > Muridae > Rattus > Rattus rattus. The sequence goes on from NC_046161.1 coordinate 55,475,154, forward strand.
ACAGGCTCTTATCTTTTCTGCCTCTGAGAGATGCTGCGGCTGAGAAGTGGCTCCTCATGTCAGCCGTTAGCATGGGATGCCTGCATCCGGGGAGGAATGGAGGGCTTTGTGTTTCCAGATGAAGACAGAGAATGAAGACAAGCATCTAGAAGGCACAAAGCCGTAAGGATCAGGAATATGAGAGAAAATGTGTCACAGCATTGTAGACAGCAAGCGGACGAGTGGCTATCAACTCAGCAGGAGAAATAAGAAGGACCCTTAAGCTGGCATCGGGAATCTCTGAAAGGCAACTTGAAGGAAACTGCAGGATCCTCGAAAGCTTCAGGGGTTGACACCAGCGTGTGCCTGCGGAAGGCGGTGAAGAGATGGGTCAAAAATAAGGGTCACTGAGTGAGAGCAATTCACTGAGAGGCAATTAAAACTCTCGATGCCTGCCTCTCCTTCGTCCTGCAGGCAACCGCTCACCTCCACATGGCCGGAACCTGAAGACGAAATGGGATCTGTGTTCTGAGATGAAGGGTGTAAGGTACAACCAAGGGCGGAGGTCAGCTCCAACATCAGAGGAAACAAGAACAATGCGTGCTTATGGCTAAGATCCTCTAGCCATCTTTTCCTGTGTGTCCATCCCCCCCGAGAGCTGTCTATACTCCATACACTGGGGACTTGTCCTCTGGAGGAAAGGAGAGGTAAGAGCCACATTACTTGACCGTTTACTCCGGTACATTTCTGTCAGAAAGCGTATGAGGAATATAGACGTCAATGAAAATGAGGGGGAAGGTTAGGAAAAATAAAGGTGTGGAGGCCCCACACCTGGCTCAGTGCAGGATCAGGAAAGCTGAAGGGGAGATTGGATTACTGTGGGCGTGAGGCCAGCCTGGGCTATGAAGTAAGTTCCAGGCCAGCCGGAGCTATGTAGTAGGACCCTGTCCCTAAAGGAAAAAGAAAAGAAAGAGGAGGAGGGAGAAAGGAAGAGAAGGAGGAGGAGGAGGAAGGGAAAGGGGAGGAGGAGAGAGGAAAGAAGCAGGGAAGAAGAGGGGAAGGAAGGGAAGAAAGAAAAAGGAAGGAAAACAGATATGAGAGGAGTCTCCAAATCTGCAAAATGATAATTCTGGGAGAACTCAGGATAATGGTCAGGCCCCAGGCAGAGACTGTAATCAGTCTCAGGCAAGAGAAAAATCCAAAAGTTCTACCAAGCACAAGTGCAGAAAAGTAAAACTTACAGCATGCTAGATGTGCACTGATTGGGGCTGGCTGCTGTCCGGATCAGGCAGCCATTTTTAACGGGGAATTAATGAGTTACTAGGACACTAGGAAACAAGAAAAACAGAAGCAAAGATCAACCGCAAAGAAAACAGAGCGTGTGCGGTAAAGGGACCAGACATTCAAGTTCAGTCTGAATCAGCCACACACAGTGGCCGCCCTTGGTCACAGTACGGTCACCAATGCCTGTCGGTTGAGCAAATTACCTGTCCTCTGTTTGTCTTGGGAGGATGGAGACCAGGGGCATGCATGTGTGAACTAGAAATGTCTGAGTGAGAGGGGAGAAGCTCAAGTCCTCGTCTGTGTAGTAGAATGTCAACAAGCAATGCTTAAAGCAGAAGAATTGAGAACCTCACCCAGCTCATGTGAACATGTATCGAACAAGTCCATTTTAAATGTTACAAGGAATTTTTCATGCAAGGAAGCGAACGAAGGCTAATATCACCAGACATTACAAAGTGTAGTCTACTGTGCGCTTGAAACTCTTTAATGTTCTAGAAGTTCGGAGTAAATACCTAACAAGAGCACCACATGGTACTGGAATATGGAGCTACCGTTTCTCAACCATAGCTGCAAACCAAGGGAGTTCATCTCTGGGCCTCAGTTTTCTCATTTGTAACATAAGGATAAAGGGGGGCTGATGGTGGATGGCTCAGTGGCTGAGAGCACTGGCGGTTCTTCCAGAGGGCCTGGGTTGCATCCCCAGACCACACATGGCTGCCCACAGCAATCTGTAACACCAGTCTCCGAGGACCTATCTGACGCCCTCCTAGGCTCTCCGGGAGCATTGCACACATGGTGCACAGACATGCATGCAGGCAAATGTCCATGTACACACAATTAAAATATTTTTTTAAAAATAGGGATGGCAGTATTTATGGCGCACGATGGTCTTTAAGATAAATGTGGCTATTATCCAGGTGCCGAGTGCTGGTGCGTCTCAGTAGGTATTTACTTACTGTCAATCAAGGCAATTCCTTGCCTTCTTTTCTCTTCCTGACAAACATCTCCTCTCACCCTTTACCTGACAGAGATCGATTTTGCTTCTATATTCTTTTGCTGTTTCTCTCAGTGTTCTTATGTGTCCCCTACCTCAGCTCACCCAGAGACCCAGGTTCACGATTCATGTGCTCACAAGGAGCACTGGGAAAAGGGCTGACTCAAACTTCCTTTCCACCCCTCATGGATGGAAGGGGTTCTTCTTGTCCTGGCCTCTAACCCTGTGTGCTCCGCACCCCACCCTTGCACAGCCATTTTTACTTCCAACCTTCTCGTCAGTCCTCCCGACCCGGTCCTTAGCCCCAGTTATGTTTCTTGCCTTTCTCTTTCCCTCTTCAGGTTTGCTTTACTTTATGTGAATGAGTAAATGCCTGCAAGTATATCTGTGCCCCACTTGTGTGCCTGGTGACCTCAAGTCACAAGAGGGTGCCAGCTCCCTGGAATTGGAGTTAAGGTTGGTTCTGAGCCTCCATGTGGGTGCTGAGAGTCACTAGCCCATGAGCCTGGAGTGGAGAGAGAGAGCAATCTAGAGAAGGCTGGTGGGGGTTTCCTGGGAAAGGAGCCGACTTTCTCACTGGGCCTTTAGCTGCACAGGAATATTGACACGCCATGTCCCCGGCCTCATTCCTCACTGAACGCTAGCTAAGTTTCCCCAGACCCTACATAGTGTTCATGTCTCAGCACCTGTCCCAAACATTTCCTTGCCTATTCGAGCAGCTAAACAAGAGATTGGATTCTCATAGCTCATATTCGAGGCTCATAGCTCGAATTCTAGAAAAATTCTTCACCAGGTGAATAGATGGCAGTTTTATCTTAAAGGTAAATGAGAACTGTTTGAGTAGAAACAGAGTGAGGGATATTTGCCAACCATGTTTCCAAGTAAGGACTTATATAGAGAACATCTACTTTAAATTTTAATTAATTTGAATTTTAATTTATGTGCACGTGTGTGCATGTGAGTGGGCACATGTGCCAGGGCACACATGTGGAGATGAGAGGACATTTTGTGGAAGTTGGTCCTCTCCTTCTACTCTGCCTGTCCTGGGAATTGAACTCAGATCACCAGGCTTGGCGGCAGGCATCCTTATCCACTGAGCCATCTTGCTGGCCCCAAGGATATATACTTTTTAGAACTTTCAAAAACTTACATGTAGGCACACTATAACATGTAGAGTCTTGTCTACGAAGTGAATTCCAGGACATCAGAGCTACACAGAGAAGCTCTGTCTCAAGACAAAAACAAAACAAACAAACAAACAAAAAAAAAAAGAAAGGAAGGAAGGAAGCAAGGCAGATAGACAGACAGACAGAGAAAAGAAAAGTTAAATATTAAGGATGAGAAAAACCATGCATATGATGGACATGAGTTATGAGAAAGGACCTAGAATGAGAAAAACCAAGCAGGCGATAGACATGAGTTATGAGAGAGTACCTAAAGCTGACTGGCTTTCCGGTTCTGACTCTGTTGTGGGCATTTTTCCTCTTACTGGCAGACATATGCATATGTGCCTAGACATATACTAGATATTGGAAGTGTGCGATCCACTGGGAAGCTCCCCAGTTTTGGAATGGCTAGTCTAACTGTATAGAAGTTCATTGAGATATATAAACTTGGAGCCTGATTAATCTGTGTGTGTGTGATATTTTCTGTACTAGGGTTTATAATAAACAAACAAGAAAGCAAACAATATTATTTCTTTTTTTAAAAAAATTTATTTATTTATTATATATAAGTACACTGTAGCTGCCTTCAGACACACCAGAAGAGGCATTGGATCTCATCACAGATGGTTGTAAGCCACCATGTGGTTGCTGGGATTTGAACTCAGGTCCTCTGGAAGAGCAGTCAGTGCTCTTAACCAATGAGCCATCTCTCCAGCCCCAACAATATTATTTCTAAAGCTTTTCAAGACTCAACAATCCAGTTTGGAAGTGAGCAAAAACGGGAGCTACTTCAGCAAAGAGGTAAAGATGGGCAGGTGAAGGGACGCTCAGCCTTGTAGCCAAGGAGACGCAACCTGAAGACACAATGACGCGCCTGGGAATGGTCCAAGCGAGAAAGAGTGGGGGTTCTAAGTATGGGATGGTGCAACCAGTGCTGGAGTATAAGGGCTGGAAAGATGCTCGATGGTTAAGAGCGCTTGCTGCTCTTCCTGAGGACTGAGTTCAGTTCCCAGCTCCCATCTCAGGGTGCTCACAGATGCCTCCAAAATCACCGCTAGAGGATTCGATGCCCTCTTCTGGCCTCTACAGGTGCCCCCATACATATAGCATTCATGAGCATGCATGGCACACATGCACACGAACACACACACACACACACACACACACACACACACACACACACTTTTTTAATTTTTGTAAAAAAAAAATTAAAGAAAAGATGTAATGGCTTTGTAGCACTTTGGTAGGTTCTTGGTCTAAACACAAACCACGTGACTCACAGCACCGACAGTAGCTACCTCAGCCCAATGCCTCACTGTGACTGCCCTTAGCAGCTCCACTTGTAACAGTCCCAGACTACAACACCAACTGAGCAGCAGATGAACCTCCACGTGAACTTGCCACATCAAGTGTGGACTGTGACTCTGCCTTATTCAGGTTGTTTACCTTTTCAAAAGAACGAAATGTCAACGGAAGGAACTGGGTGACCCTTAAGGACATGCCGAATGAAGAAAAGAATCTTGTCCCCAAAGGCCACATGCTTTGTAAGTCCACTTGTGGCTCGTAACACCTTAAGATGGCAGACTGGGGATGGGGGAAGGGAGTGTAGGGGGAGGGAGGGGAGCGAATGACGTGTGGCGCCCCTTGCTGCCATCTTTCTGAGATGCAGCAAGAAAGGCCCGGGTCTTTCTGAGAACCTATAATTATTTCAAGGTAAGCGGCTAAATGACTTTCTTAGTAATCAGAAGAATGTTATTATTACACATGGTAAAAGCAAAGGCCTTGTTCTGGGCTGGTGAGAGTGACGGAATGGAAGAGCACACTGGGCACACAGAAGGGCTCCAACCGATACACACATCTGGAGGCTGGGATCTAAACACCTGCTCTGGTTAATCCCCAAACGACCTCTTGTTGGGAATAGTCAATGGGTGGTAAAATCAGGGACAAAGAATGATGAGCCTCAAATATCTTCTCACGATAGTCATGCTCTGTGTTTGTGCGTGTGCATACATGTGCATGTGTGTCTGTATATAAGTGGGCATGCGTGTTTACCCAAGTGGGGGTGCATTCACCCATGCATGATTATGTAGAGGCCAGTGGTTGACATCAAGTGACTTCAGTTGCTCTCCCGAGTCTCTCATTGAACCTGGAGCTCATCCTTTTGGCTGGACTGCCTGGACAACACTGTACAGCAAGCTGCCTCTCCAACCCTGCTTATGCCTCACAGAGGGACAGAGCGACTTTACAGGGAAGAAACCTGGCAAATCCTCCCACCACCAGCTAAGCAATCAAGTCACCTCCCTGTAAAGGGACACATCCATGTTGGCTCCTTACCCATAGGATGCTCCAAGAAAGGGCAGCTGACCAAACTTAGAATTTAACCCGGTGGCAATGGCACCACAAAAAACCCAGGAGAGAGTCCTACAGAGTAAGGGGAGGGCTTGCTTCAAACAAGGAACCAAAGACTGTGTCCCCTTAGAGATGGAACATGCTGAAGTACTCAGAGGCTGAGAGACTGAAGTGCACGTTCAACTCCAGAGAACTAATACACACCGGTGTACATATGTATCACACAAATGTACATACATGTGTCTATCTACAACACACATGTGTAAAAAGAGACATATAAAGCAAATATGACATGTTAACGTTTAGGAATTTCTGGTGTGCTTTTGTAATCCCTTTAAAAATCGGAAAGTATTTTTAATACAGCTTAAAACACAAAAGCCAATGGGGAAAGCGTTACTAAGACTCTCCACATATCCGCCTTCCTCCTAACTCCTGGTCTACACGATGGCTTGCAGCTGGCTCTGAGTTGATTTCCTCACGGAGGCTGTGTGGCCGGGATGACAGTATGACATGGTGTTGTCATTGGATGAGAGTTCAGCGTGTCTCCCTCCTGCCCCTTCAGCGAGGCGTGGAAAGGCAAGGCCTGCTCTGGCCCGGTCAGGGAGGAAGAAGAGATTTCTGGATGGCCTAATCTTGCTTTAGTGAATTTTTAGAGGAACTGGAAGGCGCAGTAGGACACAGGCTGCCTAGAAAGTCAGATTTCTCTTCCTGTGGGTCACACCATGCACACAGTCAAGGTGGAGTGACCAGAGATTCAAACTGAAGCTTGGCCAGTATGTAGGGCCAATGTGGCCCCTTCTGCTTCTCAGAGGAAGTGGCTGAGCACTGTGAGGGATAAGGGTCTCCATTGCCCCTGGATGACTCACTACATATTACACAGCCCCGAACAAGGAGTCAAGAAGACAGAGTCTGATCTCCATGCTGAACTAGCTAGATGGCCACAAACAAAAGCCCTGACACTTCCAGAGTTCAGTTTCCTCATGCAACAAATATAACTAATAAAATCCATTTTTAACCTCTGCAGGATCTCACTGTATAGCCAAGGCTGGCCAGGAACTTTTAACTCTCTTGCCTCGGCTACATGAGTGCGAGAATCATGGGTGTATGTCAGTGTACCAGGCTTCTCTCAGAGGTAGCTTGGAAGGACACAAGTAGAGAGTTTCTCTGGACACAGAGTATGTAGGTATTTGCCTTAGTTAGGGCTACTATTGCTGTACTGTAACACTATGGTCAAAGAAACCATATGGAGAGAAAGGGGTTTATTCAGTTTACACTTCCACATCACAGTTCATCATCAAAGGAGGTGAGGGCAGGAACTCAAGCAGGGCAGGGACCTGGAGGCAGCGGCTGATGCAGAAGCCATGGAGCAGTGCTGCTTACTACCTTATGCCCCGTGGCTTGCTTGGCCTGCTTTTTATAGAACCCAGGAACACCTGCCCTGGGATGGCATCACCCACAATGGGCTGGGCCCTCCCCCATCAATCACTAATTAAGAAAATGTCTACGGGATTGCCTTCAGCCCAGTCTTACAGAGGCATTTCTTTCAATTGAGGCGCCCTCCTCTCTGATGACTCTAACTTCTGTCAAGTTGACATAAAATTAGCCAGGCCAGTTCACTCATTCATCCATTCACCTAACATCTAGCCAGCTTCATATCCACCCATTGCTCTCATTCTGTCATACATACATACATACATACATACATACACACACACACACACACACACTGTCTACACATAGATCCAACATACATACACCATCTATATACATATATACATACACCATCTACTCATACATCCAACATCTACCCATTGCTCTCATTCTGTCATCCATACGTCCATACATCCATATATATATATATATATATATCATTACATACATAACATACATACACCATTTACTATAGTAATACATACTTACACACATATGCCATCCACTCACACATCCAATATCCACCTATTTTTCTCATTATGTCACACACACACACACACACACACACACGTCTACTCACACATCCAACAGCCACACATCTATCCATTCATTCAGCTCTCTTAGACCCATCCTTCAGTTATCCTTAGACCCATCATCCATTCATACATCCTATACATCCATATACTGAACATCTAGCCACCACTATCCATTTAACCATCTTACTCTGTCGTCCCTACATCCCTCCAGCCATCAACCATCCATCCAACATCCTTTCATCTCTCTGTCCATGTCTCATTCACCTAACAGTTGCTTAAGCATTGGGTGGTGCCAGGTGGTGGGGTGGGTTCTAAGAGGCAATGATAAGCAGCACACAATGCCAGGTCAAGTCTAAGATAAACGAGCACATAAGCTAAAGCAATTCTCTAAGAAGTCTCTAAAGAACAGGTGTCATTGCAAGCAGAGGGCGGGGAGATGACGCTATTGAATACACTGACAAAGGGAAAGCACTGGGGTGGGGGGGAAGGCTATGTGACTGACCAAGAGTCAGGAGCTGCATGTAAAAATAACAGTGTGGTGGGGTGGGGTGGGGTGGAGTGGGCGGGAGAGCAGGGAGGAGACTATGTAGGAAACAGAAGGCATAGTGAGGTATACAATAGCAGGACCTTGGGGGACACTATAGGCAGGACATGTTTCATGTCTCACTGTCTCAGCACTGCCATTCCAGGCAGCCTCTAACCCTAGAGGAAGCCCTTCCCCCAACAAACCAGAATTCAACTGCTTTGTGCTTGTTAGAACTGGAGGGAATGGAGGCTTAGGCTGCCCAAATCCAAGTTGGAGAGTAGGGTTAGCAAAGAAGCCACCATGCTGGGTCAGGATAGGGTGGTCAGAGAGAGTGGTGTACGGCTGGGCTTTGCTACTCTGTGGCTTCTTCCTCTTCCCACCTTTTACCCCCACACCACCCCTGCCTTCACCCCCTATCACTAAATAGGAGAGAAAGGATAGAGGGGAGAGAGAGAGAGAGAGAGAGAGAGAGAGAGAGAGAGAGAGAGAGAGAGAGCGCCATGAGTCTAATTTCTTTCCTTTGGTTTCTTCTTTGACTATTTAAGAACTGCAGCCAACTGAATGAACAACACCCACCAACCCTGCCCATCAGAGCTCTAGCATTTGCATACCCTATGAAAAGTTCCCAAAATTCCAACCTTCAAACAATCGTAGAAACAGCAGCTGGCAAAACCACGCCTCTGCTAGAGCATGAGGCAAATCATAGTCAGCTGAGGCAGACAATCCAAAGCAGCCCCAAATCCCTACATCTGGGATTAAAACTAAAACACGTTCTTATAATATTTCTGTGGTTTTTTTCTTCTCTTTTCTTTTTCTTTTTTTGGAGCTGGGGACCGAACCCAGGGCCTTGAGCTTGCTAGGCAAGTGCTTATTTCTGTGTTTTTAAAGAAACCAAAAGTGTCACTACGGTGGTGCCCAGGAATGTGTGGCCCACTGGGATCTGTCTGGGTGCTGTGCCTTAGGAAAACACCCTTGCTCCTTTGCTGGCTATAGCAGGGCCAGGCTGGGCCTGAGTCCCAGGAAAGGGAGAGCTGGTACAGTCAGTCTCTCTGTGGCTTCCTTCCCTGGCTATCACTCCCTCTAGCTTTGAGCCCCTCCTCTGTGAGAAGAAAAGGGGGGTGAGCCAGCAAGCAGTTCTTGCTCTGGCATTCTCTAGGGGACCCACGTGTTTGTGCAAGCATGTTTTGTGTTCCAGATCTTTCTCCCACACAGGTGCCCAAGCGCCCAGCATCCCACCACCCAGAGATTTGGGCTCCTGTCTGCTCATATGCTTCCCCTCTGAGTCTCAGATCTCTGAGGAAATGGTGACAGCCACCAACCTTGATTGGTGCATTCTGTGCACCTGTGTAGCTTTGGGAGAAATTTGCTGATCCGATCTAAATCGGCAGCTGGGAGCAGAGCGCAGTGGGGCTGAGGTGAGGAGGTCTCAGAGCTGCAGGGGAGGGAAAGATGGCTTCTAAGGGGACATCAGAGGAGCCAGAGACACAGTTTTCGGGTCCTACAGCTGTGCTGGGAGTCTGCCCAGGGCCTAGGATGCTGGCTTGGGGATTTGTGCTTTATCTCCCAGATTTATTTTAAACCTTGCTACCTGCTGAGGCAGCAAATGAAAGTCAGACAAGTATTCAGTCAGTAGCTAAGGAAACCACCACCTCAGCCACCCACCTGCCTGTCTGCCACACGCAAACCTCCTGTCTGACACCTCTAACCACTTTGCTTTCCGGTTATCACCTCTCACCACTGAGCCTAGTGGTCAAGTCCCTGAAAGGGGCCCCCAATCGGCCCTGTTGAGCTGGACTCCTGCTAGGACCTGGAACCTCAGAGTCCTTCCATCTTTTTCTCTCCCTACTGTCTCAGGGCAGAGCCTAAGGTGGTCCTATAGCACTCCCTGGCACCCGGGGCAAACTTTGATTGTATAAAAACAGTAGTGTATTGTATTGGTTACTTTCCTTGTTGCTGCAACAAAATGTGAGAAAAACAAATTAAGAGTCAATAAGACGTTCATCAGGAAAAGGCGCTTGCTGCTAAGACTGATAATGGGAGTGTGATCCCTGGATCCACGTGGTAGGAGAGAACTGAGTCACACGAATTGTCCTTTGACCTACACACATGTATGGCACACACACACACACACACACACACACACACACACACACACACACACACACACAAATAAATAACGTAATTAAAAATACTTTAAAGCAACTTAAGGAAGGAAAAGCTTATTCCAGCTCACAGTTTGAGCATATAGTCCATATAATCCATCACCATGCAAAAGTCACAGGGCGGGCACTGGAGTAGCTGATCACACGGTTGCTGCAGTCAGGGAGCATGCAGACAGACAAGGGTGCTCAGCTGGTTCTACTTGGTATTCGTCTGAGACCCCAGCTGGTAGGTAAATGGATGCTGCTCGCACTTTGGGTGGGGCTTCACACCTCAGTTAGCACGATCCTTTATAGAGCAGCCTGGGGGGCAGGGGGATTGTTTCCATGGTTATTCTAAATCACATCAAATTTACAATCAATATCAGCTCTCAGGAGGGTCACCAATCCTCAGTGCAGTCCCTGGAAGAAGCCCTTGAGAGGTTGGCCTCCGTTACCCCTCCCTTCACTGTCAGCATCCTGCGGCAGCATGCCCAGGCTGGATACTCTGCTCCAAAGCCTACTACTCTCTGCTGTGGATGCGAGTCAACATCAGGGGCCATATGACTGTCACTAAGAGGGTCTTTCCCCCTGTAACAGGTTGGGGCTAGTCTAATTAAAGGAAGGGCTTCAAAACAAAGTTTTGAGTTTTTTTCTAACGGTGGATAAACCCCTACCTGCTGCAGAAGCTGCTGTCTGTGAGCCCTGCAGACAGCAGATCTGTTGGCCTGACCATCAATCAGTGAATTGGTCATTTCTCTTACATGGCCTCTTACTGGTTCTACTTCATTGCCCCAAGGAGAGCAGCTCATGTCTAAGCAGCTCGTGTCTAAGCGTAACTTTCTTTCCATTTATTTATTTGTTTATTTTTTTTTTTTTTGTTTTTTACGTGCGTTGGTGTCTTGTCTGCATATATGAATGTGAAGGTGTCAGGTCCCCTGGAACTGGAGTTAGGCAATTGTGAGCTGCCGTGTGGGTGTTAGGAATTGAACACAGATCCTCTGGAAGAGCAGCCAGTGCTTTTAACTGCTGAGCCGTCTCTCCAGCCTAAAGCACAACTTCTCAATCTGTAGACCAGGGCACCTTCACTTTTTCCACACATGACCTCTGTTTGCTCAAGAAATGTTTGTGCAACCCCAGGTATATGTATATTAGACAGATATGCAAATACTGATAATGGGGTCTTATTGCTGTGAACAGACACCATGACCAATGTAAGTTTTATAAAGGACAACATTTCATTGGGGCTGGCTTACAGGTTCAGAGGTTCAGTCCGTTATCATCAAGGTGGGAGCAAGGCAGCATCCAGGCAGGCATGGTGCAGGAAGAACTGAGTTCTACATCTTCGTCCGAAGGAAGCCAGGAACAGACTGACATCCCCAGGCAGCTAGGAGGAGGGTCTCGAAGCCCACTCCCACAGTGACACACTTCCTCCAACAAGGCCACACCTTCTGATAGTGCCGCTCCCTGGGTCAAGCATGTACAAACCATCACGTATATCTTGAAGAATTTTATTTTAAAACAATTCTTTGGTGAGCAGATAATTTTATCATTTATTAAAGACAAGCAAACTGTTATGCTAATGAGATGGGTGTGTTTATTTGCATAAATTCTTAAATCTTAACTGAATGTTTGATGCTGCAGGACATAGATCAGAGTTAATCAATATTTTGATTGTGGTCATCAGTGGTGAGAATATCACTTCACATAAATCCCTACTTTACAAAATGGCAGAAGTATGTTTAGGGCCATTTCAGAAATCTTTGGAAATTCTGTCGTAATCCAATGCCAAAATTAATTCAGATATTTTTTTAATAAAACTAAAGTCAGCAATGCAAACAGCAGTTTTAAAAAACCAATACCATGTAAAGAGGTATGAGTCTGACACTTACATGCCGAGGAGTGATGGTAGGAAAATAGTAAAGGTGTTTGTTTTCTGTAATTAATCCCTCAGGTTTGTAGACAGGCAGAAAACTCCCATAGAGTGAGTAGGGTGCTTCGAGGTGCACAGCCTTCTGCAGTTGGAGCTGAGGTGCTTCAGGCCTGGCTCATTTGTGGGCGTTCCATGCACAGTGACATGTTCTGTGTAAAGTGAGTACTGTGTGTTCAGCGAGAGGCTACAGTGAAGTTGTAGATGAACGCTTCCAGAAACACGTTGGATTCATTTTGAATTTGATTTTGGTTTTTTTGGTTAATATTTGGCTGTTGAGTGGTTGGAAACCTTTTTTCTATTACCAGATTTCTTGCTAACCTTCAATTATGCAGCTCCATGGGGAGATGGCCTGGTCAGTAAAGTGTCTACTGTGCCAGTCTGAGGACCTGAATTTAGTCCCCCAGAACCCATATTTGCCTTTGTGGTAGGCGTGTCTGAAACTTTAGCTCAGGAATAGTAGACACGGGAGTTCTGAAGCTCAGTGGTCAGCAGCAGGTCTAGCCAAACTCTAGGTTTAGTGAGAGATCCTGTCTCAAAATATAAGGGCGGTGGGCGAGAAGGTGGCTCGGTAATTAAAACACATGTCATGCAAGAAACAGCACTGGACTCTCAAGTCCAGAAGCCATGTAAATTCAGGGCGGGCACTGCAGCTCACTCATCTGTAACTCCAGCCCCAGAACTCAGAGTTGAAATCCCCAAAGCAAGCTGCCTAGGGAGACTAGCCTTATCAGTGAGCTCAGAGCTTGACTCAGAAACCCCGTCTCAAAAGAGCAATGTGGAAGAGTGATTGAGGAAAATTTCCAAATTTAACCTTGGGCCTCCACATGCACACTACCACAGTGCATAAACACACATGTGCATTCATATCTACACTCACGTTCATATATACACTAACATACCCACACATGTATGTACACAGTCAAGAGACACCCCTGTTGTTAGGTCTCCCCTCCATGGTCCTTTGCTACCTCCCCTCTGTGAGGACCTGTGTTATCCATGTTGCCACTTTCAGGCAAGGCTCTTAAACACTGAGACCATAAGCCTCTCCTCATTCGTCTTTGGAATACACACAGCACCCAGCGCACAGGGTTCCAAACGAGTCTCTTAGTGGAACGTGTGAGACAGGGGTTCCCCATGTTTCTCAAGAGCTTGAAGAGCTGATGCTCCAGTCATCTCAAGGCTGGCTGACGGGACAGCTCACTGGGCAGAGTTCTAAAGAACAAACTGCCTCAAGGACAGAGCCACCAGTAACTGAGAGCTTCTGAGAACTCAAGTTACCCTTGATTAAAATCCCATTGGGAATTTGCAGTCTGAAGGCAAGAAAATCCTCCTTTTGGAATATGAGAGACAGCATCGCTTTAGAGGTTTAGCATCCAAGATAGCAGGAATATCAGAAGACGAAAGTGAAGACGGTGGAGGAGAGGTAGCAGAGAAATAATCACATTTGAGCATCTGCAGAGCCAAAAAAACAGTACTGAGTCTTTACACTGCGGGGCGAAGACACCATGTAGATAGGGAAATAAATGGGAGATTTCAAAGCATACTTGGAAGAAGTCTCTACACATTTCTAGAAAAAAAACAATATATCTTCGTGTGTGTGTGTGTGTGTGTGTGTGTGTGAGCACGCGTGCATGCGTACATGTTTGCATGCACATACGCTTGCATATGTACTGGCCAGATGTTGACCATTGCTCTCCACCTTTTTTTTTTCCTGAACCTGGAAGCCATGAGTTGGTTAGACTGGCTGGCCTGTGAGCTCCAGGGATCTTCCTGTCTCTGTTGCCCAGCATGGAGATTATATGCACATAATGCCGTGCCCAGCACACGTAGATCCTCTTCATTGCACAGAAAGCATTCTACCTATGGAGCCGTCTCAGCATCCCAGAACCTTAACTTAATTCACTAATCAATTTGTAGCCATCAGATGGGCATCGCAGTTCTCAACAGAAGCTATGGAGACCAGGTAACAATGGCCACGGTATGCATGATGCTGACTGCGAACTAACCGGTGCTAGCTAATGCACACTGTCAACACAGATACTGGTTGATAAGTCTTCATCGCAACTCCATGAGCGAGGCACTATTGCTCTCTCAGGTTAAAGATGAGAAGAATGAAGGACCAGATCCAGAGTTTTGCTGGGTTTAATAAATGTAAAATTAAGAATTAAACCTTGAATTGTTAAGATGCCTCAATCAGTAAAATGCTTGCTTCAGGAGCCAGAGCACCAGAGCTCCACCCCCAGAACCTACCTAAAACAGTGAGCACAGCAGTGTACACTTGTAATCCCAGCCCTGGTAAGATTGTAGGTAGACAGACAGATCCCTGGGGCTTGCTGTCCAACCATCCCTGCCTACTTGCTGAAGTTCCAAGCCAATGGAAGACCCTGTATCAGACCCAAAAGTAGACACGGGAGGAACAACTCCTGGGGTTGTCCTTTGTCATACTTAGTTGTCAACGCGACACACTTGGGAGAGGTGGGGCTCAACTGAGGAACTGCCTCCATCACATTGGCCTGTGGCTCTATCTATGGGGGTATCTTTTTCATCACTAATTGTTATAGGAAGGCCCCGTCCACTGTGGGTTGTGCCACGCCTGGGAAGCTGAACCTAGGCTGTGTCAAAAAGCAGGCTGAGCAAGCCAGGCGAACCAAGCCTGTGAGTAATGTTCCTCCGTGGCCGCCATTCCTGCCTTGGGTTCTAGGCCTGACTTCCCTTGATGATGAACTATTATCCAGAAGTGTGAGAGATAAAGCCAACCCTCTTCTACCCAAGTTGCTGTGGAACTGTGCTTTATTACAGCAACAAAGAAGCAAACCAGGACATCCTCTGATGGTACACAGGCATGGTGCATGCATATGCATGCACACACACACACACACACACACACACACACACACACACACACGATGAGGCTTTGACTTTCTTCACCACACTCCATCTCTACCAGACAAGCTCACATAGTTTTAAACCTGGAATTCTATGTCCAGCCAAACTGTCAATCAAGAGTGAAGGAAAAGAGAAATCACATTCAGACAAGACTCAGACATTTATTTCCCATGCCTCCTCTTTGAGAAGTTATTTGAATATATATTCCAGCCAAATTGACTTGGAAACCATAAAGACTCTAGTCATGGGATTAAAAAAATTAATCCGGATTCTAATGTAAGGAATTCCAGAATGCTCTATGGGGACTGGCATAGGAAAGCCCCCAGATAAACAAGAATGGAGAATCAGACACACAGAATTACACTGGACAGAAGAAAGATTGACTCTGAGGACTATATGAAGGAAGGCCAGAAGATGTTAGGACTCATGAAGAGATATGTGTTTGCTGCAGGAGAGCCGGTGGGAAATGCCAGTCAACGGAAGCTAGGGTTGATAAGAGCCCAGAATTACAATGTGCTCCAAACAGTGGGATGACCACATAATAAAGTACCAGGTATTTCAAAGAGCTTGAAGAAAGGATGTTTTATAGCTTTCAACATACAGAAATATCAGAAATATCAAATGTTTGAGGAAATAGGATAAATAACCCAGTTTAGACAATAGTACGTGGAGACTATGCAGTACTCAGGAGCGTGCACGACTGCCTTTGCTTTTATGTGTCAATTAATGTACGCAGTATCTGTGTGTACATGAATAACTTGTATGTTTGTTATATATTTGCATGCACGTACACACCAGCAACAGCAATTTAGTTTTCCTTTTGCCTTCTTCTCTCTGGGTGTCTGGCTGTGGAGAGGCTCTCTGCTTCTAAGGACCTATGAGATTAGATTTGATTTATTAAGATAAGCAGAAATAATTTGGGCTATCAAGATAATTCAGAAGGTAAAGGTGCTTCCCACTAAGCCTAATGGCTCATATGGTAGAAGGGGAGAACCTCTGACCTCCAACACACACAGACACACAGACACACAGACGCACAGAGATGCGCACAGACACACACAGACGCACACAGACACACATACACAGACACACACACAGATACACACGCAGAGACACACAGACACACACACACAGACACACAGACATACACAGACACACACACATATACACACGCAGAGACACATAGACACACAAGACATACACACAGACATACACAGACACACACACAGATACACACGCAGAGACACACAGACACACACAGACATACACAGACATACACACACAGACACACACACAGAGACACACAGACACACACACACAGACATACACAGACACACACACAGACACACACACACACACACACACACACACACTCACACACAGACATACACAGACACACACACAGACACACGCAGACACACACAGACACACACACAGACACACACACACAGACATACACAGACACACACACACAGAGACATACACACACAGACACACACATACAGACACACACACACACACACACACACACACACACTGTAAAAAGTATTCTAAAATATTCTAAGAATGATCTGCTCACCTGGGAGACCCTACTCACAGTCACAAAGTTCCTCCAGATACTGAGCGTTAGGGGGACGTATGGGAGCTGAGGCTGTATTATCTTTTGAGGCTTCAACTTGGGGTCCCCTTTGGCTCAGGCCCAATCTCCCCCAGTATCAGGGATGGTGAACTCACTCCTCTTAGGAGACCCTTACGCTCTGAGGCCACAGAGACTGAGGCTTGGGTGTCTCCTAAGAGCTTCCCTGTGGTCTAAATGCAATGGGAAATCTGAGTCCTACAGATAGACTTAAATTCTAGCCATGGGGCCAGCAAGGAAAGATTGCAAAGAAACCCCTTGGGCAGTGGGTGCTGATGGACATCAGGGCCTTGGCCACTGGGGCAGCCAGTCTGGATCCTTCCAGGTACCTGATCTCCAGGCTCGTGAGTCCTTCCAGAGGGTGTTAAATTGGGATCCTCTTGTCCTATATCCAAGGCAGATATAGGGAGGGATAAAGGCTCCCCAGTCTTAGGTGAGGTGTTTTCTCTGTGTGCCTCAGTTTCTTCACCAATATAATGGGAACAGCGATATTTGGAGCCTGGGTTTGTGGCAAGACAAGGACAAGATACAGATCAGCTTTCTGGCAGAATTCCCACGCTGTATGAAAGGCAGTTCATGGTGCAGCTCCCACAGGCCACATCCTGCAGTGACCTTTTCTGACCCAGCTGCTCCCTGGTGCTCAGCTCAGATTCCTCCCTGTGTCTTTGTTTCAGTTGCGTGCTGTCTGTCTCCCTAAGGGCATCAGCCTTTCTCTTGTCCAGATGTGCTTGTGCTTCTGTATCTCGGCTGGGCACAAAAGGTGTTCAGGAATCTTCTCTGCCCCTGGAATTCCTTCCTGAGACACCTGTCACCGTCACGCCTACCTGTCTGCATTTCTTTTCTGTTGCTGTGCTTAAAAACAACAACAACAACAACAAAGGAAAAAAACCCAGCAACAAACAAAGCAACTTAAGGGAAAAGGGGGTTTATTTCAGCGTAGGATTCCAGGCTACATTCCATCACTGTTGGGAAGCCAAGGCTGGACCTTCCATCATGCCCACAGCCAGGAGCCCGGAGAACTGATACACACGCTCACTGACTTGTTTACTGTGCTCAGCTGACTTCTCATTCTTTACACAGTCGGGAGAGCACAGACCTAGGAAATGTTTCTGCACACAGTGTTCTGGGCTTTCTCACATCAGTGAACTGAAATATGGCAATTCCCAACAGACATGCCCGCAGGCCAGCCTGAAACAGACAATCCCTAGTTAAGATTCTCTTCCTTGGTTCTAGCTTGCATGGAGTTAGCAGTTAAAGCTAACCATCACATCACCTCCGTGGAGTTCACCTCAGACCCCTCCGTGTGTGTTCCTTTACTCTTCATAACAGCCCTGGGAAGCAGGAATTCTGGTTGTGCCCATTTTGTGGATGAAGGAACCCGGGATGTGGAAACCATTCTAATCAGGAGACATAGAGGCACCGGAGCTTCTGGTCTCCCTACCAGGACCTCTTTCTGAGAAAAAAAATGGAAGCCATCAGGGTCTGAGGCCAGAACTGACCCCAAAGAATGTGGCACCTTCACCTTCTTGCTGGTCTCCTGGGGCCTATGCACCAAGTCCTGGCTTTGATGGGTTTACATTTTCTGAACCGGGGATGTGGCTTACTGTTAGTTCTGTTCACAGGAAGCAGAATCCTTCTGGCAGGGGAAAACCTGACACTCCTTTATGTTATGGGGTTAGGGCAGAAGACAGAAGAAGTGTGGGAAAGGGCAATCAAGGGCTGCTTTGGCCTCCAATGATGTCACATGTGCCTGCTTAGTCACTCAGCATATGACAGAATAGATATTGCCACCTCCCTGTGGAATGTCCATGCTGGCCTGAGGACTCTTCAGGCTCTGCTCTTACTCAGAGCTCCTTCCTCATCTCCTCCCACTCTATGAAAAGATGAGAACTTTTTCCCAGCCCCACCCCTCTTTTGCTCCATACCCCTTCTCTCCTGCAGAGTGTGTCCCCTAACAATCTTCCCCTTAAGGATCTGCTGGCAACCAGTTGGGGATCCCTCTCCAGCCTGCCCAGGAGATCTTCCACCTTTACGGAGCAGTGTGTACCAGGGAGGAATGCGGAATGTGTTAACAGTGGTGGGATTCTGGGCACCTAAGGGTCAGGCTTGTGAGTAGCATCTGGCAGATTTCTTCTCAGTCCCCAGAAGCCGATGTCATGCATGTCTTGTTGGCAGCATTCATGCCTACCCTCTTCATAGCTCATTGACAAGACTGGTCGGTACCTCAGTAGAGTGGGTTCCAAGAGTCAGACCTTGTCAGCTCTGCTGCTGGCCTCCTTGATAATGGCAGGGGACAGAAGAGCTGGCCCATTGGTCATTGTTTTGTTGCAGAGATGAAAGTTCCTGCCTTAGGGAATCAGGGAGACACAGGAGGGTAGGACAGGCTGGAGGAGGAATGAGCAGAGGTGGACATTGGAGCCTAATGTAATCCAAAAGGAATATCAATACCATGGTCCTCCAAGGGAATGTCCAACCACCTCTGGCAATACCCAATGAGTTCTGAAGCCCTGTCCCTTGGGGTTTCATTGAGTTGACCTTCCTTCCTAAGACCTTCCTTCCTAAGAGCAGTGACCCCACTGGGCAGATGAGAAAAACAGAGCTACACAAGCTTTAGAAGTTTCCTAGTGGCATTTCAGGTTGTGACTCGTGGATGCTCTGACCTAAAGCGATGTCTCTGCCTTTGTTCTTCACTTGTTACAGAATATGAACTATGCCCAGATCCTCATTCAAACTGTGTCCCCTCCCCTATTCCTGCATATCCAGGGCTCCACGAGAGAGAGCTTTTGTGCTGTGAAAAGGGGCCCAATCGGCCCTAAGACCTAAGGACTTGATGGTGTGATGACCCTTCCCCATCTGTCCCATAAGCACTCACTGGAATGAACAGCTAATCTTGCAGTCACTGCCTCAGGGTCCACGCCTCAGCCTTGCCACCTCAGGCCTCTGAAGCCCCTGGCTAGCTTCCTTACCCCAGTGCACCGCTGCATAAATCACTCTGACATCTAACTGGCTTCTACATGCTCAAAGCTGTTAACACAGTAACACATTTACTGTGCACTCTTAGGGAGGAGATGTGGTCAGTATTCCCCTGTGCAGGGCAAGAAGACCTAGTACAGCCTGTACTTCCATGGAATTCTGAAGCTAAATACATGAGAGCCATGGAGTGGAGCCAGGAAGATGGCTCAGTGAATAAAGCACTTGCCCCACAAGCATGAGGACTCAAATTCTCTCCCCAGAAATCCCTGTCACACAAAAATGCCAGGCATGATAGAGTGCACTTGTAACCCAGTGCAGGGAGTTTGAGACCAGTTAGGTTAGGCAGCCAGCCTGGCCTAACCAGCCACCTCCAGATCAATGAAGAGACCCTGTCTCAACAGACAAACAAGCAAGCAAACGAAAACTAAAACAAGACTGAAGAATGACACCCAAGGTTGACTTCTGTCCTCTACCCAAATGTGCACTTACATCTACAAGCATGCATGCACTACACACACACACACACACGCACACACACACATTCATTACAGATACATATATCTTGTAAATCTCTTAGTTTTGCATGCTCATGTCACATTGAGCAGTTAAAAAGGAATTCTATTATATTTAACAAGCCTATTGACTGACCTCTTTTCTTTTCAGCTTTTGTTTTTTCAATGAATGTTGCTGTGGTAATCCTATACTGCTGTAACCCTCCACATGCAGATGCGTTCACAGGGAAAAGTTGCTAAAAGTGGAATTGTAAACCCAGTATAGTGGCTCACACCTTTAATCCCAGGACATAGGAGGCAGAGGCAGGTGAATCTCTGTGAGTTTGAGGCCAGCCTGGTCTATAATAGTGAGTTCCAGGACAGTCAGAGCTACATAGCGAGACCCTGTCTCCAAGACTAACTAATTAATTACGTTGAAAAAGTGAAATTGTAAGGTCAAGAGAGGTACGTGATTCCACTGCACTTATAACTTTTAAAAGTTTTTTATTATGTGTATTTGTGTGTGTGTGTGTGTGTGTGTGTGTGTGTGTGTGTGTGTGTGTGTGAGTCAGCCTGTGTCTGCTGTCAGGTGCATGTGGAGGTCAGAAGACGACTTTGAGGAGTAGATTTGTTTCTTCCGTCATGTGGGTCCAGGGATCAAACTCAGGCCATCAGGTTTGACAAGCCAGGGCTTCCCCACTGAGCCATCTCTACATTTAGTCCATTTATTTATTTATTTTGGCTGTGCATTTTGGGGTCAAGTGTACATATGCGGTGACACTCGGCGGAAGCTGAAAGACGACTTGGAAGAGCTGGTTCTCTGCTTCTGTCATGTGGGTCCTCGAGATTTAAGTGAGATCTGTAAGCACATTTACCCACTGAGCCGTCTGTTGTGTGGAGGAAGTTTAATCGTGTGCATACTCAGCATGTTTTGCACATGCACGTACACACTCCTATGGCTATCATTCAGGTAAGCGATAGGCCAGCGCACTGTCTTTCCATCTTCCCTCCTGCCTCAGCCACACAGATGCCTACCCACTGGGCTAATGTACTAATCAGACCTTCATCCCGCAGACTGGTTTGCTCGTTTCTGACTTCTTTATGAATAGGGTCATGAAGACTGTGAGCGGGTGGGACGTTCTGCTGCTGCCCTGTGTCACTCACCCATGTCACTGCATTCAGCTGTCCCTCTCACATTTATTTGCATTGCAGGTGTGTGGGCCATTGTGAGAATTTCCCTATTCAGGGATTGGCGGCTATTTGCATCCTTCCCAGTGTTTGGATAGTGCTAATTATCTCGTTGCATACAGTCATGGAGAGGGCATCAAGCTCACTTCTGTTAGCCATCTGTCTAGGGGTAGAACTGGAGTGCATACCTCCCCACGTTTGTGCACACTGCCCAACTGTTCTCCATGAAGAGGGGCTCATCCCACTGTTCTGTGAGCAAAGTGCTGGGCTTAGCATGGTGCCTGGATAAAGCCTAGACCAACTGCATGGCCTCAGCTCCAGTAGTTATAAAGGGTGCTTTCTGATCCTCCGGCCCCATTCCGGGCAAGACACTGTGACATCATCTGTCCTTCAGATGATCGGTGAGAACAAGGAGGAGCAAGAGAATCGTCTTTAGTTGATAAAGAAGCCCTTCCGTTGACCTGGATCTTTGGTCTTTCTAACGTACTTGGACATAAATCTGTGGTTCTCAAGCCCAAGCTTACATTCGGATGCTCCGAGGAACTTTCTAGAACTACCAATGTCAGAGCTCCACCCGCAGATCTCTTATTGAAAAATGATAGATTGGAGTCTGGGCATGGGTGTCTTAGGAGAATCTCAGGGAGCTCCAGGGACATGCCAAGACAGGATGCACTGAAAACACCGTTGTGTGCCACATCCACAGTAACTCTGCTTGGGAGAGGGCAAAACGATGCTGGACTGGAGCTATTCTAGTGTTTGTAGTGTAGTGATGACACTCAGTCCCTGACAGGAGCTTTGGGAAAGCCTTGTAAAGCAGCATCAGGACCACCCTGTGTAACCAAAGGCACAGCCTGGCTGAAACTGGTCCACGATGACCCCGAATACAGCAAGCTCCATGTAGTGAAGGCCCACGGATGCCTCCACATCTTGACTCCAACAGGCCAAGGAAAAAGAATGGAAGTCAAAGGCAACGCTAGCAGCAGACATGTTTGGCTGGTGTCCCTTCTACACACCTTTCAGCCCTCTTCAAGTTCTTCCCCAGTGAATTACACTTGCAATGACAGCAAATAAAATGTCTTTCCAGTTGATGTAATCAATGATGCCACCATTTTCTGGAGAACCAAACTGAGTCCCAGAGAGTCTAAAGAGGGTGCGTGACAGAATCAGGAACACTTTTGTCTCCCTCAGTCCTTGAAATGCTTGAGGCCTCTCAGGAGGTAAGACAGTTAGTTATGGCCTCCGCCTACAAGGTGGTGCTCAGGAAGGGTGGAGAAAATGTCCCCAGGAAAGAAGAGCTGCTGCACTCTCCTAATTGGACTGTCTGTCCTCTTGTGGGGTATCCAGGATATAAAGACAAACGGAAACAAAATAAAATATCCCCAAATCTCACTACCCAGATATAAACAGCCAGGGATTATGAGTTGATTCTTCCAGAGTAACCTTTGTCCAATACAATTCATACAGGTCCAGGAAACTGTAATTTCCCATCTATGTGTCATGCTGCTTGGCAGCCTTCCTTTTTACTTAATAATATGTCACAGAGCTAGATGTCAGGCCTCGCATGGCAGCCTAAGGTCCTAAAGAGGGATCATAACACAGCCAGCTAGTCTTTTGACGTTGGTTTTTAAAAGGTTTATTTTATTTTTAATGTGTGTGTGTGTGTCTGTCTGTCTGTCTGTCTGTCTTCGTGGGGTGACTTTGGCTTAAATAGATCCATTTAATACCACAGAGATTTCAAGTCTCTTTTTCTGTCTGTCTGTCTTTTCTCTGTCTGGCCTCCCTCTGCCTCACTCTTTCAAACACACACACACACACACACACACACACACACACACACACACACACACACACACACACTCATTTGCAAATGAGTATTTGCAAACTCTTTAGAGCAGAGCTGGTCACAGCTGACTGATGAGGCCACCCAGCCAACAGCCAAGGTCGGATGTTGTCTGCCGGTCTCAGCTCTGGGTCCCCAGCTTCCTCTTCACACACACCTTGTGTGAGCAACGGCTATGCACAGACACTCCAGTGTGCGCACATGCGGGCCAATTTCACTCTCCCTTCCCCTGCTCCCGGGGTGCTGGGGCAGGAATGGAAGCTGCGTGTCCAGAGGTAGGCATAATTGAATAGCCGAAGGCATTACCTCCTTGATTAAACTGGTTGTTCATTTGAAGGGCCAATTAACCCAGCTAATACTCCAGGCCAGCCCAGCAGGTCCAACCCATCAAAGGATATATTAAGCCAATAATGAAGTGGCTGCATTACCCTTACTGAGGAGAATGGAGCTCTCTGCCTTATCCCAGAGACTGCCCAGGTCAGGCTGGGGTCATGGACACTTCCAAGCAGTGAGGCCCAAATCCACACAGCTGCTGTAAAGCTTGTTTGCGCTTGATTTTATGGACGAATGTGGTGTGGCATCGTAGGAAGCTCTCCCTCTCAGGGATGGCATGGCCTCTCCCTCTGGTCTATTTCCCTCATCTCTGCAAGCCTCTTGCAACTTCACAGCCACCGCGTGACTGTGAAGGTCGTTGCTGCCTCTGCCTTTCCTCTCTGCTTTTTTACTTTCCACAGCGACCTTACTTGTGGTTTGAATAAGCTGGGCTGATTCCAAAGCACACTTGGGTAGAGGCCGGGGCCACACTCTGGCTGAGGGGGGTTCAGTCTCTTCATGCCACCAGAGAGGATTTATAAAGCTTTCCTCTGGAGTCTGAACTCCTTCAGAATGTTCTGGGTCAAGAAAGCGCAGCCCCAGGCTGGGCTTGAGTTTAGCTCCATATGCTGGCTCTGTGACTTTGAAGCAAAGAAAACATCCCTCCTCCAGGGCCTCATTGATTTCTCTACAGAGCTGAGATTAAAAGGCCCAGTGCGTTCTTCACACGGGTGGTAGGAGCGTGGAAATAAACACTTTTCCTAAAAAGCTCTGTAAATACGAATGTTCTAGGCACTGTAAACCACTTTCCCCGTCTTTGAGCAAGTGGTCTCCTTTTGATGTGATCAGCAAATCTCAGATAAGGGCCATCTTCAAAGACTTACTTGTCTCGTGCTGCAGAATGCTCTGAGTAACCCCCGGGAGCTTCATGTATGCCAGTGTGGCAGGCCTCTCTGGGGAGGAAGGGAAGTCAGGCTGAGCTAGCAGGCTCAGATCACAGGGCCTCTGGTCCAGAGCCATCCCTGACACCAATGGCTACCAGCTGTGCAGGGGAGGGATTGATGCTGGGCCAGGTCTTCTCTGGGTTTTTATTGCGGGTCTGTCCATGAGAAGAGCACCAGAAAGGGGGGTAGATTTCTTCCATGTGTGAGTCTCCACTGGCTCTGGCTGGAGCGGCTTTGGAGGGTCAGAGAGAAGCTGAACTCCCTTATATGACTCATGGCAGGGACCACAAAGTCCTTGTCCTGAACCTCCCATGGGTTGTTTTTCTGTTAACAGTTCTGTCCCACAAGGCTTGTTTTCCAGGGGCCAGTCTCAAGAGACTGCAGAGGGCAGACTGGCTCCTGGCCTTAGAGATGCTCACACTGGACTTCCCAGAAAACACAACAGCTTAACCCTCTGCTGGCTTGGCTTTGACTTTAAAGATCTCTCTCTCTCTCTCTCTCTCTCTCTCTCTCTGTCTGTCTCTCTCTCTCTCTGTCTCTCTCTCTGTCTCTCTCTCTGTCTCTCTGTCTCTCTCTCTGTCTCTCTCTGTCTCTCTCTCTGTCTCTCTCTCTCTGTCTCTATGTCTTCTGTTTCTCTGTCTCTCTTTCTGTCTCTCTGTCTCTCTCTGTTTCTCTGTTTCTCTGTCTCTGTCTATGTGTGTGTGTCTGTGTGTCTTTGTTTGTGTCTGTGTGTCTCTCTTTCTGTCTCTCTGTCTCTGTCTCTCTGTCTCTCTGTCTCTGTGTATTGTCTCTCTCTCTATCTGTGTCTGTCTGTCTCTCTTTCTGTCTCTCTGTCTCTGTATCTCTCTCTCTGCCTCCCCCCGTGTGTATGTGTGTGTATGTGTGTGTGTGTGTATGTGTGTGTGTTTGTGTCTGTGTGTCTCTTTTTCTGTCTCTCTCTCTGTCTCTATTTCTGTCTCTCTGTCTCTCTCTCTAAATCACATGTATATGAATCTATGTACATGCAGGTACCCTATAAAAGTTCAGAAGGTGTCAGATCCTCTGAGCTAGAATTACAGGCAGTCGTGAGTTGTCAGATGTGGGTGCTAGGAACTGAATTCGGGTTCTCTGCAACAGCAGTATGGGCTCTTAACCACTAAGCCGGCTCCCCAGCCCTTGGCTTTGACTTCTAAACCTGATCTGTCTGTGAACTCCAGCACTTGCTTTGACTTTCAGGCACCTGATGGTTCCTTTCTTAGAGCAAAAGAAGGCAGCCACTGTGTTTGCTCCTGTGTCTGCCCCTATGTCACCTGCTGATGTCCTCCCAGGTGCCAGACAGCTTACCTGCAGGTCTCCTAGGAAATAAAGCCTGGAGCCACAGGGGCAGGAGGGGAGCAAAAAGCAGAATAGATTGTTTAATTAAACCCGAGTGCCGAAGTTAAAAAACAAAAAACAAAAAACCCAGCTTCAAACAATTGTTCCCTATCCCTCAATAACATTTTAAACTCCATAACTCTGTATCTTATGTAGACAGACAGACAGACAGACAGACAGACAGACACACACACACACACACACACACACACGGGGGGGGGGTAAGGAGCCTTTGATTATATGTGTAGGCAGGTTTTATATGCACTGGAGGAAATGTACATATCTTTTTTTATACATCTTTTTTCTTTTCTCAATATTTATTTTACGTATATGAGTACACACACTATTGCTGTCTTCAGACACACCAGAAGAGGGCGTTGGATTCCATTACAGATGGTTGTGAACCACCATGTGGTTGATGGAAATTGAACTCAGGACCTCTGGGAAAGCAGTTAGTTCTCTTAACAGCTGAGCCATCTCTCCAGACCCAAAATGTACCCATCTTAGCATTTCTGTCCATGTGGGTCCACACATATGCAGATCTCTATATGCTGATATGTGTAGGGCAAATTCAGAGCTATGCGTCTCCAGGGATACAAATGCATCCCTGTGGGAAGGGGTCACGTGACCCATGCTGTCCCACTAGCTGGATGGAGCAGGAGCTGGAGGGAGGTGGGAGTTAGTGTGCTGGGGCTCCAGAATTTAACCAGGCTCCTGGGAGAATTGCTTACCTCAGCCACAAGACAAAGGTACCACTGATTCACCTCAGTCACAGGACAAAGGTACCACTGAGTTAGAAGGGAGCTTCCGGTTCCAGCAGAATCTATACGCTGACTGACAAAGCTGGTTTTCAAGGGGCAAGAATGGCCATTTTGAAGTGAAGTAAAAGCTGGTTTTCATTCATCTCTATTAAAGGCTTTACAAATGACGTATTGATTATAATGAATAGCAAGGAGAATCACCCAGCCATCTCATGGCACTGTGATTCATCTAATATTAAGGATTAGGATATCCTGAGCACGAATTGCGCTTTCAAAATGCAGAAATAAATTTTTCAATACTGAAGGATCAATAAACTACACCAAGGTTGAGATGTGAAGCTGTGTGTAAAAGGGAAGCTAGGGTCAGAGATGCCTACAGACCTGTGGGGTGTGTGTGTGTGTGTGAGTGTGTGTGTGTGTGTGTGTGTGTGAATGTGTGTGTGTGTGAGTGTGTGTGTGTGTGTGTGTGTGTGTGTGAGTGTGTGTGTGTCCTTTTGTTCATTACTGTATGTGTTTAATAATATCTGTGTGTCAGTGGGATATCTTCTGTATGTGTGTCTGTATTATCTGTGTTTTTTGTAAACCTGGACATGCCCGCCCCCACCCCCAGTGTATCTGGGCTTCTTTGTGACTTCTCATATCTCCTCCTCTTCCCTATCCTCTTCTTCTCCTCCCATCCTGTTTCTTCTCCTTCTCCCCCTCCCCTGAGAGTCTGCACACCAACCTCTCCCTCCCTCCTCTACAGCTCCCCCAAGGGTTCAGCCATCCCTCCCTGCTGCCTGCATGGCGCTCCAGACTCAGAAGCAAAGCTGGGATGTTCACCTCTGTCATATCCTCAGTCCTTTCTTCTTCTAGACCCTAGGAAAATTAGGTGGGAAGAGACTTCCCTAGCTTAGTTCTCTTCAACCTGGAGGTGCCCTGCTCCTGGTGAGCCGTGAGCTGACAGGAACTGGAAAATGAACTGTGAGCCCAGAGACACAAAGAAACGCCTCCAGACTAAGCACCTGGGGACAAGCACAGCAGTGTCCCAGTGCCCAACACAGGGGCTTGGGTGAAAAGCAATGCTTCAGATGTGTGTGTGTGTGTGTGCATGAAATGCGTGTGTGTGTGTGTGTGTGTGTGTGTGTGTGTGGTGTGTGTGTGTGTGTGTGTGTGTGTGGTGGTGTGTGTGTGTGTTGTGTGTGTGTTTTTGTGTGTGTTGTTTTTTTTTTTTTGTTTGGGTTGGGTGTGTGTGTGGTGTGTGTGTGATGTGTGTGGTGTGGGTGTGTGTATGGTGTGTATGTGGGTGTGGTGTGTGTGTGATGTGTGTGTGCTGTGTGTGGTGTGGGTGTGTGTATGGTGTGTCTGTGTGTGTGGTGTGTGTGTGTGTGTGTGTGTGATGTGTGTGTGTGTGGTGTGTGTGTGTATGTGGTGTGTGGTGTGTGTGTGTGTGTGTGTGTGTGTGTGTGTGTGTGTGTAAAGAGGGTTGTGTGGAACAGTCAAGACTGAGGCATCAAAATCTGCCCTTGGAGACTCCCATGCCAGTCCACTCTTTAAACATCCAGCTCCTCTCTCTGTCTCTGTCTATCTTTGTGTCTTTATCTCTGCCTCTCTATGTGGCTCTGTGTACCTCTGTCTCTCTGTCTCTGTATGTCTCTTTTTCTTTTTGTGTCTCTCTTTGTATCTCTATTTTTGTCTTTCTGTGTCTCCATCTTTGTCTCTCTGTCTGTCTCTGTCTCTCTTTGTGTCTTTTTCCCTTTCTCTCTGTGTATCTCTGTGTACCCCTGTATCTCTCTATCTCTGATTCTGTTCTTTCTCTATTTTTGTCTCTCTTTGTGTCTCCATCTCTCTGTGTCTCTGTCTCTGTCTCTCTCTCTGTCTCTCTCTCTCTCTCTCTCTCTCTCTCTCTCTCTCTCTCTCTCTCTCTGTTACTCTCCACATACACCTTGGCTACATGACACTATGTCTTGTGAAGACTTAGGTGTCATAGCATGTAGATCCTCAGATCCAGTGAGACTACAGCAAACCACTCGCATTTTCAGGTGCTCCAGGAGGTCCTTGGGAGTGACGCAAGGTTAGCTGAAAACCTCTGCCCAGGAGGCCACTTGCTCTGCAGCCAGCCTGACAGAAGCCCTCACAGAGAGCAACTCCAAGGTCTCCTGATTATGCCTGCTTCCAAGCATCCCGTAGCTTGCCAAGTGCTGCACGTCCCCAGTGCCTCTGGTTCTGGAGATCTGCGGCTGGGCTTGGAAAGTCACACAGAGAACCAGCGCTTAGATCCTGGTTCTGGTGCAGTTTGTGCTTGGCCTGGGATGAACCCAACCCCAAGAGGTTTAAGCAGCAGCGTTGCCTAGGAGTGACAGAATCCCCAGGGCCCAGTCACAGGTTGCAAGAGAATAAGCATCACCCATACGAGCAATGCAAGCTTCCCCTGAGACAGCCTCTTCAATTCTCAGGTTGACTTTAAAGGCAAATCTAGAAATCAGACCTGGTGCTTCAGGTCTGTAACCCCGGTTTCTTCATGAGTATCTGGAGTATCTGGAGTTCAAGGTCTGCCTGGGCTACAGAGAAAGCTCAAGGCCAGCCAAGTCAACTTTGACCCTGTCAAAACAAAAGTAATAAAAAGGGGCTTTGGGTCTAGCTCGGTGGTAGAATACTTGCCTAGCATAAGTAAGGTCCATGGTTCAGACTAGTACTGAAAAAAAAGGAAGAGGGAGAGGAGGGAGGAAGAGAGGGAGAGAAGGAGGGAAAAAGAACAAAGAAGGGAGGAAGAAAAGCAGGAGGAAGGAAAGAAGGAAGGAAGGAAGGAAGGAAGGAAGGAAGGAAGGAAGGAAGGAAGGAAGGAAGGAAGGAAGGACAGGCCTGATTCTGTCCTTTCTTCATCCATGGCTTCCTATTACCTTTCCGTACAGCTCCCTAGTGCTGCATGCAGATGAGGCCTCTCCACTGAGACACTGTTACTGGGCCCGTCTACTCCCTTCCCCTGAGCAAGCGAAACAGCTCATTCCTCACTGTTCTGACCTCTCATGAGGCCAGGTCCTCCGCCATTCCCCTCCTCCAGGAGTGCAGCAGCTGAGCTGGTTTGGATCTCCCTTTAGCATTGTAAACCACATGTCTACCTGGGGCGGGCTATGTAATAGGTGCTCAATAAATATTTGCAGAGTAAATGAGACAACACAGGGCTTCTCCATCTTGGTGATTCGGCTTCCAGATCACCCAGTGAGCAGGCCAGGCTGGGGATGGCAGTCTGTGATTGACGATGTCCAGAAAAGGCAAGCCGGTCTTTGAAGGCCTGTAGCATGTGTGTTACACATGTGTAGCCTGTGCTCACTGCTAGTGCTATGAGAAAGTCAGAGGTTACCTTGACCTTGAACTTGGAACCATCTTGGCCTGTAGCTCTTTTTAGCAACTTGGCATGATTTCTAAGAGTCTGGTTCTTCTCTTACTAATGCACCAGGTCCCCTCAAGATGTGACATGCAGAAGCTTGAGCGGCTGTTGGGAATGGGAAGGACCTTCGGTTGTTGGGGTTTGACTCGGGAATGGGTCATAAAGATCCCAGCTCCTTGTACCCCAGCTCCTTGATCTACCTACTATGTCCAATTCCTGAGCCTGCCCTCTCCAGCTGGCGACCTTGGGGCATCTCCTTCTTGTCCTCAGGTCTAAGAGAACAATGCTGATGAGCCTATGGGTGGGGGACAGTCCTGATGGGATAGCCAGCAGGTGACACAATGTTTTCTGCCCTCTCCTCCTAGGGAGAGACTTTCTTTAAGCTCCTCTCTTTTCTCACTTGATTCCTGCAACCAACCAGCACGGGACAAGGTATATATACTGTTGGTGCTTCATAACATCAAGTAGTCCAACAGGAGCCCGGCGATGGCCACCAAGGAGATGTGCAATAACTCCCTTTCCTCTCACGAAGCAGTGTTGGCCTGAGACGCAGAATGCTACTGTCTACCTCTAGCCCTGGGTGTATGTGTGTCCCAGCCCTGTGAGCAAGCACCCCACAGAGGGGCTGGAGTCTGCTGTTTGCCCTTCCCTGGTTACACGTGACAGGACTGTGCCAAGGCTGGTGCTGGCGGAGGTGTGGGCTGGCAGCACGCAGCAGGCGATCCTTCCCGGAGACGGGGACAAGCTGTTCCTTCCCTGCCTACCTTCACAGCCGCTCCTTCAATTGAGCTGTTCCCGTCTTTTGCCCTAAGCTACGACGAATAGATTGGATGAAAATTATCAAGCCTTCTCGTCTAGAATAAATATTCTTGAAATGGAGCAAGTTATAAATAAGCAAGCAGCAATATCCTGTGTTATGAATATATAATTTCCATCTTTAATAGCTGACTAGGCCTCGGGGACTGTCTGAAAATGGCCTGTCTGGCCCTGATATTTTATATTTTAAAAAGGCTCCCTAACTTTTGTTTCTTAGCCCTTGGACAAAGATGTCTCTAGGGAAATGATGAGAGTTCCGAGTCTCTCTGTGAGGCGGTGTGCAAGGGCAGGTGCTTGCTTGTGCTTGCTCTCTCTCTCTCTCTCTCTCTCTCTCTCTCTCTCTCTCTCTCTCTCTCTCTCTCTGAAAATTCCAGAAGCTGCAGAGGTTCATGTGGAATTGGAGTTAGGGTTTGGAGGGCTGAGCTCCTCTTGTCCAGCCAATTCCTTCCATAGACTGCCCCAGAAGGGCGAGAGACAGAGTGACCACCCCAGCTGTTGTTCACTGAGCCTCTGGCTTGAATTAGCCCAGAGTGGGCATAGCTATTTGTCTCCTCTTCCAAAGACAGTGACTCTTTCCCAGCCCCAGGGGTGTCCAGCAGAGGACCAACCAGCCCAAGGTGCTTGTTCAAATGCCCACCGAGTGTTAAGCAGTAAGTGACACTTAAAAATATTTGTGGCACTGACTCACTGAGGGCAGTGGCACATTCATGTAGTCCCAGCGCTCAGGAGGCAGAGGCACAAGGTCAAGAGTCTGAGGCTAGCCTGGGCTACATAAGAAGATTCTGTCTCTAAAAAAAAAGAGGCAGGGGGTAGAGGAAGTAAGAAAGAAACACAGGGTAGGAATGTAGCTATGTCTGCAAAGTGCTTCTTTAGCATGCGCACGGCTCCCTGGGTTTGCTCACTAGTGTTTCATAAACCTGGCCTCTTGAGACACATCCGTGACCTTAGTTAGCCCTTGACAGGTAGAAGCTGGAGTATCAGAAATTAAGGTCATCTCTGGCTACAAGGTAAATTCCAAGGCAGCCTGGGCTCAGATAGAGGGAGGGAAAGTGGGAGGGAACATTGTCTCAGAAACCTTAGAAGATGGATCTGCCCCCATTTTAAAGGTAGAAACAGTGAGCTTTGCTGAAGCAATTAGCTAATGTGCCCTCGGAGTAAGGAGCATCAGGGCGAAGACCGCCTCATGAGAAACCTCTCTTCAGGGCCCCTTGTTGCTTTCTTGAAGGCTGACCTGCTTTCCAAGGATCAGAGTAAGTTGTCTAGTGGATGGATTCAGCTGCGGGTTTCCGGATGATGGGTGTGGGGGGTGTTATTGCCTGTGCGGTGTGCATGTTAAATGTAAATGTCCTCTCCTGAGATTCCCAAGGTACCTTCGTAATTACGATCCAGAGTCTGAGGTTCTGATTTTGATGGCAATAGCTTTAATGGCCTTCTTTTCTTTCTTTCTTTTTTTTTTAAGCCGTTTAATTACTAATCAGTGCTGCCTTGCAAACTAATGTGGTGTGTGTGCTTTTCTTCTGGGAAGAGGACTCCCTAGGCAGGGCAGCTGAGGAGCCTACCAGGGGCCGTATGCTGGGCCAGCTGCTCTCTCCCCCTGTGAGGCTCTCCCACCTCCAACCTCCAGTCCTCTCTGCCACTTCACCCTCACCTCTGAAAGTACAGGGGCGTCCGTGAGGCGCTCCTGAGCCAGTGGCTGGCTAGGCCTTACAAGCAGGGGAGACTGAAGCTCCACTCTAAGAGGCTCCAAGGATTTCTAGGATGAGA
Organism: Rattus rattus; assembly: GCF_011064425.1. NCBI lineage: Eukaryota > Metazoa > Chordata > Mammalia > Rodentia > Muridae > Rattus > Rattus rattus. Next base: position 55,507,821 of record NC_046161.1, read on the forward strand.
GTGGGTGGAGCTTCTTTTTCTTCTCACTAATTTCCATCACATAAACTCGTTTAAATGTCCAATTTCCATAGTTAAAACTTTCCAATGTTAAAGACCCCATTTTCTGAAACTAATTTAGGTCTCGTTCTCATTAACAGGACTTGGCAGCAGTTATGCAGTGCGGATCTCTCCCAGGTTGAAGAAGGAGCCTTGGCTGGGAAATCTGGATGCCTGTGAGGCCCCGCTGTGCATCTCTGGCCAAGCTGACTCACCTCTCTGGTTTGTGATTGGTGTCCCCTACAAGTTAATGAAAAAGATGGTTACCTGGGTACATTCCAAACACTCAGTAAGCCCCTCTGTAGGGTAGAGGGTGCAGCAAGGTGAAAATTATTGCCGTTTGGGGAGAAGGGGATTTGAAAGGTTATGTGGTCAGGTGTGGTGGTTTGTATGAGAATAAATCCCATAGGTGCAGATGTTGAAGTGCCTGGTCTCGAGTTGGTGGACCTATTTGGGAAGGATGGACAAATGAAAGTGTGTGACCTTGTAAGACATGTGTCACTGGGGGTGGGATTTGAAGTTTCAAAGATTCACCACTTCAGTCTCTCTCTCTCTCTCTCTGCCTCAAGATGTGAGCGCTCAGCTGTTCCTGCCGCCACGCCTTTGCTCTGCCATCACAGACTCCAGCCCTCTGAAAATGTAAGCCTGATTAAAAGCTTTCCTTTACAAGTTGCCTAGGCTCTGGACATGGCGGCACATGCCTTTAGTCCCAGCACTCAGGAGACAGAGGCCAGAGGATCTCTGTGAGTTCGAGACCAGGCTGGTCTACAAAGCAAGTTCCAGGACAGCCATGGCTACACAGAGAAACCTGTCACATAAAACATACAAATTGCCCAGGTCAGTGTTTTATCACAACAACAGTAAAGTAACTAAGCCATCCAGTCACTCAGTCTCATTATTGCTACTTGTTTATTGGCCAACGTGTAAGCTTAGGCCTTTATGGCATACAATATCTGTGAGCCTCAAGGAAGGGGTCTTACCTTTTTCACGACATTCCTATCGATGCTCATGGAAGCACGAGGATCCCTAACAAGAGACAATGACATGATAGGCTCCTCTGCATCTCCCCCCTTTGGGATTTAAAAGGCTGGAGCTACAGCCTAGCTGGAAGGGTATTTCCCCAGCACGTCCAAAGCCCTAGGTTCCACCCCAGTGCCCCACAAACTGGGCCTGGTAGTGCACAGTTGTGCTCCTAGAACTTGGACAACAGAGGCAGAAAGATCTAACTGGTCAGCCTTGAATATTTAGGGAGTTTAAGGTCAGCCTGAGTTCCAAGACTTTAAAAATTAAAACAGTAAAACTAAACACACATACGAGCATGCGTGCACAGACACACACACACACACACACACACACACACACACACACACACACACACAAAAACACACAACCAAGGTGGGCTAGTGAGATGGCTCAGTGGTTAAAAGCACTGGTTGTTCTTCCAGAGGTCCTGAGTTCAATTTCCAGCAACCACATGGTGACTCACAACCATCTATAGGGTGATCTAATGCCCTCTTCAGGCAGGTGGATGTATATGCAGCAGAGCACTCATACATTAAATACGTAAAATTAAAAAAAAATCATCAACAAAAACAAGGTAAGGAATAACAGTGACAGTTTCTGAGATACTTAACACTTTTACCTTACATATGTTCACATTTTAAAAGAAACTTAGCTTGTATGTTGTATGTTAAGTAGGGGGTGGGGCAGAATGCATGCAAGTGCCACAGTGCATATATGAAGATCAGGGGACAACTGGAAAGAGTCAGTTTTCCCTTTCCAATGGGTGGTCCCGGGGGCCTTTCTACCCCTGAGCCATCTTTCCAGCTATGTCCCCATGGCTTTGTTCAGAGCAGCCTCAGAGTCTGTACCCAAGGTCTAGGTGATGACCTTGATTACCACCCTTGCCAGAAAACCAATACCTGCCACACCAAAATACACTGTCCCCTGCCATGCCCAGCCAAACCTTACCATTGGCAGGCCAGTGGACACTTCCCAGGCAAGCCATGTTCTCATTCCCACTAGCCCTCCCTCACAACCCTGACTTGCTCTAGGCAGAGTCTCAGGCCTCTGACTAAACCGAAGCTTAGATCAGAGCTCTCTGCAAGCACTGTCTTCACACCGGCTCTGCTGCGTGTCTCTGAATCAAGCACTGAGCTTCCTTCAGTCTCTCTAAATGCAGACTCAAGGGCAAGGTCTGACGTGAAGTACTGCTGAGATCCCGGTGAAGATTAAAGGGACCTTGTATCTCACCTTACTTAGCCCAAGCTCTCTAGAAAGCAAAGCCTGAGGCAGGGCCACACTGCACTGCTGGGCTTTTAAGGAGCAGGTGTGTGTGTGTGTGTGTGTGTGTGTGTGTGTGTGTGTGTGTGTGTGAACCTGGAGACTGGGAAAGAAAGTAGAGAACAAGAACATACCAGTGACCCGCCTGTGTCCAGAAAGGCATTCTGTTGATGTGGTAACAACGTCTCTCACATACAGGAGGCTAGGGACCTAGTTCAGTTGATAAAGTGCTTTCTTGGAAAACATGAGTTCAGACCCCCTAGTACCCACATGAAGTAGCTAGGCATAGACATATACACTTCCCATAATCTAAACACAGGGTGGATGGGGAGTCATAGGGCAAGGCAGAGGCATGAGGATACCTGGGGCTTGCTGCTCATTGGTAAGCTACAGGTTCAGTGAGAGACCTTATCTAAAAAGTTAAGGTAGATATTAATTGAGCAAGATATCTCACATCAACCTCTGGCTTCCACAGGTAGATGCTGCATGTTTACATACTACACACACACACACACACACACACACACACACACACACACACACATTGGGGATTGGTTCAATTAATCCAGCCCCCAAAATCGGGAATCTATGTGTCCAGATGCTGAAGGTCCTTGTTCCCATTTGGTTTTTGATCAATCAATAAAGACTCAATGGCCAAAGGCTGGGCAGATAAACTGAGGCAGGACTTTCAGATTTGCTCAGGCTAGGAACTGAGAGAGAGGAAAGAGGCAGAGATCGCAATGACAGGGAAGAAGAAAGACCAGACCTAAAGGCCTGCCACAGGCCACTTCCCCAATTGTGTTTGGGGTAGCAGAGATGAAATACAGATTTTAAAAGATGTTAACTCAGGAGTACTGGAGGAGAATGTTTGCTAGCAGCGGGGAGGATTAGAAATGCCCAGCCTTTGAGCTAGTCACAGCATTTCAAAATTAAGCTAACCTCTGTGTGTGTGTGTGTGTGTGTGTGTGTGTGCGTGCGTGCGTGTGTGCGCGCGCGCGCGCGCGCACACGCGCATGTGTATCTTTCTTTTGAGAATCCAGAGAGCTTCTGGGCAGGTTCAGTGAGCATGTGCAAACCACCAGGACCACAGGAGTTAGCTAATTCAATGCTACACACACACACACACACACACACACACACACACACACACACACACACACACACACACTACAGCGACTGCTTCTTGGGGAGAACTTATCCTTAGACTTCAAGACTCAGTCTACCAAAGGATGCCCCACAGGGGTTTTTCCCCCACACCTCCTGTTTGCACAGATGGGTCCCGAGTGAGTCTGACCATCATCAGAAAAGTCACAATCTAGTAGGCATACAGCAACAGCGCAGATAAGAGAGTAGATGTTCTAGGGTCCTACCCACATCCCTGAAATCAGAGGCACACAGTTGGCCTGCAGTAGAATGTGGAGCAAGAGAACCACAAACATCGAAGATCTAGGAGGCAAAGCAGGGCAGGCTCTACAGTGAGGTACAAGGAGTGTCTCCAACGTCCCTCCCGCGCCTGCTTCCGTGTCTTGACTCCCGTCATGTCTAGCTTTGCGCTACAATTTTGGGACTCATTCATTTTGTGGTCATGGACATATCCTAATACAATCTTTTATTAATTCTTGGAGATTTTCCCACATGCGTAGAATGGATTCTGATCATATCCATACACCCCCACACACAAGTCCTCTCTCTAACTCCCTCAGGATATTCCTCCCTCCCACACCTCCCAACTTTGTGCTAAGTAGTCCACTGAGTGCAATGTGTGCTGCTCATACAGGCATGGGTGTGGGCCATTGCTGGAGCATAGCTGACTTAGCAGGGCCACACCCTTAAAGATGATTGATTCTCCGTCTAGCAGCCGTTGACTGTCAATAGCTCCTCGGCTAGGGACTGGGGACTCGTGAGTGGCTGCTCCATGATCCGTGCTGAAATGCTGACTGTTTTGACCTTGTACAGCTCCTGTGTAGGCAGCCTTGCTGCTGTGTGAGTATCATTCCTGTCGCAGGCCTCATTTCTTATTGAAGGGGATTCTCCCTTCTTTCCTTCCCCCACAAATGCCAATAGCTACAGAGTTGCCCCCAAGTCTCTGAGAAGACTTAAGGCGAATGAAGCAAGTCACACTTGTTCACCAGTCCCAGCTCCTGGAACAGCCACCAAGTGGCTGCTATCTTCATGTCCCTCGTCCCTAAGAGCCACCTGGCTGTTCTGCTTGGCTCACCAGTCACAGAGAGCTGGGACACCACCCGGGTGAGATCTGAGCCCTCGATCTGAACTGTGCTTAGGAGCTGTCCTTACTGCAACTGCTCGTTAGTAAATTCTTGTCATTGGGCCAGAGGTGTGCCTGGGTTCCCAGAGAGTCCCTCCCTGTGCCTACCAGGAAAAAGAATACTCAAGACAGGTAGATCTAGTAACAAATTTAAATAGTACAGAATTTAAAAATGAAAAAAGGTATATGGTAAACTGTCTCCTCCCTATTCTTGATCTCCGCCCAGTAGAAAACCACTGGGTAGTTTTTTTGTCAATTCTTACAGAGGCATTGTATGCTCTTACAGGAAAGTGTGCATGAGTGTGCATGTGCTTATGCATCTCTGTGTGTGTGTGTGTGTGTGTGTGTGTGCGCGCATGTGTGTGTGTTTCTTCTATTTCCAAGACTTGAATTTTTTTTCAAAGACTTATTCGTTTCCCTATGTGCTTGTCTGTGCACTGGCATGTGCTTGGAGCCCATGGAGCCAGAAGAGGGCATCCGATCCCCTGAAACTGGAGTTAAGGATACTTTTAAGCTGTCGCGTGAGTGCTGAGAACTGAACCTGTGTTTATGATTCTGTCTCTTGTGTTTTTAACTTGGCAGTGCATTTTGCCTAAGAGGTCCCTCCTTGTATTTCATGGCTACCCGGGCATCTGCTGAGCCCGTGCACCATATCTTCCTGGGCTTTCCCCCCCTGTGGGTGGATATTTAGGTCGTTTCATCCTTGAAGTTACAGAGAGTACCCGCAATGAGTACAGGAGGCAGAGCTTCCCGGGAGGGGCGCTTTTGCCGTTTTAAGGGATGTTCCATTTGGAATCTGTACTGATTCACACTTCCATGAGGGATCTGGAAGTCTGCTCAGTTCTTTTCACACCACCACTCTCAGTATGTGTTTAAATCTTTCACAGTCTGCTTGGTGAAAGATGCTATTTCAATGTGGCTTAATTTACTTGTAGGTTACTGCTCCAAGCTTGGGGGTGTTTATGCCTCTGTTACCAACTGGAGATAAAGCTACTGGGGCTTTGGCAGGTTGCAGGTCTTGTATCCTGATATTCGATTGCAGAGGTGAGGAGGGAAAGGAAAAACCAAGGCTAACCTGCTTGTTGGTGCCTCCTTACTTCTGAGAACAGAGGGTGCACCTCACAGATGCTAAATGAACGTTCCTCTCCTTTTATCTTTTGCTTTCTTTGGGGTGGGTATGGGATCTTACTATGTCACCCAAACTGCCTGGAACATAATTATTGCAGCCTGACCTTGAATTCCGGCAATCCGTATGCCTCCTGAGTGCTAGGATTACAGCCCAAAGCAGAAGTACTTCTTCAAAAAATTATTACGGGGAAGGGAGGTATCCGTGTGCCACGGTGAGCAAATGGGGGATCAGAGGATACCCTCAGAAATCAGTCTTTCTCTTCTACCTTGCTGAATGTGGGGTCTCATGGTGTTTCCTGCTATGTACCCCTTGTAACTAGCTGGTGAGTTTCCTGGGGTTGTCCTGCCTCTGCCTTCCACTTCACTGTAGAACATCTGCATACAGATGTGTGTGCTGCTCTCCCACATTTACATGAGTGTTGAGGATCTGAACTCAGGTCCTCAGACTTGACCACAGAGTTACCTGCCAAGCCATCTCTCCAGCCCAAGAAGTAGTTCTTACGTGGGTAGATAGTTGGATGGATGGATGCATGGATGGGTGGGTTGCTGGGTAGGTGGATGGATAAGTTGATGAATAAGTAGATGTATAGACACACGGATGGATGGGTTGATAGGTAGGTAGATGGATAGATTAATCATGCAACTGCTCTCATCTGTGTATCAATTTGTAGATGATAGAATACTTTTCCATAGCCCATCAAGTCTCTCCTCCTTCCAGTCTAAAAAGAGAGGGCATTAAGTGGCTGGTGGCAGTGTACTCATTACCAATGTTTGTTAAGGGATAGAGCTTCCCATGGAGATTTGACAAGAGCCTATGGTCATATTTCATTCTATGGAGTTCCCTGTGCTCATGAATCCCCATAACTACCAGGTAATTGGGCCGAAAGATCAGCACCTGACACAGAGGTATCTTGGTTACAGACTGACCAACAAACCAAGATCTGGCTGGAAATGATGAACTGAGTCCACCTGAGCTGAGTACTGAGTACTGGATCCCTGAGAATGGACATTCGACTGAAGAGTCAAAAGTAGAAATTGGGGGCTGGAGAGATGACTCAGCGGTTAAGAGCGCTGATTGCTCTTCCAGAGGACCTGAGTTCAATTTCCAGCAACCACATGGTGGCTCACAACCCTCTGTAACAGGGATCCGATGCCCTCTTCTGGTGTGTCTGAAGACAGCTAGTGTACTCATATGAATAAAATAAATCTTAAAAAAAAAAAAAGGTAGAAATTGGGTTCTAGCAACCTCATGGCTGTCATGAGGAAGCCCTGAGCCAAGCATCAGGACTAGGGAGGCTTGGAATGAGCAAGGGAATCTGGATAGCAGAAAAAGATACCCCAAGAGATATGGGAGCCACTTTAGAGCAATTGTTTGTTATCTGGTCTTCCAATAGAGTCTCACAATTCCTGAAAGGGATTTAGAATTCTATTTTTGGAGTTTTATAGCATCCTTGAACCTCCTTTAAAAAAAAAATAAAGAGCATTTCTCTACCTGGGTTTCCTGAATTGGCTCTCTGTTTCTTGCCATCAAAAGATCACCAGCTGGGAGCTAGTGAAATAGATTGCTCAGTGTTTACGAGCACAGACTGATCTTTCAGAGGACCCTTGTCAGGCCACTCCCAAGTGCCTATAACTCCAGCTCCAGTGACCTGTGATACCGCCAACCTTGTTGGGTACATACACTAACATGCATATATGCCCCTTTTACACACATAATTAAAAACAATAAAAATAAATCCATCTTTGAAAAAGTCCTCCAACTGAATCCTGTCTTACAGACTGGCTCGCTAAACTCAGAAGCTTGGGGAAGTTGGAGTAGGATCCCTCTCCCTGTCCTGTCTTTTGGCTTAAGAGCTTGTACCACAGAATGTCATCAACACATATTCAGCAGTTGCTTGGCTGGATTTCTCAGAAGTTTACTGAAAACAACAGCACTTATAACGGTGTGGTTGCCAAGATGGCGGTGATAGAAATTTCTACCCTATGTGTTTTCCTTCAGTGTGACCTTGCCTTTTCCCACCAAGAAATGGAATCTATCTTGTCTCCCCCTGAATGGGGACTAGCCTCTGTCACTAGTTTATAACCAATAGAAATGATCCTGCCTGGTTCCCATGGTCCGAGGGAACTTCAGACGCCCAACCTTAGACTCTTGAAACACTGGGTTTGTGGAGTTCCCTCTTTTGTCCTCCCTCCCTCAGACCTCAGTCCCTCATGTGGATGGGGATGCATTTAGGATACACAAATCAACAGGTCGGCTGTACATAGACTTTGAAATAATCCCAACCTTAGCACCAAACAGATCAAGAAGCCTCTGGGTGGCTCCAGCTACCAACGGTTTAATCTCTCCCTTACTATTCGCACCAAGTCTGTACATCTTTAAGGCTGGGGCTTCAGGCACAGTGTGGCAGAGACAAAACATTGCCATTGGCTCTACCAAAATTCCCGAGCATCTATGACTATAGTCATCCAGTTTCATTTACCTCACCGAGCTTTAGGGCTCTTGGATATTCTGATGCTTTGGTTGTCAACCTGACTGCATTTAGAATCAACTAAAGTTCACGTTGTCGCTGAGCACTCCTGGGAGAGATTTTCTCAATCGGATTATTTAAAGCAGGAAGATCCACCCCTAAATCTGGGCCTCACTTTCTGCTGGCAGCCCACGGAAAAGGACATGGAAGAAAGAAGCCTTGCTTGCCTGCTTGCCCTTGCTCTAGCTGACAAGACCATCTGTCCTGTGGCTGCTCCTTTACTGATGTCAGAACACACTTCTTCGGAATTCCAGAGAAGACCGAAGACCAACAGGTCTCCAGGAATCCACCAGGAAGCCAGTGCCAGCTTAGGAGCCCTGTGGACTGAACAGCTCCTATATTCTTAGCCTGGCCATCATGAAACACCTATTATTGGACTACTCACACCTCGGCCTGTAGTCCACTCTAATAACTCACACAGATATTCATTCTGTTTCTCCAGGGACCCCCCGACCAATACAGTTATGCAATAACAGAGAGATAGCTATAGATAGCTCAAGTAATATCTGGAATGGACGTGGCTCTGGGACCTCGGCCTCCCACCCACGGTGCAGGGTTACTTACAGACTGCTTCTAAATCTGATAGACATTCCTCTGACTGAATCTGGTAAACAAGGCGGGAGCTTTTCTGGCACCAAGGCCATCCATAAAAAGAAGGCCCTTGATTTACACCCAAGGGACCTGTGTTCCTTAAAAACTGTAGAAAGAAACTTCCTGATACATGAAGAACTACATCTGGGCTTTGGGTTAAACGCACGCACGCACGCGCACACACACACACACACACACACACACACACACACACACACACACACGCTTCCTGTGCAGACAATGTGGGCTCAGTTTTCTGGAAAAGAGCTCTGCAGTTAGGAAGCAGTCCAGTGGAGAAAGTCCAGGTTCTGGGGAGGACTCTGAGCACAGTATGTACTGCTGGGGACGACTGTGCCTGCCAGCTCCTCTTTCAGGCTTTCCACACACAGAACTGGAGACCAGCAGGGAGTCCTCCATGCCCCCATGCTGCCACCTTAAGCAAGCTGCATGCTCCTGCCTTACATGACGTTCGGAAGCTGTAAAGCTCTCATCAAACACACACAGCTGTTAGCCCTGAGACTGGGCTCTGGAGACTAGACTTGGGAAGTGATGGTCTGGTGACATCCTGAGGAGGCAAGTATCCCCTGTGTCCTGCCCAGCTGAGGTAGTGACCCATACAGAGCTCCGTAGCCATCACACCCCTTTATAGCTTGCACATACAGACCATTGAGCCTCTCCTCGCAGACAGTCTCATTATTCCTCAATGGTTAGTGTGAGTTGCAAGCATAGAGGATCCGAAAGACAGGGCCTTTGAAGAAGACCCAGGAACCCAGGGACTAGCTGCCTTCATTCATGGTCAGGAGCCTTTGTGCTGGTCTCTTGGTCTCTTCACGGTTACAGAACACTTCCGTGTGGTAGGTGACTTAACATGCAATGGGTCAGCAGAGCCAGTAGGCCCCGAGATGAACCCAGGTTTTATAGGTAAGGATCTGTGCCTGTGGAGAATTGCTGGGCATCCACAGAGGAGCAAGGGACAAGCTGAGTTCAGAAGTAGGTTTCATGGCATGAGGGGCTGAGCCCCTCCACTCAATGTGCCTCTCAGCACAGGGTAATGCAGACAGAGCCTTTACAGGGGTCTCTAGCATTTTCTCCAAGGCTCCAGAAATCCATATGACACTAGAAACAGAAGTCACTGGCAGCTGCCTTTTAATGGTGGATATTCCTGACATCATTCAACACATAGCAAGTGTTAACTGTGAACTGAACCACTGTCTGCCCCATTGCTACTGCCTCTGACTCACTCTCGTGATACTCGCTGGCAGACAGTCGTGACTTGGGTACCATGCAGACCCGCATCAAGCCTTCACAGTACCCACTGCCCTTTCCCAGGCTCAGCAACAACCCAAGCCTCACCCCCACACTGGAAGGCCATGACCTTCTCTTTCAGGTGTGCCCCACAACCCCACGGGAAAGGAGAAGCCCTCAGGGCTGAGGCATGATTAAATTCTCTGCGGTGAGAAAGTGATACCGTGCGCTGATTCATACCAGTAAATATGTGATTTACATTTAATTCCAAGTAACCTTTCTGGGCTCGCCGAGGTGTGAAGGAATCTGATGGGGCCAGCTCTGTGGAGGAGGAGATGGCCATTCATATTCATTAAGACCTCCACATTAGCCAGCTGAAGGGTGACAGCCCTGCCCGCCCTCCTCCTCCTGCCTGCCAGGGTCACAGCTCTGGGCAAGCCAACAGTCCCCATGCCTGACTGGCACTTGGAAAGGAGTGCCGAGCAACGGTGAGGGCTGGAAGCCCAGAAAGCAAGGGAATAGAGGAATCCACTGTCCCGGGAACAGCATGCCACAGACAACAGCTACTCCACATAGCTGTCTTCACAGATCATCAGGGACGGCAGGACAGAAGTGTGGACTGGAGTGGCAGCAGCTCTCACAGGCCCTTTACTCTCCTTTGTGCATATTTATAACGTGGTGTGAAACTATCTCTGGTGCCTGTAGCCGGGATGTATATGGAATAGCCAGGGAAGTTGGGCTGGGGTCTCAGGGCAGGGCAGGATAATATTATGGGCCTCTTGGGGCATTGGTTCATTATGACTGACAGCTGTAGTCCCAGTGGGTACTCATGACCCACTGACCCGGAGACGGCACAGAAGGGGCTAAGGTAGAGAGCATCAAGTTTCTCCCGTGCATGGTACCCCAGATTCATTTCTGCTGGTGTGATATCCTGGAAAAGATAAACACAGGGCAGAAGAAGTTCTCCACAGCTTCCGAGCCAGGATATAGTCCTTTACCGTGGGGGGAATCACAGTGGCAGGGGCTTGAGGCACCTGCTCACATCACATCCACAGTCAAGAACAGAGGAAGAATGGATGTATACATGCTTAGCACCATGCCTTCTCTACTCGTATAGTCCTGGGCCCAAACCTAGGGACGCGGATGAGTCTTCCCACATTAGCTAAGGCAGTGAAGACTATATCTCCCACAGACATACTCATTGAGACTCTTCCTATCAGACACCCGCAGCCAGGATGCCTACAGCTCCTCATGATGGGGCCATCTCTGTTGCTAAGCAGCAGTGTCAGAGCTGACCAGGAGCCTGGATCTGCAGAGTAAGCAGCTCTACAGCATGTCCCTATAGCGTCCGTACACCAGCCTCAGGGAGGGGGATGGGAGGCACGGCAGGCACCTCTCAGGTCGTCTGTGTATCGATGAGGCTCCTGAGGACATGTTTGGGGAGTGGTCACATCCGACTTACGACAGAGCCTTCCCCCAACTGCACTACCCTCAGAGTCTCCTTCATTCACTCAGTCAGTCATTCAGTCATTGGTTCACTCAACGCGAATCCACGGAGAGTGGATCCTTCACCTGTAGATTACCTCAAGTAAAAGATTTGGCTCTAAGGGAAGTGAGACAGGGCAGGAGCTGGAAGCTTTACAAGGCCAAGAGGATGTTGTTGTAGGGAGACTGGAGCTGGAATAAATGCCGGTGGTCAGAAGCCAGGCAGGAGGCAGGGGACAGCTGATAAGGGTCCACAGACTGAGCGGGTCCCTTCAGAGGTGTGGGTCGCATGGGGGCAGGGAAGCTGTAGAGGGAGGTAAGAAGGGCAGAGAGGGAATCTGATGGTTGGGTGGTAAGGCCATGAGAGCTCTGGAGAGGGGCTAAATGTGGGTGGGAGTCTGAGCCGCTGTAGGAGGTCCAGGTAAGCCTCCATCATCCACCATTTCCTCCTCCCTTTCTCAGACAAACTCCTTTCTAGCCCCGCCCTATATCCCAGTGTCAGCTTGTGGTTCAGGTCTTCATTATGCTGGCAAGACTGGCAGAGATGGAGAGAGAAGCAAAGGAGCCCGAGAGAAGACCGAAATGTGTGAGGAAGCCATTGTAACTGACACAGAAGCCATGACTGGAGTCAGGCCCCGCCCTGGACTTAAGACGAACTCCCTGGGACCAACAAACGTGCCGCAAGTTCCTGTGCACACATCTGTGGGTGGGGGTGAGGCTCAAAAATCCAAGATGGAGGCAGTCGCCTCTGCAGAGAGCAGTTAACAGGAGGCTGAGTACTTAGTTAGACACAGTAATCTTGGGGCAGACCAGCTTTTAACCTGCACTCACATCTGCTCTCAGGTCAGACTTGTACCAACCATTACTCCATCAAGTAGGTCTTAGTATATCACCCTGGCCTACAATACCCTCTTCCTTTGTCCTGCCTCTCCTTCTCCTTGTTCTGAATGGGATCTCCTTCCTTCTCCTTCCTTCTCCAGAGGCCACTAAGGCATCCAGACAGATGAAACAAATAGTCACGTGGAGAGGGTAGGGCCCAAGTTCGATTCAGTGTACTTCTACCAAGGTAGGCTTCTCAGCCCCCTGAACGCCTTTACCCAAGTCCCATCAGCTCCAGAAAGAGCTGCTGCGATCCACACAACACACTCCAATTTATTTCTGTCTTTGCCTTTCACAACATATGCTGGAGAGAGGGGGCTGGGGCGTAGGGAGGATGGCAAAGACGGGGCGGGGGGACTCATTTAATTTTCATGAACGTTCTGCTCTCTTGGAAAAGCACAAGACAGAGGCAGCCAGGCCCTCTGGAGAAATGTCTGAGGTATATTTACTGCCCTAAGACACTTGGGAAAGGGCCAACGAGAGGGCTCCATAGGTTAAGACACTTGCTGCCAAGCTCAAAGACCTGAGTTCAATCCCCAGAACTCACACGGTAGGAGAGACGATCAAAGACACTTGGGCTGGGCATGGCATACTCACCTTTAACTCCAGCGTCTAGGAGGCAGAGGCCAGTGGATCTTTGTGAGTTCGAAGTCAGACTGGTTTCCACAGCAAGGGCTACATAGTAAGATCCTGTCCCAAGGAAAGAAAAAGGGAAATGGAAAAGAGAAAGGAAGGAAGGGAAGGAGGAAGAAAGAGAAAGAAAGAAAGAAAGAAAGAAAGAAAGAAAGAAAGAAAGAAAGAAAGAAAGAAAGGAAGGAAGGAAGGAAGGGAGGAAGGGTAAGAAAGACAAGACAAGACAAGACGCTTGGAGTATGCTAGAGGAGGCCGAATGGTACCCTGGTCAAGCCCAGACCTGTGATGGGTCCCAGTATCTGTGTGAAAAGTCAAATGGTCCAGGGTGACCTCAAAAACAGATGGTTGTGTGACAAGGACCTTCATACTCTCTTCAGGTGGTGGCATGAGGTGGAATTACAATTTTTTTAAATTGTTATAGCTCTTGGAGGGAGCAAGGGGCAGAGTGGTATGGAGTCAGAGGTAGGAGATAGCATAGCGGAAGGCCTGAGGGTCTGGTCCATGGCCACATTGCAGTGGCTGACCACAGAGAAATCAGGGCCCTGGCAGAGGCCCTCAGGGACTGTCAGGCTCTCCCCATCAGACTCCTGGTGAGTTACTTTCCTTCATTGTACCCCGGTTTCCTCATCTGACAAGTCAAAGGGTAGCGGGGAGGCCACTGATTCAAAGGGATTCTTAGGTCTGCACCTTTGGAGTACCTGGAGCCTCCTGGCCCTGTTCCGGGCTTGATCTCCTGCCCTCCCTCTCTGTCCACTGCCCCTGCTCCATTAGAACAAGCCCTGCTTCTTCTACAGTGTTAAAACAGGCAGGAAAGTTCCCTATCAGCATGGAAATTATAACCTGAGGCGTCTGATTCACCAGGGAGGGCACCTTGTTCCTCCTCTTTTATTTTTAGCCCCTGTCGTGCTGGCAAGGAGGCCTGCGCTCATTAACCTGCATCACTGAACAAGTCACTGAGGCCACCGGGGAGTAAGCTGGGCCCCAGCCTGGCCCTCTGCTCCCAGCGGGTTATTTATAGCCTTCCTTCCCTCTGGCGAATTAATTAACTGGTACTGGTGGCCTCCACACTGTTGTCTTCAGCTGGGTGTCCCCACTGAGGCGGTGTGGAGTCCGTGGAGGGGTGGGGAAGGCAGGAAGTGGTGGGCTGTCCACTGCTTCCAGATGCTTGTGCGACTTGGACCTCCAAAGCCAGTCCCTCTATGGATAAAGCACTTGCCAATCAAGCTTGAGGACTAGAGCTCAAACTCTCAGCACCCACATAAAAACCACGGAGGCCCACCTATAATCCTAGATCGCAGCATCCCCCAGGCTGGCCTTGTAGGAAGCTCGGAGTCATCGAGAGATCATGTCTCTGTAAATAAAGAAGAGATTCACAGAAAATACCTGATGTCCTCCGGCCTCCAAGCAGTCATTCTCATACATGTATGTAGGCCCACAGACTTGTGGAAACACACACACACACACACACACACACACACACACACACACACACACACACACACACACACACACCTGAGACTCTGACCAAGTACTAGCTAAAAAAAAACAAAACAAAATTAGTCCAAAATCTATTCCCTTCCCTTATCGGGGAAGCCAAATCCGGGACAAGAGCCTATAGTGCTTTTGGGCAGAGCCAGAGAATGTGGAGCAGGTACCTTGGTGGGCTGGAGAACTTCGGTGCGTGGTCCTTGCTGGTGAGGCAGAGAGAAGAGTGACACAGGGAACTATTAAAGAACCCATCAGAACAGACTTCCTACCTGCAACTTGGGCAAGGACTTCTAGCCCAGATGGAGAAACTGAGGCTCAAAATGTGGTAACATCCACCACACCCATTAAGCCTTTGGACACAAGGCCTGGTCTCCCTAGTGGGAAGATGAATCTTGATCTGGATTGACTGTCCCCTGTCACAATACCTCCTGCTGTCTGCCTCTTTGTCTAAGGACACTAGGGCACAGCCCAGTGGGGACAACATCCTCTGATTTGTCACTTCTGTATCCCCAGTACGACCTTCACTAATTTGTAGGGCGTTCTTTGTGTCGTTATTCCAGGCCCCTCCCACATCCTGAATAGATCCAATCCCTCACCCCCATTCACAAGCCTCCACAAGCCTGAGGACCCATACACCCACCATCTACATCTGCATACCCATGCTTAATGCAGCTATGGGGCCAGGCACTGGTCCCGTGGAAGGACAGCTCTTCAGACCACACACTTCCCTAGGAAAGTGCAGCTCTAACTCACAGGAAGGGGATTTGAGGAGGCTGGGCAGCCTTGGGGACAAAATACCTAACAAACTCAATTTAAGAAAGGGGAGGTTTGCTTGGGCTCCTAGTTCACAGGTTCACTCCATTATGACTGGGAAGACATGGTGGCAGGAACTTGAAGTATCTGGTCACACTGCACCAACTCTCAGGAAGAGAGAGGTAGATGAGCGCTCGCTCGGTTCAGTCTCTTTTTTTATTCGGTCTGGGACACTGCTGCCCCCTCCCACCTCCCCTCCCCACCCCACCCCACCCCCCACTCTCACCCCTGTCAGTATGAATGTAGGCACTACATTCACAGGCCCACTAGGGAACCTACCTGTCAGGCCACACTGCTCACGGGTACCTACAACTATTGAACACAACCGGTCTCTGGTCTAATCTGCAGTTCTGCCTTATACCCTAGAATTGCCCTCTACCAGACTAGCTTGGGTTCCAGTTTATCATAGCAGCCCAGGGAGTGTGCAGCTCAGGCTCCTACCCTCTGAGCACCTTGAGCGACCTTGCCGAGCACTGATGGGTGATTGGCTCTCATCAGCACTAGCGCTAATATGAAAATCACTACAATTAAAGCTGCCAGCTTGGCCTTGTTCTGTGCTGGAGAGGCTGTTTATTGCTTCAGGAAAACCCCCCTAGACTGGGGCCCACCCCACCTGCTAGAAGAGCTTCATGCCCCACTTACACTCTCACCATCTCTGGCCTCTCCCCTGGGTTTGGGATGCTGAGGTTAAAATCTCTGGGCACTGTTGGGTGGGGGTTTCTGGTGGGGGATGGTGGTGGAGATGTGTGTGTGTGTGTGTGTGTGTGTGTGTGTGCACTTGCCATTCGCACTTTCAAAATAGAGTGCAACTGGCTAATTGCCATGGCAATTAGGTAATTGCAGGTGCAATTAGCATCTCTCTAGCAAAGCAGGAAGAGAGAGGAGAGGAGGGAGTTGTAAGAGCCTGTGAGACAGGTGAATGGGGGAGAGGACAAAGCAGACCCTGCCGTAGAACCAGGACAGTCAGAAAGAAGAAAGAGATATTCATGAACAGAAATGAACCAGTAGGAAATGAACCTCTCTGGAGGAGCCAAAGAGGCCCATAGCACATCAGTGTGGAGCAGGGCAGGCTGGGGATGTCCTGGGAGGAGGGAGGAATTTCAGGATGAGCCTGGAGAAGAATTCCACAGCAGATACAGGGAAACCAGTATCCTGTAGGTTTTAGAGCACCAGCAAGGGGCAGGGAGGTGTGAGAGGCAAGTCTGTCCCATAGAGGTAGCTGCTGTGATGGAGCTGTTCCCAATCCACAAAGATTAACAAAGGAACCAGCAGCCACACGTGGTATGTCTATCCTCAATTAGAAAACTGGAGTCTTTAATGTTATTGGATTGGTTGACTTTAACTGTCCATACAACCTAGAATCACCTAAGAGAATCTCCCTTTTGTTATTTTGTCTTTCTTTCTTCCTTCCTTCCTTTCTTCCTTCTTTCCTTCCTTCCTTTCTTTCTTTCTTTCTCTCTCTCTCTCTCTCTTTCTTTCTTTCTTTCTTTCTTTCTTTCTTTCTTTCTTTCTTTCTTTCTCTCTTTCTTTCTCTCTTTCTTTCTTTCTTTTTGAGCTGAGGACCAAGCCCAGGCAAATGCTCTACAACTGAGCTAAATCCCCAACCCCAGAGAGTCTCAAAGAGAGATTATATGGATCAATTGGTTGTGAGCATGTCTGAACATGATTGTCTTAATTAAATTAACTGATACAGGAGAAACCAGCCCACTAAGGGTGGCACCATTCCCTTAGTAGAGTTCTTGAACTAGAAAAGAGAAAGGAGCTGAGTTAAGCACAAGCAAGCAAGAGGCATACATGCATTAATTTCCCTCTGCCCCTGATGATTGATGTGACTAGTTTTCTCAAGCTGAGTCTCCCCTGCAATGACGGACTGCAACCTGGAATTGTAAGCAGAAATAAAATCCCTCTTCCTTAAGTTGCTTGCTGTCACAGTATTTTAACCACAGCATTTAGGAGCAGAAATAAAACTGAGACAACTATTAAAGTTACCTACACTACTATAATAGTCCTACAGGCTCAGACGACAGACCAAGGCTGCACCATAGCTGCTCTTCTCCCAGCATGAGTAACTGGGAAAGTGGCATCAGGTACAGAGAAGCTGGGGAAGAGTTGGAAGGAGGAAGAGCACTGTTGGCTTGGGTGTAGACTTGTCAGCATGGACCCAGGGTAGGGGGCTTCATCCATCACTGTCCTTACAGCCCTGCAGTCCCTGAGCCCAAAGCTCACCCTGGGACTCCATCTACCTTCACGGTAAGACAAACTTTCAGAAAGAGTATGTGAGCCAATAGTGCTGCTATAGTCAGACCCAAATAAAGTCACATGAAAGCACACACAGGTCCCACCATCGCCTTAGGAAGACCACGTGTATACATTTATCCTTAGGCACACATGCCTGTATTCAGCCTCTCTCTCTCTCTCTCTCTCTCTCTCTCTCTCTCTCTCTCTCTCTCTCTCTCTCTGTCTCTCTCTCTGCCTCTCTCTCTTTCTTTCTCTCTCTGTCTCTCTCTCTCTCTCTTTGTCTCTCTCTCTCTGCCTCTCTCTCTCTTTCTTTCTCTCTCTCTCTCTCTCTTTCTCTCTCTCTCTCTCTCTCTCTCTCTCTGTCTCTCTGTCTCTGTCTCTCTCTGTCTCTGTCTGTCTGTCTCTCTCTCTGTCTCACACATGCATGCTCACACATAAATAACATTTCTTTAAGGGATTGGGCACCTTGATGTAAGTACTCCATATATTCATATGCATGAGCATGTGTGTGTTATGCGCACACTCACGCGAATGCCTAGACTCTAGTCTGGAAACTAGTGACATTGTTATCTCTTCTACGGGCTGCAGGTGTCCTCCACTGCCTAGTTCCAGTGTGTAGAACCGTGGGAAGTGCTCAGAGCAGCTGGCCTTCAGTCAGGCTGCACACAGTCTTACTGTGGGGCAGAGCACTGTGGCTAACCACAAGGCATAGGCCAACGAGCTCTGAGCTTCCCCCACAGGGCCTGATATAGACCTGGGTACAAAGGGCTGAGCCCACAGCAGACGTCTGGTGATACCTCAGTGTCTGTCCATCTGACTGCCCTCCTATGGTTGGTGCTGTGCAAATTTCAGCAGATGGGTGTCATAAGCCGGAGACTAACACCAGACAGAGAGAAGGAGAGACAGCAGGTAACAGGAAGACCATGGTGGCCTGGAAATTGCTGGGTTTGTTTGAGTGCCTATAACATGGTATCACAAGTCAACCCCAAATCCACCTCCCTCCAGGACAGACCCCCCTCTCACACCGCAGTCTTACTTAGGCTGAACACCCTCACTTTGTGTGTACACACACACTCACATACATTGCAGAGGAAATCGATTCACTCCATTTACGAAGAGAATTTTTATAAAGGACGTTCAGTTGATCTTACAATCAGCCTCTGCAGGAATAAGAAATCCAAACCTGGGCTGGAGAGGTGATGGCTCGGTGGTTAAGAGCACCGACTGCTCTTCCAGAGGTCCTGAGTTCAATTCCCAGCAACCACATGGTGGCTCACAACCGTCTATAGTGGGATCTGATTCCCCTTTCTGATGTACATGAAGACAGAACATTCATATACATAAAACGCATGAATAAATAAAGGGGGAAAAAAAGAAACATAAAAGGAGTCAGATCTGGAGGCTCTGTAGCCAGAACTCAATTCTAAAGGTAACTTGCAAGACTGCCCAAGGGTACCCTCTCAACTGGCACAGATAACTACCCTTAGAGAGGGGGCCAGTGGCTTCCTCTCTGCCACACAGAATCCTGCTGCGCTTGTTTCTCCACGAGGCTGACTGCAGATCCAGTGGGAAGAAACACCTACAGGCCCGAGCCCAGGTCACACCACTACGCTCTGACTACAGGGAACGCAGGAAAACAAATGACAGCCCCTAGGGACTTAGGTGGGAAATTCCCCGGCAGAGGCACAGCTCTGCATGAGTAACCAAGAGAGTAACCCAGCACCTGGACTGCACAGGCTGCCCACAGGGCCAACGGCCTGCCGGGCCACTCCCCTCTCCTGGCCTTCACTAAGGAACCAGGCCTGCTGCTACCTTGGCTTTAAAGGCGGCAAGGTGGAGCATCCACAGACCACAGGCTGTGCCTTCCTGGTGACATTTGGCTCAGGCTGGGGATGAATTAGAACCGCCATGACACCTCAGACTCAGAGACAATGCCCACAAGCTCCTTTTGGTGAGAGCACTGTTAGGAGCACCTAGACCAGGCATAAGAGTCCAGACCGGCAGCAAATGGGCACCCCAAGACCTCACCACACAGCTCTGCTACGTGGCTATGGCAGCAGTAGCGATATTGACTGAGTATTTGCGGAATGTCAAGTGCTTTTCTAAGGACCTAGGCCCTTACACCTTGAAAGCACATTATGAGTTAGGAGCTGGAGAAGAACAGTTGAATAGCTCACCTGGGACTACCCAGCTTGGAAAGGCAGAACCATGACTTGAGTTCTGACTCCAGAGCCCTGAGTGACATTATAATATGTCCTCACAGGTCGTTTCTCCCTGCACCCCCAACCCCCTCTAAAGATGAACCCTAGGTAGACAAGAGTGCCAGGGTTGCGGCGAGCGGTTAAGTTTGCCGCTCTGTTTTGCTTCCTGTTAACTGTGGAACCCTGGGCTTTTTGTTATCGTCTCTGAACTTCGGTTTGCTCACCTCCGAGAGAGGACAATGAGGACAATCTCCAGGAAGTTTGTGGGGACAATGAAGTCTTGGGGGGGAGGGGCTGGAAAGTGCTTAGGACCTGTAGGACTAAATTAAAGTCAAGCTTCCTCTTTCATGGGAGACATTCTTGCCAGGCATCATATAGGTCACCACTCTGGGTCCCCCTGAAACCAAATCCTGATGCATTCGGGATATGGACATTGGATATAGTTGCCATTCTGAATACAAATACCTATTCCTGAGTCCCCAGCTCCATACTTTTCCAGCCTTCTCTCCACTGTCTTCCTAGTTCTCTAGAACAAAGGATCCAAGACCTTGTCTAAACAGAGCCCCAACATGGCCCCATCTAGTGGCTGGATGTTCACTTCTCCCAAATGGTGATCAGGTGAGCCAGGGGTGTTAAGTCCAGGCTTGCCCAGCGATTCTCTTGTCTCCTCCAATTCACAGCGCTGGGACTTACAGTCTCACTAGACTTCTTAGCATGGTGCTGTGGATTCGAATTCAAGTCCTCATGCTTGCACAAGCATGCTACTCGCTGAGCCTTCTCCTCGGCCCCAGTCTGTGCCTTCTTTGAGCAGCTTCTGTCCCCTTTTCTCTCCCTGAGCCTAGGCTTCTCCATCCTCTGTGTGATCAGAGGCCTGGAGAAGCCCCGTAGTGCCTAACAAAGAGCCAGGCCTGGCAGGTTTACCGTGATGTCCTCAATAGATTTGCTGAGGAGTGATGACACTTGTCAAGTGGGAGCACGGGTCTGCAGGGAGAAGGGGGAGGGGAGGGGAGCTCCCTGCCACTGTCAGGCTGGCTGAATGGTCTTGACAAGCAGGAGGGGCTGCTGAGAAGACCCATCGTCCTCTGCACTTTAAAAGGCCAGCGCCCCTCCCGGAATCTCTCCTTGGAGACCTGCTAAAATAATACATTTAGACCTGCCAGCCCCAATCGCTTCCGTCTGTCAGGCTCCCTGTAAATAGCACTTCTTAGCCGAGCCAGGGAAAACACGATTCCAAGCAGCATGGGGGCAATCATACATCAATCGAAGAAAAACATTTTCCCTTTCCTTTCCACCAGCCCCCATAATTGCATTTTAAAACCATTCCTGTGTTTCTGGGAGACACCACGGTACCTGTTGCTTTTTAACTCGGAGCCGAGAGGCGCGGCAGAATGAGGCTAAACACAGCAAAGTTATTTTGATTTATTTTCCAACGTTGGAATCGGGAGCTTGCTGCGGGATTCAGTTGCGGGAAGACGAGCTGATGAAAATGTATTTCTTCCCATCGTTACTCTTTTAAATAGATGGGAGTTTTATTCTTGCTTTTTTTTTTTTTTTTTTTTTCCACTTTGCTGTGCTAGACTGAGCTTTATGACACCCTGGCATGTTGGCACTAGCTTCTGGATGACAGCATTAGCTGTCCTGTCCTTTGGTTTGCTGCCTGACCAGCAGTGTGCCCTTTGGTATTCCTGTTCACAAAGGGGACAACTGAGGGTCGAAGGGATAAATAGCGCCCATTCTCTCAGGAATTGAGTGGTGACCCCCTTCTCAATCCCGGGAGCCTCTGCATATCTTGGTGGGGACCTTGGGGGCCATACCCCCAGTAGAGCTGCTTGCTAGCCCAGGCTCAAGGGTTGCCATGGAGACATTGCTATTAACAAGTCTGTTCTAGCTTGCTTTCTGTTGCTGTGGTAAAACGCTGACCCAAAGCAACATGGGGAGGAAAGGCTTTATTTGGTTTCCACTTCCAGGTCACAGTTCATCACTGAGGAAGGGAGGGCAGGAATCCTGAGCAGAACCATGGAGCAGTGCTGCTGCTGCTGCTGCTGCTGCTTGCCGGCTTGCTTTCTGTCTTGATCTGAGCTAGCTTTCTCATACAGCCCAGGCCTACCTGCCTACAGACGGTGCCACCACAGTGGCTGCCGGCCAGACATCAAGTCATCGCTTAAGATAACCTTCCACAGATGCAGCCTCAGGCCAACCGGACACAAGCCCTCCACAGTGGTCCCTTCCTCCAAGATGACACTGCGATGTGTCAAATTGACAGTAAAGAAGCCAGGACAGCAGGGAATGACAGTGTGTGCTGGCCCCGAAGCTCAGCTGCCAGCTGTCCACTCGTGCCCGCTGTGGCCTGGGTTCTCTGAGGCCTAAAGTAGCAAGGCAGTGTGTCAGGCTGGCCCTGTAAGTTCAGCCGTCTACTTCTAGACACCTCTGTCCTCTGTGTGACTCTCAGCCCCGACGATCCGTAGGTCCCTGGTGCCTGCAGCACTTCCTGCACGGTGTGATGAAGAGTGGACAGGGTAACACTGGGAAATGGTTTTCAACTCCACTCAGATCTGAGGGCACAGTCGAGTTGACATAGATGACTGCTGACTCCCTCTGAGGCACAGAGAGGGTATGAACGCTGGATAAGAACCATGGAACCTGATGCCAATTAAGTTCCCTTTCCTTTGTACTGTGTAACAAGACAAATTCTTCCTTGTACTGGTTCCAAACCCTTGAAGCACCTTCCTATCTGGTCTTCAAAAAGTATGTTCTAACCCCAAACCTGGCTTATACAACACCCAGGAAGCTTGCCCGGGCACCGGGCTCTCTCTGGGCTTCTCTCCGGCTGCTCCCATGGAGAACCACAGTTCTCACTACCTACTCCTTTGTTGCTCTCTGTTATGCTCTCGATAGTATGTGTGCTGGTGGAGGCCAGAGGTCCGCATTGTGTGTTTTCCTTGACCGCTCTCCATCTTAGTTTTTGAGACAAGGGTTCTCACTGAACCTAGCGCTTGCTCCTTCAGCCGGAGAGGCTAGTCAGTGAGCTTCAGGGAGCCTCCTGTCTCTTCCCTCCCCAATGCTGTGATTACACATCACTGCCATGCTCTGATGATGGGCCTTTTACCTGGGTGGTGTTGAGGATCCAAACTTGGGTCCTCCCTCTTTCAAGGCAAGGCCTTCACTGACTCACTAACCTTTCCTTTCTCCTTCCTTGATCTCGGCCTGGCCTCTCCTCAGGTCTGTTTATACATTAGACAACAAAGAAGGGAGAGGTCACTCTGGGACAGCCAGTGAAAGATGGAAACAGCAAGAAGTTGCCTTCCCCAGGAGGCAGATGCTGTGAACACACATACTCACGTGCATGTGCACACGCACAAACACTCGTGCACGCACACACCGTGCACACGGTGGTCTGGACCTGTCAGCTTAGGCCCAGGCAGGTGGATGGCTGTCCACTTGGCATGGGTTTTGAGAGGCTTTGGGAATTCAATCTCAGATTTGGAAAGGGCTCAGCTAACATATGAATAGGGCTCCAGGGAAACGGTGCCCCCAAATCTCCTGGCACCGGGACCTCCTGCCAGTGATCCTCTCCTGATGACATTGTTCCTGGCCTCTCCGTCTCCTTATCTGCCAAGTGCAGAAAATAATCCCACTGTGACAAGGTCCCAGGAGGACCATGCAGGATCTAGCACAGCAAACATTCAATTACCAGTCCCACAAACACAAGGGACTGCTGCTGCCCACACAGCAGGATGAGTCTGGCCTTGGAAAAGAGATCAGGATTTGTCCCTGTCAGGAAGAATGTGTCAACAGGGATTGCACTAGCCACACAGGTTTCAGAGCACAGTCGGAGGCCACTGTCCTTAACAGCCATCTAGGATTGAACTCACTGAATCATGTGATTATCAACCTTGGTTGTCAACTTGACTGGATCCAGGCTCTTCTAAGAGATGAACCTCTGATCAGAAATCATCTCCTGTTGGGGCATTTCCTGGAAAGAATGACTGAGTGGAAAAAGACCTTTCTGTGGAGTGGGCAGAAACACCACACTACTATGGAGAGGCCAGATGCAAAAGGCCTAAGGGAAAACTGCTGCTTTTT
Source organism: Rattus rattus (assembly GCF_011064425.1). Lineage (NCBI taxonomy): Eukaryota > Metazoa > Chordata > Mammalia > Rodentia > Muridae > Rattus > Rattus rattus. Next base: position 55,531,718 of record NC_046161.1, read on the forward strand.
GCCTGCCTGCCTTTCTCCTTGCTTGTAAGTGCTTCTACTATGTTGATGCCGTGGCATCTGCCATCTTTCCTGACATCAGCACTGGCTTCTCTGACCTTCAGTCTAATGCAGGCTACAGAACATGGCTCTCAGGAATCCTCCAGGCCTTCAGTGGCAGACTGGGACTGCCGAGGCATCCGGTGTTCTAGATTGAGCAGCTACTGACTCTCCGCCTCTCCAGTGTGAGGACGCTGTTGCTAGACAGCCTTAGCATGTTATATGAGCCAGTTTAATGCGTGCCGTTTGTCATACATATTCGTTCTCTCGGTTCTCTGTCTTTAGAAAGAACCCAGGCTAAGTCTCATCATCCTTCTCCACATGAGTCTCAGGGACCCGGAGAGGTTAAAGAACCAGCCGACAGTCAGTTACCCAACTGGGAACAAGTGACCAATCAGGCTCTTTCTGGAGCCACCAGCCACATAACTTCAAGGCTCCTGGGCATATATGTAAATCAAGAGGGGAATTGGCAGATATGAATCCATATGACTCATTGTGACACCTTAGGAAGTCCCAGGCCTGGTGAGACTAAGCCCCACTATCTGGCTGCCTCACGGGCTACTGGGAAAAGAGCTCAATCTTTAAGCCAGGTCTCTATGTGCACACTGCAGTAATCGTTACAGCAAGCCAATGGCAAGTGGTTCAAGCGTGTGACGAAACACTCCCGTAATCACAGCTCTTGGAGGCTGAGGCAGAAAGATGGAGGGTTTGAGGCTACAGAAGCAGACCCTGTTGTTTAAAGTAGGGCAAAGGTGACTTCAATGCAGGGCTGAATCTTGACCTGCCCAGGACACAGGGAAGCCCCAGAGGTTATATCAGGACCTCAGGGTGACCCTGCTAGGAGGCAATGCTAGCCTCCTTCCCTGCTGTAGCGACAGCGACTCTCTTTCACCCCCTCTCAGACTACATGGCTGGGGTTCACAGCTTGAACCTGCTCTGTGCTATGGGGAAACTCTACAACCCTGCTTGAGCCTGTGTTGGCCAGTGGGGGAGCACCACTAGGTAGCTGAGGAAAATTGAGGTTGACATTGAAGCCCCGACGACTCTCTGAGGAAAAATGGCATTCTGCTTGGATTAATCAGACTCCGGAAGGGATGGGAGAGAAGTGACCGCGTGCTTCAGTGATGGTTGGAGTTAGTAGAAAGTGAGGCAGGGCGAGGGAGGAGTGAGTTGGGCCTATTTCTGATGTGATGGTGGGTGTGAACAGTACAAACACTGTGACAGTGAGGAGTCACCTGCGGACACTTGAAAGGGGGTTGGCGGAAGGGCTCCTTCCTGCCCAAGTTGGTGCTTTGCTGTTCTAGAAGAGGGGTGGGGCTGGAGGTCAGGCAGGCTGTCTTCACAGACGTGGCTCTATGACCTTCTGTCCCCTCAGGAAAACTCCTGGATGTGGCTTTTGTGGTCTGGCTTTCAGCAGCAGATGGAGCCTGCCACATGCAGCTCTTCCTGAAGTCACTGCCACAATGACCCAGAGGAGAGGGACTTATGCAAATGAACTCAGTGCACGTGGATGAGAAGGCTCCATTTGCCAGGCTGGGGGTGGGGGTGGGGGTGGAGTCATGCGCCGGTGGGCAAAGGCTTGGGGCAATTCTGGAATGGCAGTGTGCAGCCCCTCACCTGGACAGAACAAAGATCTGTCCTCAGACCCTGAATTTCACTGTGGCATGGCCTCCCGTGTGCCATGTGACCTGGGCAGGTAACTTTCTTCTGAGCTGGATGTCCTCCCCAAAGACAAAAGCATGCACAAGGCCTGGCTTGTCAAGACTTTCTCCTCCACACCAGAAGCCCAACACATGACATAGGGGGTCAGGGACACTGGGGCCCACAGACCCTGGGAGATGACACAGGACAGGCACTGGCAAGAGGCCACATGATATAGAAACCATGCCCAACCTACCCAGTTCCTCAGGCATTTTTAGAGTCTTGTGTTGGCCAGGCTGGTCTTGAACTTGACATGGAGCTGTGGATGGCCTTGAGCTTCTGGTCCTTCAGCCTCCATCCTCCCGATTAAACACTGGCTGGGTCCTTTACTAAGACCCCACTGACCACCATTACTGCTGATCTGAGTGCTAGGCTTGCAGGCTGTACCTTTGCCTGCCAGGGTGCATCATGCACAAGCCAGGACTCTACTACATGAGCTAGAGCCACAGCTCCTCCTCCTGCTGTGCAAATCCCTCTTGACCAAAGACGCAGAGCACAGACACGCACCAGACTCAGGCTGCTGACTGGGCTCTTCACTTGCCAATGAGAGAGAGGTTCCAGGGAGTTCTGACAGGGGTTGGAGCGTGGCAGTCCCTCCTGAGCCCCAACCCACCTGGTGCTTTGTGGCTGAGGTTGTGACCATACACTGCCTTCATTCCCCCTCTCCTCTCTTCTGAGGAGAAAGAGCCAGGGTGGCATCCAAGTGATAATAACAATCGAAGAAAGAGAAAGAAGCCGGGCCTGGTTCTCTGTGACCCAACGGGTGTCTCTTGATGAGAAACTCAACTGCTCCTCTTTCCACGGGGTCTGAGTGGCCCCCTCCTCTGCATCCCATTTTTGGCCACAGCCTGGCCTCTGAAGGAGGTGGATATACAAATCTCCCACACAGACCCTTTCCACCCAAGGCCCCTGAGGCACACGGATTCCAAAACAACTCACCGTTCTCCTCACTTCACAGGCAAAAAACACTGACATTCAGAGTTGGGATATGATTTGCCTGATGCTGCTCAAATGGGAAAGAGTCTTAGGCTAGCAAGCCTGCTTGGCATCTTCCAACTCCACCCACCAAACTGAATGTCTGTCATTAAACCAGTCTTTGCCACCCAGCCCACCCAGCCACACCCAGCCAATGCAACAGGGAAAGGTAGGCGATCTGGCCAAATCTGAATCTTCAGCTGCTGGCATAGTTGGAAACCTTCCTAAGCCTTTACTCTCTGACCTCCACAAAGATAGGGCCCCTCACCCTGGTATGTCCCTGCACCAAGAGACCGCGGATGATAAATTAGCATGAATCTGTGTGTTCAGCATGGAAAGTACAGGTAATGCTGCACAAAAAGTGGAAAGACATAGGAAGACTGGTAGTGAGAACCAGGGCCGGGCATGTACCTCAGAGAGTAGAGCACTTATCTGGGATGCATGAGGCTCTCAGTTTGATGCCCAGCACCACATAAACTGTGGAGGGATGGGACACATCTCTACTCCTGTCACTCAGGTGGTAGAGACAGGTAGATCAAGAGTTCAAGGTCACCCCTGAGGACATATGGCGTCTAAAGCTAGTCTGAACCATATAAGACCATGTCTAAATCAATTGATGAGTCAACCTATCGATCTGTAAGTCAACAAGTCAATTGGTCAGTCACTCAAGCCCCTTTCTCTGTCTGGTCCTCACTGTCCAGATCTTGGGCACTCGAGGTGACTTTTGGAAGGGCCATTCTTACCCGCCCACTCGGTGAAATTCTCCAGGCACTATGCTCTTTCTCATTTACGATCATGGCAAGGGCGTGTGTGTCCACACACACATGAGAATATTCATCTCCTCTCCCTTCACACAAATGGTAATGTGTCAAAAAACACAGTCACACAGCAGATATCAGGACAGTCTACATCTCTGACAGTTACCTCTCGAAGGAATGATGGAGCTGAAAATCTCCAGTCACCTGGAATCATCAAAGCCATCCTCAGGTTGAACACAGTGCATTCCTCGAAGGTGAGCAACACTGCCAATGTGATTAAGCTGTCCCGCCACCAGTCCCGTGTAGTTACACACATACAACTGCACGCAGTCTCTAAGAACTAATACTAGTAGCAATCCATCACATTACCAATATATATCTATTTATTATCCCTTGTTTTTATCGTTTTCATTTCTAATGGGGTAGGGAGCATGTTCCATAGTGTAGGGCTGGAGGACAACTTCTGGGATTCAGTTCTTCCTTGCCATCATAGGTATCTCTGGAATGGAACTCAGGTCGACAGGCTTAGCGGCAGACACCTTTACTGACTGAGCCAGTTTGCCAGCCCTTTTATAGTTATTTTTAAATTTCTTCCTACTTAAAAAAAATGCTTGTACAAAATAGTAAGCCACGCCATGCCAGCAACAGCCTCACACATCTTGTGTTTTCTAGCATCTCTTGATTGATTTGTGTGAGCACATTCTATGGTGTTTGTACAATAGCTGTCTCATGACGAAGATCTCCGAACACGTCCCCCATCGCTAAGCAACCCATGGCTGTAGGACTTACTGCCTGATAGGCTCAGATAGACGACTTGCTTTTTTAAAAGAAAAACTGGCTTTTATTATTTTTATTAATTTGTGTGTGCACATGTGTGCGTGTGTTTGTGTGTGTGAACAGATGCATGTGCACATATGTGGATCTGGGTGTAGAAACCCGAGGGCAACTTCGCCGATGTCGTTCCTGAAGCAGTAACCTTTTTTGTTCTTTATTTCTCTTTGCAGACAAGGTCTCTCACTGGCCTAGAACTTACCAAGTAGGCTAGGCTTGACGGTCCATTGAGTTCCAGAGACCTGCCTGGCTCCGTCTCACCAGCCCTAGAATCTTAAGCATGAGCCACCAACCTCAGATTTTTGTTTTGGGTTTGTTGCTTTCCGCGGGGGTTCTGGGAATTGAACTCAGTTCCCCATGCTTGCAAGGCAAGCACTTTACCACGTGGCTATCTCCCAGCCCTTAAAATGATTTGAAACAGCAATAATCTGTGTTCGGTATGGTCTTGTGAGTTCATTACGCACCGTTGGGAAAGCTTCCACTCCGTGATGTCAGAGAGGTCCTTGGTGCAGACCCCTCTGCTCACGCTTTTGTAGAATCCCCTGGCAGGCGCCCCGCTGGTGATTTATTCAGTCCCCTGTCGATAGCCGCGGCGGCAAATGCCAAGCTTTTGCTTGCTTTTATAAATAATACTGCTGCACGCATTGTGGAGCACACGTCCCCCATTTAGCTGTGTGACACGGTCCTAGAGCAGGGTGTGCTGGGCCTCGGGGAAGGGCACATGCAGCCTGAGCAGATGTTGCCCAGTGGCTCTCCCCAGAGGTGCCCTGCCTCCCACTCCTGCCCACCCTCCTGCCAGCCAGCCCCTGTGCCCCACACCCACAGCCCCAGAGTGCTGCCGTGCCTTTGATCTTTCTCAATCTGATGCTTGAAAGAGGGTCTCTTATTGAAGTTTTAATTTGCATTTCTTTTATGAGTAAGGCTGAGTAACTTTTCATAGGTTTGAGGGCCATTTATATACTCTTTCGAAAGCTGTCTTCCTATATTGGGCCCATTTTTTAATTGGCTTGTTGGCTTTTTCTTGTTGCTAGGCAAAAAGACGGTACACTGAAGGAATGAGTCTTGTCTCTGTGGCAGCAACGGCGGGCGGGTTTTCTTCTCCTCTGTCATGTGTCGTAATTTGGGTCACACATTCCCTTTGCACCCTTCTTTAAACTTCAAAGGCTCAGGGCTGGGGAGAGGGCTCAGCGGGTAAGGGCACTTGCTGTGCAATCCTGGAGACATGAGTTTGAATCCTCTGCACCCACATAAAAGATAAGGGTGGCTATGTGTACCTGTAATTGCAGGGCTGCGGCCAGGTCGGGGGGAGCGGAGACACGAGAATGTCCGGGTTTGCTGGCTGCCAGTCTAGCTCCAGGTCCAGTGAGAGATAGTGTCTCAAGAGTTTAATGTTGGGAGTGGTAGAGTGAGGCATTAGATATCCTCCTCTGGTCTTAGTGCTTGTACACACGCGTGCGCACACACACACACACACACACACACACACACACACACACACACAGAGAGAGTTCAAAAACCAAAAACTTTGGGGAAGAAAAATAAGTCAAATTCTGAATCCCAAGTGTGACACCAGGCTGGGAGCCCGGAGGCCTTCCCAGTTCTTTCCTTCACTATAAATACGAAAGGGTCTCTGTGGAGCATCTCAGAGCCCCTGCAGTTCTGTCCTCTGAGACTGGGGTCTGTGAGGGATGAACCCATGACCCATGATGCTTCACAGTGAAGGGAGAACATGGGCAGAGGGAGTTAGGGCAGGGCCAGGGGCCAGGAAGAGGAAGTGACAGACAAAGCTCTGTGGTCATCAAGACCTTCTCATGCCTGGTGGTCCAGAGTGCCTACTAACCTCAGAAGGGGACTGAATATCCATGCTGTGACAAGGGAAACCTATGTCCCACCTCAGCTAGACTCTGGCCGAGATGGTGGCTCTGGCTTCCAGCAAGCCCCTAATCCAGTCAGGAGGCTCAGGGAGGCTTCCTAGGGTCTGACAGGCCCAGGCACCATCCTGCATGTGAATGCAGTAGTGAGGAGCCCAAGGCAAGGACACAGGTTGAAAGACAGCAGCAACAGGAGAGCTCAGGACTCCTGGTTCTCTGCGCATTGTTTGGTGATTGGGCCAGAATGGCCAAGGAGAAATAATACTGAAAGCAAGAGCTCATGTCCACAGACTCCAGGGCCTGCAGCTCTGCACACATTGACCGTGCACAGGTTCCGTTCTTTCTTCCCAGCGAGTCCACGTGCGAGCACAGGGAGAAAACAGCATCACTCAGCAGAAATATCCAGCCAGAGTCCTGAGAGAGAACTCTCAGCAGGGGACGCCTGTCTCCCTTCCCTGCTGCTGAATTACTGAGCCTTCCTTATCAGGCTGGTCCTTCCTGCAGAATTACTGAGCCTCACCTCTAGGCTTAGAGCTGGTCCCCAGTCTCCACTCAGCTATTTGTCATGTGAAGCCAAGAAAAGTCTGCTCTCCCAGAACCCCTGAAGGGAAGGTACAGCATCTCTCTGGCCTGGAGCTGCAAACCCTGCTGCTAATCAGAGTCCTCCTGGCCAATCTAGCCCATTATGGCCAGGGAAGGAATAGGACGACAGCACATTTGTGTCACTCAGAGATGCTCCACATTCTAAAAGTGATGATGCCCCCTCTCAGGGCATCTGATGGACCTCTATTGTACCCCTCACTGGGGCACTGTATTGTGGCTTCACTGTGATATCTAAGACAGTGACCAACAGGCAACTGTTACTCAACCACCTAAGGGACACTAAAAACTGTTTGATGGATGGATGGATGGATGAATGATTGATTGAATGATTGAATGATTGAATGAATGAATGAATGAAACAAGAACTTGAGGGCTTTGATACAGACCACATCTGAACTGCCAATATGCAAAGTGACCAGGCTTACTGATGTCCTTTTATTTTATAAAGCAAAATAGTCCGCATGACAGATGCATCTGGGTGACACTCCGTAAAAGATTATTTGCCTTGCATGCCCAAGGAAGGAGGCTTGGCTTCTGGAGCACTGAGCCTGCAGGGCAGGTGGCTCTGTAGGAACAAGAACAGTTCTGGTCCATCTCTGCTCTGTCCAGTACCTGTCCATAGTCTTTCCATGGGTAGAATGAGCAGACACCTTGCAGCCATAGAGCTGGTGGCTGGTGAATTATGCCCCAGAGGCAGGGTCTCCTTCCAGTTTAATTCTCTTTAGATGCCCAATGGGAGAAGGCCAAGTGAGAGGAGGAGGGTCCCCCTGCAGAAGAGGAAGCCAGAAAGGAAGAAGTTTGAGCAACCAACTGGCTTACTGGAACCTGGGTTCACGCATCCGCCTGGGTCACCTTCTGCATCTCTGTGACACATCCTCGCTCCTGTTTGGGTGAATCACCAGCCTGGCCAACAGGATTCAGTGGTCATCTTTCCTGGGAGCTAGCTCTGGGAAATGCCGGCCCTGACCAGTTCTCTTCTTGGAACAGAAGAGCTGCCATCTGCCACCCAGTGTCTCTCCCTAGATACCAGTCACGTCCGTTGCTGATGACCTGTCCCCAACCCTGCTCAGCACTGGAGGCTCCCCTGAATCTCTTGGATTAATTTGAATTGACTGCGTTGAATTGAATTGACTTGAATCTAATTGAAGTGAATAGAATTGAATGGCAGATTACAGGCTCCATCAGAGCCTACAGACATGCAGTTTTGAGGGCTGGTCCACAAAGCTGAAGGGTGATTCTGAGCCCTTGTTTCCATTCTCTCCCTGAGGGAGTGGGTGGATGGGGAATGGGAGGGGATTAGCAGGGAGAGAGGGAGAGGAGAGACAAAGGGACTCAAAGATGACTCCCCGACACCCGTTACCCTGCCTTTTCTTTTGACTTGAGTGTCTAAACTCCCTGTTCCCTCTTCCTGGAGGCTCCACAGGAACCCGTGTGAGCCCTTCCCTCAGCCTGAATGTGACTCAACGTGAGTGTTGAAAAAGCCTGACTGAGCGCTAGGTCAGGATGCTCATAACCACAGATCAGCGTGGCCTCCGCCTCCCCTTTTCCCTCCATGACCAACGCACCAGAAACTGCGTCCATTTGACACACAGCCTTTCAGCTTCTTTAGCTCAACTCTATTCCTGCCACCTGAGCCTGTCCCTCTCCTGGATAAGTACAGCGGCCTTCTAATTTCCTCCACACACTCCCTGAGGCCCCTGGTGGTCTGTTCTCCACCTGCTGTCTGAACCATGGCGCCGGAATAAAGCAGGTCAGATCATATTAGCAGCCATGGCCTTACAAGCTAACAGTCATTTCTCATTATTTTGGAGTTGAAGGCCCAGGTCCCTAGTGCCAGATTAGCTTCTTCTGCCCTGGTCAGAGCATTTGCATATGCTGGCTCCTAAATCTAGAATAGTCTCTCTTCTCCCCTCCTACAGTTAACTCCCATTCACTCTCCAGTCCATGCTCTGAATGTCAAGGAAACCTATTTTGGCCTCCCTGACTACACCAGCCTCTATCCTGTTCCCTTGCTCTGGCAAATAAAGTGCCTGCCATTCGTGGTGCCAGGTCTCAGTTAGAGTCAAATGTTTACTGTGTGTCCAGGTGACGTCCATAGACTGCAAGGCAGGAAGGGGTTCTGTTCTGATTCACCACCCTATTGCCAGGAGTCAGCCCTGTGTCTAACACAGCAGGGGCTCAGTAAGGAATGACTGAATTCATAAACGAGAAAAGAATACGTGGGAAAAGGAATGAGTGAATTGAAGCAAGCAGAGAGGATCTAGATTTTAATCCATGTTCTGTCTCCACCAGTTAGAGCCCAGATGTAGTCAGTCTGGTCTTTCTCTCTCCCAGGCAGCATCTCTTTCCCACTTCTGGGTCCCCATCTTAGGACTCACTGCTCTCATCCCCACATCCGGCTAAATCTCGCCACCCCTTGTAAAACTCAGGTTACGTTAAGTCCCGAGAAACAGACGGTGAGTGGGAAGCTGGACAGTTGAAGCTTCTCTTCAACTCAGATTCAGAACTGCTCAATTCCACCTGGCTCAGAAGTTTCTGGTAGATGGCACTCAAACAACAAAACTATACATTCTAGCTATATTTCCAGAAATAGACTCTAGCCCCTTCATGGTATGTTGTGTGTGAGTTGGGGTGGAGGGCACTCAGTAGCTTCCAAATGCTGTCAGGCCTGTTGAACCCACACCTCAGAGCCTCATTGTGAAATCTCAAGGGAATCAACTGGGAAATCCACCAATCACACATGATGGTGGGTCCCCAGCTATGCACAGCCGCAGCATAGGACTAAGTGACACTCACTCACTCCAGAAGGACCCATCACCCTCCCTTACAAAGGGGACTTTCAGAACTAATTAAGCCAAGGGAAGTCACCTTAGAACCAGCTTAAAGGACGATCCTCTGCAGCCTCTGATAGCCAACCCCTGTGATGTCAAAGGCAACAACCAGGGTGGTACCCACGGTGAGGCAAGAGACTGAGTCTCTTGTGTTAACCATCAGTGCTGAGGGACACACGGGCACGCGACCTGTGCAGACCACATAAGCTGCTCCTCTAGTCCACCCCACAGTAAACAGTGAAGCTGAGGACAAAGAGGGCAGCAGACTTGCATTGGCAAATAAAAAACCTATTAGGGGCAGGCAAGACCAGCGAGAGACCCTGCCTCAAATAACAAGCTGGGTGGTGTTCCTGAGGAATGACACTCAAGGTTTCCTTCTGTCCTACACATACACATACACATATGTCTGTCTGCAGACAATGCACATACACTCGCATTCAGCATATGTGATCCTGGTAATTATTATCACTGTTTACATAGAACACGTGAGCCCTTCAAATGGTCCCCCTCCCAGAACGCTGTGTCTTTTCTGAGCGTTGGAGGTAGCAACAGGGTCCAGGTGAGGTCAAGGTGACTGTCCCGCCTACCCTAAGTGGCTCAGGAACAAATAGGAGCTAAGAGAAGCCTGCTGCCCCCTGCTGTGGTGTGAATCCAGTTGGCTACCTTTTAGGGTGAGGCCCAACCAAGCTCAAGGCCAAAGCTGTCATGGTCTTGGATCTTGGGAGCAGTGGCCAGCTCCTTTAGGCCCAGTGAAATGCCTGGTTTGCAGTCGAATTGGCAGTGACTAACGCTGCATAACAGCTACAGTAAAACAGATCATGGGGAGTGCAATGGCCCATGGTCAGCAATAACTGAATTATTTATGTCATTCTTGCCTCTTCAGAACTCTCTCTCTCTCTCTCTCTCTCTCTCTCTCTCTCTCTCTCTCTCTCTCTCTCTCTCTCTCTCTCCTCCTGGTTGTCTGCAGACAAGGACCACAAAGAGACAGAGCACAGAGACTGGAGGTTTCTGAGTACCCATGTTGGTGGGGGTAGGGGTAGGGGTAGAGGTAGAGGGTTATGGCTTCATTTTATCAGCTGCCAAATTAAGGGCTCTCTTCCCTGAGCTGACAACCGCTTGCTTTGCTTTTTTGGTTCATTGAGGATCTCCACATCCTTACGCCTGTCAAGTGAGAGTGATGGGACCCTCCCTCCCAGGTTCCAGGAAATACACTGGGAGTCAAAAGTGTGAAGAACTGGAAGCCAACGCCCAAACAACACAGGCACACACACGAGAACAACTTGCTAAGTAAAGCAGGGAATCCAGCGGGCGGTTCTGTGGTATGGCCCTTCCCGGCATCCCTGACAACATCAGAGAGAAAATGAAGGTTATCACAGAGGAACGGGACTTGGTCTGCCCTGCAGTATAGTTTCTATCGTGCACATTTCTCATCCACAACTGATACCCAGGAGTGTGGTTTTCCAAAACCCGTAAGTCCTGCTGGCTGACACATGAGTTTCCCACACGCTATTTAGAATGGCTATGTAATGGTAGCCAGACCCAGAGATGCTCACAGGGCCTGAAGCCACTCCCACATATTTATGTGCCTCCTTGGGGACGGTTGCACTGTCTTGGAACGGCTCATTACACAGTGCTTGGTCTCTGCAACTTTGACCCTCATTTCATAATTCAGAAACCTAAATCCTTCTCATACTTCCTCTTAGTAAGCTGCTTTCACTTCTTTTTTTAAAAAAAAAGCAATTTCATACACTTACCATAATTTTGTTATTACTTGTTAGAAATTTTAACATGTCCTTAAATATCAACATCATCATTACTGTTACATTCTTACTATTGTTCATCATTTTATGAATTAATTAATAACTTTACTTTTATGCGTATGCTTGCCTGAGCGTGTGCACATTCATTGCTTGCCTGCAGGTGTCCACTGAGGTAGGAAGAGGGCAACAGATTCCTCATCCTATGGATGACTGTGAGGCTCTGATGTGGGACCTGGGAATCAAATTCGAGTCCTTTGAGAGAATAACAGCAAGTATTCTTAATCACTGAAGCCTCTCTCTTGCCCTTAATGTTTGCTTTTGTTAGTAGTCACCCTAATTGTAACATTGCATGAGTCCCTAATTCTGTATTTCCATTACATACACAAACACACACACATACACACACACACATACACATACACACACACAACATACACACACCCCACACACATACCACACACACACACCACACAACAAACATAAACACACACAACCAAAATACAAACCCCACAAACACAAACACACCACACACACATACCACACACACACACCCAAACACACACACACCACACACACACACACACACCACACACACACCACACACACACACACCCACACACACACACACACACCAAACACACTCACACACACACCACACACACATATACCACACACACACACACACACACACACACACACAGGTTTGCAACCCTGTATCAGCTTCCCGAGTGCTATGCCTACAGCATGTGCCACCCATGCCTGGCTAAAACTATTACCCTATTATTTATAAATGTGAAGTTTGGAGGAATTTAAAGATTTGGAGAGAGTTCATAGACCAAAACTTCTGTATAAATAAATAAATAAATAAATAAATAAATAAATAAATAAATAACCAGCCCCTCAAAACGAATGCTAATGTTTTTGAAAGAGAGAGTATTATAGTCATAAAAACAAAAGCAGCTCACAATAGCAGGCAAAAAAAAAGTAGGTGATGAAAGATTTTTAGAAAGCTGGCACTGGTAGCTCATACCTTTAGTCCCAGCACTCAAGAGTCAGAGGGCAGGTTGATCTCTGAGTTCCAGGCCAGCCTGGTCTACAGAGTTTCAGGACAGCCAGGGCTACACAGAGAAACCCTATCTTAGGGAAAAGAAAAGAAAAAAAAAGTGAGAGATTTTTTTTTAGAAATTAAAATTTTGTTGGCTAAAATGAAATGCATCATAAAAGACCTGGAAGGGAAGGAAGGATCAATCAAGTCGAGGGGGTATCTCAGAATACACGTTAAATGTTGGGGTGGTCTTTCAGAGGGGGAAGATGAAAACAATGAAGTGGACCTCAGAAAGCCAGTACCCAGTACCCAACTGACTGGAGTCTCCTGGGGTCCTCTTGGGAAAACGAAAGCCTTTGAAGAAGACTCACCAGACAATAAAGAAATTTCCCCTGTGCTGAAGACAGGGAGGGATTTTCCGGTTAAAGGTGACCACCATATTATCAAACTTTTTTTGGTTTCATCTGATAGAAACCTAACTGTAAGGTCTCAAAGAGAGAAAGTAATACATTAGTTAATCCAGCTTTGGTTCAGAGACCAACGTGGAAATCTTCCCCTCTCCCTCTCCCTCTCCCCCTCCCCCCTCTCTCCCCCTTCCCTCTCTCCTCCTAACTAGCCTGTGCTGTGTCTCCAGATTGGCTCCCACAGGCAAGCTCTCTGCCATGGTTCCAGCTTCACCTCACCCTTGTACCTAGCCTCCCTGACCTCAGAAGAGGAAGAATATAGTCTCGTTCTCAGCATTATGATCACTGTTCAAAGACCTTCTCCAACTGGCCGGGTTCTGGTCATCGGTTCTCTCCCTGCACCCTCTCAGGTTGGAGAGATGCGGTATTCAGATGACTACCCTAGGGCAGGGAGAGAGAAAGGACTCCTTAACACTACAATGACTGTGCTATGGACAGTTCCCGGGGAAGGAAAGCACGCTAAGGCAGACAGCAAGAGCTGCCTCCAGTTTCCTCTGAGTTGAACAGTTGTAAAGCAAAGCAGAGACACTCTTAATGGACCAGGAAGATTCTTGGACTCTACCAAGCAGCAGGAAGCCTTAAAACTTCTCAAGGAAAAAAAATAAGATAGCTAAAAAGAAACCACGATCAAAGTAGCCTCTGGGGCCTGGAGAGATGGCTGACTCAGTAAGGTGCTTACTGGGCAAATGTTTGCTCCTTAGAACCCACGTTTTAAAAGCCATGCATGATGATGCATGCCTGTAATCCCAGCCCTGGAGAGGAGATGTGAGTATCACCGGGACTTACTAGTCAACCACGCTAGCAAGTCAGCAAACGCAGAGCTCATGAGAAACTCTCTTTTCAAAGCAATAATGTGAACAGTGATTGTGGAAGACGCCTGACGTCGACTTCTGACCTCCCTATGCATGCACACGTGTGCAGTACGCCAGTGTGAGCATCACTTTGGGTTGGCTGGTTAGTTTAGTTCGTATTGTTTTTTTCAAGACAGGGTTTCTCAATGTAACCCTGGCTATCCTGGAATTGGCCCTGTAGACCAGGCTGTCCAAACTCACAGAGATCCTCCTGCCTCTGCCTCCCAAGTGCTGAGATTAAAGGAATGCACCATCACTACCCAGTGAGCATCTCTCTTACACACATACACACACATACACAGACACACACACGCACATACACAGATACACAGACACACACACAGACACAGACACACAGACACACACACACACACACACACACACACACGGGGGAACTAGCCACTGATTTCATGTGCAGTGGGTCTTGCTGGGAGGCAGCACAGCAGTGTCTACGGTATTTGGTATTTGGCAGAGAAATCTCTTAGAGAGTCTCACATTGAAGTACAAGGGCGTATTCTGTTCACCATGACTGGTTGTTGGTTTCTGTATTCCTCACTATCGATTGCAGATAGAAGGCTTTTCTGATGAGAGTCGAGATATATGTTAATCTACAGGTAAAATGACAATAACTAGGAATTGTTTTAATATAGAGTAATGGCATTAAGGTTTCCCATATGGCCTGTGACCTGCCTTGGTGCCAGATATGGGTTCTATTTGTAAAATGGGACTTAAATGCAATCATAAAGTGATTGGTTACTCCCACGCTGTCCGTGCCACTCTTACACTGGTGAGCGTTTCTTACCAGGACAGTTATTACAGCTCTCAAGCGTCACTGCCGAGGATGACTGCTGTTTATCTCTCTTCTCTGGTAGAGCATCTCCCAGCACTATGAGAGCTAGCTGTTAGAGATGAAGCCTTCAAGCGAGTACCAGGATAAGGGATGAGGGGCATGAATCTGAGGAGAGTTGGGAGGAAGGCTAAATATGATCAAAACACATTATGTGAAATACTCAAATAATGGTTAAAATGAGAAAATAATAAGTACAAGGGCCTAGTTAAGATGTTTTTAGAGTTATTTGTTTCACATCCCTACCGTGTTGGATACACTTCCTAAAAGAAATCCTGAGAGGATGAAAACCAACTCCAGAAAAGAGAGAGTCAGAGACATTTATAGTTAACCCAAGAGAACAACGGAAGGGAATATCAGTGGGACGCTGTGCAGATGCCATAGTAGACGGCTCCAATTAAAGCAAGAGATTATAGGACCCAATGAAGGGCAATCTGGAGGAGAAAATGGGGACACCCAAAACCTTGTAAGAGGCTGGACTGTAAAAGCAAGCATGAGAGCCCCTGAGTATTGAGGAAAGGACAGGTCAGGAAGTCCCTGGCAAAACACTGGACACTCAAGGAAAAAGACACTTTGAGGGGGTGAGATGGTTCAGAGGGTAAAAGCACCCAGTGCTGAACCTGACAATCTGAGTTTGACCCCTACGATTCACACAGCAGAGGGGCTCACACAAGCTGTCCTCAGACCTCCACATGTGCACGATGGTTGATGTGTACATAGACACCACACACACACACACACACACACACACACACTATATGTAAATCAGTATCTGCTAGAACCACTGGTGCAGAGACATGGCAAGACTCCTACCCATGCATCCCACCCACTACTTACATTGAGGGAAGCCATATGCCTTCTCAGCCCACAGAGCCAATTCCTCAGCCTCAGGTAAAGTAGGAGAAAACAAACGGGACTTGGATTTCCAGCATCACCGTTGGGTTTTTATTGAGAACAGGTGGGAAGTACTTCCCCAGGCTAGGTCTGCTCCTTTTGAAATGATTGATACTCCAATATCGTTCCTGATGGATTATCCCGATAGTGGGCTTAGCTTGCCATAGTATTTTATTCGGAATATATACAGTCAATCCCTCTGCGTTATGAGCTCTGTATCTGAGTATTCAGCTAACCCAAGCCCAAAAATATTCAGAGCGGGGCTGAAGAGATGGCTCAGAGGTAAAGAGTACTGCTGCTCTTGCAGAGGCCCTGAGTTCATGAAGGAGCTGAGCTCTGTTTCCAGCCCCCACATCAAGTGTGTACCCGTAACTCAGGAGTGGAAGGAAGACGTCCAAAAGTCCAAGCCATCCCTTGCTACATAGCAAGACTGAGGCTAGCCTGGGCTATATGAGACTATACCTATAGGAGGATATGTACAGATAGCATAATTTTATATAAAGAACCTAAATATCCTTGGGCTTTGGTGTCCAAGGAAGTCTCAAAGCAAACTCCATGCAGATAACGAGAAAGGCATATAGATAAATTAGTCTCTTTATTTCTTTAGGGATAAGTTATATTTCATTTTTATGTGAAATTACTGAGTTCTCCCTTAACTAACAACTACTTCAATGCACACAACATAAAACATCATGACTTTAATGTCTTACTTCCTTCAAAGTTAAAAAAAAAAAAGCAAAAACCAAAAGAATAGAAACTATACAAAGACTCTTATTTTGAAAAGGGAAATCCTGGTTTGCCAGTTTTTCATCTCTAACCTGAGTTTCTTGTTATTCTACTGTTGTCTTGGGGTAGGGGTGCTGAGCACAGCTTTGGCCTTAACCATCTTCTCTGGACAATACATTTTAAGGGCAGTGGCAGATGGACCTCGCTGTGATGTTTTTATGAAGGTTCACGTTACCTACCGTAAACCCTATCATTCTTGCTGTAAGAGTGAGAACGGAATGGAGGAAACGATGGCGTGGCTATCTACACTGCTGTTGACACCAACAAGACGTATGTGTTTTTAAAATCAGAGGTTCACTTACTTGCATTGTATGTGTATGGGTGTCTCACTTGCATGTGTGTCGGTGCCCCATGTATGTGCAGTGTCCTCTGCGCAGATGATCCCCTGGAACAGAAGTTACAGATGCTCATGAGCCCCAAAGGGGTGCAAGAGCGAGTGTTCTAACCACTGAGCCATCTCTCCAGCCCCTCTCTAGTGTATATTTTATATTCAAAACATCAAAAGCTAAGTATTATTCTTTGTGTGTGTGTGTGTGTGTGTGTGTGTGTGTGTGTGTGTGTGAATTGGGAAACAGTGACCATCACTAGGGAATGGAGAACAGGAGCTTATAAGAATAAGGAAGGTATTGTGTATATTTATCTTCATTCCAGGTTGTGGATGTGTAACGGTCATACAATAGTTTGATAATTTAGAACATTTATATCTGTACATGTGTGCGTATGTGATTACATATGTGTATATTGTATATGTGATGTGTGTGGTGTGTGTGTGTATGTATGTGTAATGTGATGTGTGTGTGTGGTGTGGGTGTGGATGTATGTGGTATGTGTGTGTATATGGCATGTGTGTGTATGTGGTGTGTGTGTATGTGTGTGTATATGGCATGTGTGTGTATGTGGTGTGTGTGTATGTGTGTGTATGTGGTGTGTGTGTATATGACATGTGTGTATGGGGTGTATGTGTATGTGGTGTGTGTGTATATCATGTGTGTATATGTGGTGTATGTGTGTGTATATGGCATGTGTGTGTATGTGGTGTGTGTGTATGTGGTATGTATGTCTTTGTATATGGCAAGTGTGTATTGGTATGTGTATATGTGCATATGGCATGTGTATATGTGGTGTTTGTGTGTATGTGGTATGTGGTGTGTGGTATGTGTGTGTATATGACATGTGGGTGTATGTGATATGTGTGTATGTATGGTAAGTGGTGTGTTTTTCTGTGTATAATGTACATTTATATATGGACATATATATGTGTGTGTGTGTGGTATGTGTGTATGTGGTGTGTATTATGTGTGTGTGTGTGCGTGTGTGTGTGTGAGTGTAGCATGTATGTGCAGCATGTGTATGTGTGTGTTTGGCCAAAATCAGCATAAGGCATATTCCTCTACCATTCTCTAAGCTCCTTTTTGAGACAGGGTATGCTGGCTAGTTTTATGTCAACCTGACACAAGCTAAAGTCACCTGCGAGGAGGGATCCTCAATGAAGAAAATCTCTCCATAAGAGCAGCCTGTAGGCAAGCCTGCAGGGCATTTTCTTTTCTTTTTCTTTTTATATATATATTTTTTTAAATATATTTTTTCTATTTTTTGAAGTTACAATGTAATTACATCATTTCCCAGCCCCTAAGCAAGAGAAACTTCTAGAAGGAGAAGCTTAGCCGTGATGGAGAGTGCATCTGAGATTCAGCAAGCTTTGGCAGTATGAAACAATGGGAGGAAGACCCCAGTGTGGCTGGGACTGACACAGAATGGATTCACTGTGGGCTGAAGACAGGGAAAGGGAGCCACCACTCAGTCAGGCAGGCAGTCAGCATGGGAGCCAAGGACCCAAACCAAGGGGGCATCCATCCGGGTGGGGTTGCTCATGGTCTTTCGGGAGTTAACCAGGTGGTGCCTTCTCTGTCCCCTCAGCTTTCTGGGCCTCCTTGCCACAGGAGAGGGTCTATGCCCATTCCCGGTCTATGGTCCAAACATCTTTATTGCTAGCCCTTGTCTGCCAAGATGAAGGTTTCAACTATCTCCTAGACCTCCTCATTGGAAAGCCCTCAGTTACCTACAGCTACCATGTTCAAATTCGAGCCTACTGCCCCTCCTTGCTTCCAGCTCTCAGCTCCCTTCTCAGTGCACATGGCCCCTGTCCACTCAACTGAATGACCCACCTTTGATATTCCCTCTCTCTGCCTCCCCATCAATCACCAGGGGCTACTCATGGCTTGATGCCTCTTCCTGCTGCACAGGAACCCAGCCCCTCCCCTCTTCCTGTCCCCAGTCTTCCTAACAGCCTCAGCATCATCCCAAACCCCAGGCCTATAACTGGCCACATTCTCTCCAGTCTCCTCTCCCCACACGCAAGTGCAATAGCTCCAATCTTCTCCTTCCAGGCACCTCACAGTTCAAAGGCTTCTCCCCTTACTGCATGAACTAAGGATAGGGCTCCCGTGCTCAAGCTGGTCAGCCCTTCTGCCCTGCACCCTCATCTCCATCATTCTGCAGCAGCTCAGAGTTCATCCACAGTGAATGTCCACGAACTCTCCCAGTGCTCACTCCTCTCTCGTCTTGCTATGAACTGAATCCCCTGTCTGGGACAGTCACTCACTCCTCTCTTCTCAGGACCTAGCCAGCAGAGCACCGCAGGCTCTTCTCAAGCACCAAGCTCCCTGCCCATCTCCACTGTCTAACTTAGGGTTTCCATTGCTGTAAGTAGACACCATGACAGAGCCAATGATTATAAGGATAACATTCAACTAGGACTGGCTTAATAGATTCAAGGTTCAGTCCATTTTCACCGAGGTGGGAGCATGGCAACATCTAGGAAGTCATGGTGCAGGAGGAGCTGAGAGTTCTATGTCTTCCTCTCAAGGCCTCTAGGAGAAGACTGGCTCCCATGTGCTTAGGAGGAAGGTCTCATTGGCCCACACCCACAGTGACACACTTCCTCCAGCAAGGCCACACCTACTCCAACAAGGCCACACCTCCTAACAGTGCCACTCCCTGGGCAAAACATACTCAAACCACCACATCCACCCATTACGTTGTTAAGTGATTGCCTCCTTAGCTGCTCCTTATTTGGCCCTAGACTTTTCTGGAAGACAGTCCTGGTTGGTGAAGGTGGGAGTGCTCCTGGGAAGAGGCTCACAATGGCTTCCTCCTTATGCACTGCCTGAAGTCAGCCAGGTTTAGCTCCTGCTCTGGTCCTCTCCTGCCCCCTGGCACCCTCCCCTGAAACCTTTTGTAAATCCTCTTCTCTCGTTGCATCTGTGGCTCTTAGCCCTCCCAGCCCCCCTAGGTCCTCTGTGGCCTCCCAGCACCCCAGTCCTCTGACAGATCCACTTAATTACCACCGGGGATAGAGTTCAGAGAACTCATCTGAGAAACCGGGGCCCGGGATTAGAGTCTATGTCACCTGATCCCCAGGCCTTCCCTCTGAATCCCTACCCTAGTGCCACCTTTGATTGGCAGGTCTCTGCTTCTCCCTGCTTTTTTCCAGCAATGTGCCTCAGACTGGCTCAGTCCTGATTGGCGTGGCCTCCTCTGCCATCTGTACTGTATTGTCATCTACCTTCAGCAGCTTGTTTCCCCGAGGCTCCCGGATGGGAGCCTTTAAGCCCCTAACAGTCTCTCTTCTCAGTGGCCTGCAATTCTGACTGCTTGTCTGTAAGGTCTTGAGACCCAAACCTGGGCCCACAGCTCAAGGGGCTCTCAGGACATCTGTATGAAATGCTCACACAATGCATGCATGAAGGAATGCTATGAATCCAGTGCCTCACCTCCATACTCTTCCTAGTCAGCAGAACCTGCATAAATCCATCCAGAAGATGCCCTGCTCTCTGGAAGTCAGCCTTTTCTGAGGGACTCGGATAACTAGAGCCCTTTCCCAGGACTTTCTAGCTCCCTGCCTTGAACCTCAGATGAACCAAACTCTCTAAGAGCCTTGCGGTTTCTGTGCAGATTTTCACATCTTCATTCTTGGCATCATTTATCTGCCCGTGGAACATGGTCCACACATCTGGCCTCATCTATTCAGATCCAACTATCCATTCAGCCACCCGTCCATCCAAGCACACGCATCTCACCCAACAGAACTTCCTGTATGCCAGGCTCTCTGCACATATGATCTCTGTGGCTCCCACATCCTCTGCGGAGTCCTCCCCAGCCAGCCAGGGAGTCATCCCACTACCTCCCATCACTCCCAGAGAGGAAATGAAGTATAGACTCCAAGGCCGTTACCAAGGGGCATGGCACCTACAAGAAGCCTAAGATAATTATTGTTGTACAAGGCACTGGGTTTGGATTAAGCACGGTGATGCATGCTTGACATCCCAGTCCTTAGAAACTGAGGCAGGCTTGTGAAAATAGGGCCAGCCTGGACTCCAAAGCAAGCCCTTACCTCAACAAAGTCAGTAAGTAAATAAATAAATAAAAGTTTAAATCCCAAATCAAAACCAAACAAAACTCCCGAGTTTACCAAATGCTTTGCGAACGGCAGACACTTAATAGTCCTGGGTCAGGCTGGGTGACAGGAAGGAAGATGGCTGTCTCTCAGAGCCACACAAAGGGGCAATAGTCTGCCTTTTCATCTTGCTCAGCAGAAAGATCAGAATTGTCAGAATAGAACTGGGGAGACATATAAGCAATTAATCAGGCCCCTGCCTCAGCGCTTAGCGCTCTTCCTCGCCTTCTCCAGCTTAGCTCCCCCGTCTCTCTCAGCTGAGAAAGCGAAGCAGCAGGTTTCTGAGATATTTTTTGCTAATGGGCTGAAATATTACACCCATAATTATAGCCTGGCTGGGTTTTTTTTTCCCCTTGCTCATTTTGTTTAGCATGGCAAACAGTGTATCTGATTACAGCCATTCATGTCTTCCTTAAGAAACGGGCTTTATCATACCCGGCAGACGGGATCAGCCCACTCTGGGGAAATTGTCCAGGTTAAGAAAACCCTCTGAGGGCCTCTGAGGGAGGCAGGGTGCTGCCTCTCAGTGTGGAGCAAGGTAAGACAGAGAGGATGAAAGTGTAGCCTGTTCCCTTTTCACCACTGTCCATGCTAGCCCAGGCCCCATCCCCTCCTGCTTCTACCTCTGCCCCTTGTAAAATGTCCTCCTCTTTTCTCTTCCCCTTAGACTTTACAGTGCAAGTGTGGTGTGCTGGCTGACCCCATGTGGCTTTAAAAGATATCAAACAAGGCAGAAACAGTTTGTGCCCTCACAGACTCTGTCTAGCTATAAAGACAAAAAATTATAATTACGATAAAATTAAGACGATATAATTTCGTGTCATGGTGTTACCGAACTTGGAGTCACAGTCTGTACCCCAAGGAGCCAGCTTCTGCCACCTCTCCTCAAGAAGAAATTAAACAAGTTAATAGAAAAAAATGCAGAAAAATGAGATTTGTTCAAATGTACTCACGTTGGGAAGAGGAACAAAGAGCTCCAGAGTCTCACTCAAGTTCATCTTGGGGTTCCAGAAGTGACGTTAAAATGAGAGAGCTCCATTGGTGTGTGTGCACACAAACCATCCAGGTCAAGCTGTGGTCCCATCCCACTGACCCATCCTTGTCTGCACACCAATGTCTCTTACTAAATGGCCGACAAGTTGTCAGAATGTATGGACTCTCTTTCTGGGAGAAAAGCTCCCCCCCACACCTTTGTTTCCTTTTCCCATTCTTAGATTCCAGAGAGGTTTCTGGAGAGAGGGGAACAGGACCAGGAATTCCAGTTCCCATTTGTTTCAATGATATTCAGATGGAGGGCTACAGGTGTCTCTTTATAATATATTCATTTCTGTCAGGTCAGTTACAATGACCTATGCATTAATAAGTAATAAGAATGAATAAAGCAATAATGACAGTAAATATGAAATCACCTTTCCGACAAGGTTCATCCTGACCATCCTACTTAAAATTATACCCCCAGGCCTGGGATGGTAGCACACATTTTCTAATCTGGGAAGATGAGGCAAGAGGATCAAGAGATTGATGCCAGTCCAGTCTGGGGCATCCTCCTAGCAGAGAGAGATCCTTCTTAGAACAAACTGACAAACATAACAAGGGTACCCCCCTGTCAGTGATGATCACCCCCAATCTGCTATATGGAAGCAATGTCACTTTGTAGAGTAGATATAATTTACTTAATATCTCCATTATCTGCTCCTCCTCCCTGATCCCACCATAAAGAGGAAGGTTGTTGTCAATGGCATTGCCTTTAGTCACTGACATATCCTGTAGAGCAGCCAGGAGAACAGTTGACCTCCAAGGACATGTGACAACATGGGAAAACATTTGGTCACAAGTGGAAGGACGTAGCTTGCATCATCTGGTAAATAGAGGTCACTGATGCTGCTTGGCCTCCCACAGTGCACTATCCAGAACCATCCTTCCCAAATGCCCAAGATCGGGAGCCCCTGCAGTAGCCTGTGAGAGCATCTAGTAAGGACTTCTAGTTCACAAAGGTGACCTCAGAAAGCCCCTGTGAGAAGGGGGCCTGCTGACGGAACTGGGTGATGCTGTGGAATGCCACAGAAGCACTCTGACGTTATACCAAGTGAAGTGGGAAACCACAGGGTCAGATTTGAATGCGAACTTCTTTTTTGAAAGAAATCTGGTTCCCATTCAGCCTAGGGGACTACAGTGGAAGTGGCATTCCTGGTCATGAGATGCGACAGTGGCTCCTGCCGGAAATAAGGTGGTTAGTCTCGAATGCCAATGATTGGAATCAGAATCACCATGGAAAGAAAAGGCCATCAGAGTGTTTCAAGAAAGGGTTAACTAACTGTCTTAGCTACTCTTCTATTGCTGTGAAGAGACAATTTAGAAAAGAAGGCATTTCACTGGGGCTGGCTTACAGTTTCAGAGGGCGAATCCATGACCATTACGGCCGGGAGCATGACAGCAGGCAGGCATGATGTTGGAGCAGTAGCTGATCAATCACATATGGACTGCAAGCATAAGGCAGAGAGAACTATATAAAATGGTGTGGGCTTTTGAAGCCTCAAAGCCCACCCATCCCCCTCCACTGACCCACCTCCATCAAAGTCATCCTTCCTAAGCAGTTCCACCAACTGGGGACTCACGCAAACCACCACACTGAGGAAGGAAGACCTACCTTGAATGCAGGAGGCATCATTCCATGGGCTTCGAGCCAGGAGAAAGGGACTGAGAACGTCAGCATTCATCTCTCTCTCTGCTTCCTCATTGCTCACACAATGGAGCCAGGCCCCTTTAAATGCACCGTGACCCTTAGGCACTCTGGAACTGGGAGGCACCATAAAGCCTCCCTCCCTTAGGTTGCCTCCTGTCAGATTACAGCGGTGAGCAGAGGGTGAGGCACACAGAGAGGGTGATCTGCACTGCAGTCTAATCTCCGTCTCCTGCTCTCTGCACATCACAATGGCTCCTTGCAGACCAGCTGGAATTCCACGTCTTTCATCCTCCAACTGCGTGAAGGACATGAGAGCCTTCCGTGTAGAGTCTGTTGGGGGTATAGAAGAAACCTAGCCCTTCCTTCAGGAACTTATTCCCTAGGGCAGGAGACCATCCTGTAAACAAGTAGGACAGAAGATGAACTATAAGCACCTCAACTGGCACTAAAATAACACACTGTAAAACCAGGAGGAAAGGAAGCTGAAGCCACTGGGGAACAAACAGGATATGTAATCTGCCTGTGAGGGATTGATGGTCAAGAAGATATTCAGCCACCCCAAAGTTCTGAGGCAGGAACGCATCTGATTCTGGAGATAGAGAAATTGCAGGCTCCAGGGACCCTGGAAACATCTGAACGGGACGTGTATCCACGAATCAAATGCAGAAGTGCTCCCATTCCTCAGTGTACCTCAATTATACCAAGGAGGAGACACCCAGCACAGTCCCTGAGAAAGAACTCAGTAGAGTGTGTTTCTAGCATCCACAGAGGGTTGATTTCTATGATGCCCATTTAACTGAAGAAGTGGATTCGGCTTTCGGTTGTGTTGGTGAGCATCTGTGATGGGAAACTTATGCTAAGGAGGCATGACCCTCCTGTCAATGTTGGTGACAACGCTGATGACTGATTCCACCTAGATGATAATGCCCATGGTGCCTCTAACGGATCCTGCCATCTGTAACCGTTATAAGGTTGTGATGATTCCTTGTGGCTATAATAAAATATTCTCACAAGAGGCCGGAGGGGTGGCTCAGTCGTTAACAGCACTGACTGCTCTTGCAGAGGACATGGGTCCCATTCCCAGCACCCAGGTCAGGTAGCTCTCAACAGACTGTGACTCTCGCTCCAGGAGGATCTGATCTGATTCCTTCTTCTGGCCTCCATGGGTACCACAGGCACGTGGTGCATGTAGATAGGCACACGTACACATAAAAGTAAGCAAAAATGTTAAAGGAATTTAAAAATAATATCCCGACAAAAGCACCTTAAGGGAGAAAGGCTTTATTTGTCTCACAATTCCAGGTCACAGTCCAACATGGTGGGGACCTCACAGCAGCAGAAAATAGAATTTGCTAGTGACAATCATGGTGTTGGAATTAGCAGTTACCGTATAGAAAATGCTGTGGGTAGCACTGACCCTTTGCAGTGAACTCTCCTGATGGCAGTGACGATGACCACACCGCTCACGATTAATGATGGTGCCCATGTTTAAATAGCCTCAGTTCTAATGTTGACATTGGCGATGCCAACATCAGCGATGAGGTTCACGCTGGTGATGACATTTGAATGTTTCAGAGCTGATGCATTGGACGAGAGAGATGAATCAGCTGATAACTGGCAAGCATGTGGACCTGAATTTAGAGCCCAGCATCTGTATAAAAGTGGGTGTAGAGGCAAGGGTCTGTAGCACCAGTGCTAGAGAAGTGGAGACACGTGACCATTGTATGGCCAACCTAGATGAATCAATGTGAGAGACACTGTCTCAAAAAAAAAAAAGGCAGAAAACAATTGAGGAGGCACCCGATGTTGACCTCTGGCCTCCTTGTGCATGCACCTGTGCACAAACAGCCACCTACACACATGCACATGAATGTGCGTGCACACACAGAGAGACTGTGGGTCTT
The DNA here is from genome assembly GCF_011064425.1 of Rattus rattus. Lineage (NCBI taxonomy): Eukaryota > Metazoa > Chordata > Mammalia > Rodentia > Muridae > Rattus > Rattus rattus. Next base: position 55,557,014 of record NC_046161.1, read on the forward strand.
CATGATACCTTTGTAGATGGAAATGGCCGTGCTCACACGGGGGACAGCTATCATCTGTGATACAGTACTAATGATGGATGGTGCTGTATTGAAAGCCTTCTCTGAAAACATGTGAGTCTGAATCCAAGGCCAGGCACTGACTATGGCGTGCCTTCCAAGATGTTACTTAGCCGCTTTGAACCTCAGTCCCTGTGTTTATTAAATGTGAATGGCTGGAATGGTGCTGATCTCCTAGGCTGGCAGAGAGGGTTAAATAACATCCCACCCCAGAAACACTGGAATCTGCAGAATACACCATGAAATTAACAGTGCGCTGGTGGGGAGGGCGAGATGCTCCTGGAGATAACCGTGCTGATGACTCTCCTGATGATGCAATTAAAGATCGTTTATTAGCTATATGACCTCAGCGATTGTGATAAAGCTATTGATAGTGAGAGCCATGATTATAATTATGATCAATGACAACAGTGTGCTAGAGTGTTAAAAGTACATCAAACAGCACGGGCTCAATTTTCAGCCCTGCCTCCTCTATCCTCCGTAACCTTGGCCACATCACAAAGCTGGAGGCTAGAAGGCCACTTGGAGCTTACCTAATCCACTTCCTCAGTTGATAGATGAGGCAATTCTGGTCCAGAGAGATGAGGTAAGTGGCCAAACTCCCTAATCTGTCCCTTTTTCTCCTCAGTCTCTCAGATGGATTCCTGTCTGCTGTTCTCTCTCTCTCTCTCTCTCTCTCTCTCTCTCTCTCTCTCTCTCTCTCTCTCTCTGCATGTGTGTGTGTGTGTGTGAGTGCATGCACGTCCGCCTGAGCACATGTATGTGTGTGTGTGTGTCCATGTGTGTACAAGTGCACACACATCTTCTGGGCATTTTCCCAGCACCAGAGTGCTGATTTGCAAAGAGCCATTTTGTGGGAAATCAGGCCCTGGGTGTTCTTCAGCAATCTTTCTCTTCTCCTCAGACAAGCCCAGGCTGAGGCTGGTTGCTGATTGGCTGTGGCCAGACAAGGAGTTGAAATGGGTAATATTTGCCTAGTTTTTAATGTCTGGTGTCTACAGTCTGCACGTCCATCATTCTATTATATTGATGACAGGCAGGCCCGAGCCACAGAGAAGAAACAAATTACCTAATAAATCACGGCCCCAGGATCTAAAGTGGACAGTGTTATTAGACTAAGGGAGAGAGGGATGCTAAGCGATAGGTAGGGCTGCCCGTGAAAATGGTCCAAGCGAGGACTCATCTGTCTATTTCTCCATAAATAATTATACACCACTGATATGCATCTGAGACAGAACCATGATATGTTATTATTAACTAAACAGTGGGAGGGAGAGCGTGGCAGGCAGGAGAGGGAGAGAGCGCAGCGAAATGCAGCAGCGTGCATGATACCCAGCTCTGGCAGTGACAGGTGGGGACATGATGACCTAACTCTGGAATCTGAAGGCCCAGCACCCTCATTCTGGGAAGATGCAGGAAAAAGAAAAAACCTTGAGGAAAGTAAAGAAGGGAAGGTTGGACTAACACATGCTAAGTTCCTATGACATTCCAGCACAAAGGTTTGGCTCCGTTATCCCTATCCACAAGGGCCCAGCGAGAGGCCATATACACAGCAGACAGAAGCACAAATTGGAACCATACTCCCTGTCCTTTAAAATCCCAGGGCTATGTTGTTCTGGACAAGTTACTGAAGCTCTCCAGGTCTCTGCTTCCTCCTCTGCAGACTGAATAAGATCACGATACACTCATCTCATCCAGTTACAGCGAGGAGGGACAGGCAAAGCTCTTATCAGGGTGCCTGGTGCTGGCTAATTGCTACACGACAGGCACAGACTCAATACGCCAGCAGTTCTATCTGAACGTGGAAGGACCATGCCCCAGGGGCATATAGGCAAAAAGTAAAGTGATGTTTACATCTGTGTCAGAATAACTCTGAAATCCATACCATCCCCTACCAAAGGGTGAAACCTAAAGAATAAGAGACAAACTGTTTTAGGCTCTGGGGACCAGTCCCTTTGCATCCACACAGTTTATAGCTTGAAAGCAGCCACACAAGACATACAAAAAAGCTAAGCCACAGTGTCTATAAAACTCTCTGTAGATACGGGCAGCAGGCAGGATTTGGTAGGAGTTTTCAAAGAACTCTATCCTAACACTTCTGATAACTTGCCTAAAGGACCTCATCTTCCAAAAGTCCATTTTCAAATACCTGGAATGTGTCACCCAGACGCCCCTGCAAACACAGTTTGAAATGGTCACTGCCTCTCTGGGCTTGGGAGCTCCTGCAAGGTTAGAAGGACTATGTGGGAGAGCCTAGAGGAAGCTGTGTACTCAGGCAGCAGAGCCAGGAAGCAGTCCCTGCCCCAGCAATCCTCTGTGGGCTTTGCCTAGAAACCCCATGACAATCCTTTGTGGGCTATTAATAAGCAACTTGAGCCCACAATCGCCTGGTGCTTAGCTTCCTGGCTTTAATTTCCATGGAGGCTGGAGAAACAGCTGCTAAGGAGTTTCCCTCCAGACAATAGCAGCAAACATCCCTCACCCCCTGCAGACACTCTAAGCAGGGGCTGGCACTGCCCCATCTCCTTAAGTCTTTTAGCTCTCACACGCTCAGACCCAGGGGACTGCTCTTGTGGCGTTGGAAGGGATGGGCCCAGCTCAGAAGCGAGAGCCTGCGTACTCCTAGACCAGGGAACAGCAGCCCTGGGCACACCACAGCCTATTCAAAAGAGCTTTTCTAGAAAGTTCTGAGGGGGGTGGTCTCCTGGCTTCTTCCCACTCACAGCCCCGCCCCCCGCCTTGTGACCTTCCTGACCCTTCTGTTCAGAGATAACAACCAGCCCCCTCCCCACGTGACTCAATCCTGCCTCCACACTGTGGTGCTCCTCCAGGAAGATAATGAGTACTTACTAGGTTTCATCATCAAAGCCCATATTTGCCAGGCAGATAATTTAGAACTTCAGCGGAGTGAAATTGCCTTTGGTTCAGCCTCAGTGACTGGAGGGCTCCTAGCTGTTAGGAAACCTCATCCTGCTGTGTTCCTTGCTGTGGGAACAGTACCGGGCTAGGGGTGGGAGACATGCATATTCAATTCAGCCCACTAATTAAAAAAAATCACAAAGAAAAACAAATAAACCTAACAGGAAACCTAACCTGTAGTTTGATACTAGGTATCTGCCTTGGAATCAGTAGGCTGTGGGGTGAGTCCCACACTTACAGCTTGCTGTTAGATATGAGTGAACTTTGGGCAGGTTCACCCCTGTATGAATTTCCAACTCCTCCTGTCCCATGAGAGGGCTTGGCTCCTTCTCAGACTTCAACCTGAGAATGGGATGGGCACTTGGACAATTAGACAATGAAGGACAGATTTGAGCTCAGTTAGTATATGCCTTACATGTACAATGACCAGGGCCACGATAAACTTGGGTGTGGTGGTGAGCACTTCACAATCCCAGCCCTGGAGAGGCAGAGACAGCCAGAGTTCTCTGCCTGGCCAGCAGTTCAACAGGCAGGTCCCACACCAGTTAAAGGTAGCTGGGAACGATGGTGGCACTGACCTAATTTAGTCCCAGCACTTGGGAGGCAGAGGCAGGCAGAGCTCTGAGTTTGAGGCCAGCCTGGTCTACAGGGTGAGTAGCTGGACAGCCAGGGCTACAGAGAGAAACTTGTCTCAAAAAAATGATAATATAAAATAAATAAACAAATAAAGGTTAGTAGGTGCACGTGCACACACAAAATTCAGCAAGGTAATAAAATTTTGTGGTTTAATAAATTGAATATAGAGCTTTCTATCAAGCGGGACTGGGTTCTGTTTCCCAAGTCCTTTTGTTATGTGTACCATGGTCAAGTATGGGCCTTTGCGGGACCAGGGGCGAGGGAACAAAAATAGATGTCGGGCCCTCCAATGCCTTCAAGTGGGCTTCAGTTGTAGCACAGCAGTCAAGAGCAAGAACCTGGCTTGCCAGAATCCAGAGTCAGGAGCCTTGAACTGGAGTCAAGGAAATGGCATTACCAAGTGGGCTCGGTCTGTTCTTCAGTTCCCCTCTATCCCTCTATCCATCAAATTCCTGGGTATCCATGACAAGACAGGCTCTTGACTCAGTGCCTGGGAAACAGATATGGCTGTGCTCTCTGCCCTTAGACAGGCAAGAAACAAGTCTGCCCAGTATTGCTGACACCAGAAAAAAATGTCTGTTCTGAGACAGTGGGCCCAGAGGAGGGAGGGGCTGGGTGGTGGGGTTGGAGAGAGGCCACTGAATAATAAACATGATTTCAGTAGTGGTGGGCACAGGGCTCCTGCCCCCTGTACTTGTGTCTCAGCATCTGTCCATGCAGCTCAATTCTTCCAGCAGCACAGCTGACTTCCCCAGAGGGCGATGTCACCTTATATTAGCAAAGGTGACCTAAGCCATTAATAGGAAAGGCATACGTAAGGGACATTCTAAGAACAACAACCACCAGGCAGACTAGAGAAACAGATTTCTCTGTGGTCACCTGGGGACTGGCACCCCATACCCAACATGGCCACTCAATATTCCCACACTTCACCAGGCAGAGCCCAAGCTCTGGGCATCTCTTTTCCCAACCACCGCAGCATTCCTGTTTCACAAATATGTCACTGAAACAAATTACATAAATCCATGTAAATCCAGTTCTGCAGCTGGGGGAACACCCCTACCCTGCAAGAATATGAGGAACCACCTGAGCTCACCATTCCTCTGAGGGAGGAGATGAGAGCCTGGACTTCCTGTGTCTCTCTACACTGCTTCCAGGGCCCCCTCCATCCCAGGTCAGGCCTCCTTCTCTTGCCTGCAATGAATCGCGTCGTGTGTAATTGATAAATTATGCAAAAGGGTGCCTGGCAGTTTTCTGAAATGTTGGATAGCTCCGAGGCAGCCCCCGGGGACACAGCCTAATTTCATGGAAACCTCACACTCTGTCTGGCCTGTTTTGTGTAAGTCAGATTGATCTAACAAGGCTCTGGAGAGTTGACGTGACTTCTAATTTCATTCTCTAGGTGAGCTGAATGAGATATCATGGTGAAGAGAATGTGTCTGGGGGAGACGGTTCCAGCGGTGGGAGTAATGTCTGCTGTCTGCCTGATGCATCATCCCCAGCCGGATTCTCTGCTTCAGAATCCGGTCTTCTCCTCACTGGAGGAGGGGCAGTGTGGAGGAAAGGGTAGGCAAATAAACCAGAGCCCTCAGAAAGGAGGAAATATGGCTGGACCCACAGATGCTGGCTGGCTGTTTGGCTGGGACCACTGCAACCTGCCCCTAGGGCTGGCAACATTGATCTCAAAAATTCAAGCTCAACTAAGCTCTTCTCAAGTCTCTCTGGCTGAGCTAAGATGGCCAGAAAACATGGGGAGTTGGGTAGGTGTTAAGTCCCCCACAAAAGTGTTGCCCAGGCTAGAAACCAGGGTCAGATGAGACATCCTCCTAGAGTCAGAGGACTTGTTGTAGCTCACTAGGGTTCACAGGAAGTGTGCTCAAGACTTTCTGCTAAGCTCCTTCTGCACACGAGACTCTGTAATGCTCATAACTAGCCTGACAGATACGTGCAGCAATCTTGGCAAAAATGAAAAGGCTGGGGTTGGGGATTTAGCTCAGCAGTAGAGCGCTTGCCTAGCAAGCGCAAGGCCCTGGGTTTGGTCCCCAGCTCAAAAAAAAAAAAGAAAAGAAAAGGCAAGCCCAAAGCCACACCACTGTTCTGTGACTGGCTAGGATTCAGGAAAGGGCTTCTTGTTGGGTTCTGTTTTGTGGAAACTGAAGTGCAGTGTTGCCCACCCTGGCCTCTCAATGGTTTGATCAAGAATTAAGAAGCCTAGATAGGCAATAATGGTGCGTCCCTTTAATCCCAGCACTCAGGAGGCAGAGGTAAATGGATCTCTGTGACTTCGAGGCCAGCCTGGTCTGCAGCAGGAATTCCATGTAGCCAGAACTCTACAGAAAAATCCTGTCTTGAAAAATCAAAAGAAGAAGGAGAAAGGGGAGGAGAAGGAGGAAAAAGGAAACAAGAAGCCTAATAAATAACAGTCCCTACCCCCAGCCCCAATTCCATGACACAGCCAGTGAGAGCCCAGGAGGAAGATGTGGAGAGGTAAATGCTTTGTGGCCAGATTGGATGGAAGTCATGGTTTAGAGAGGAGGTTACTATGGGCTTTTCTCTTGAATAAACCCCTCAAAACTTAGCCCCATGTCCTGAACAGACAGCCCTAGCTCAGCTAAGAGGGTCAGATCACGGAGTACACAAAGATCAGAATGTTCCTCTCCCTGTAGACAAGTAGGCAGGGTTGGGGACCAGGGCCAAAAAGGACAGATGGATACAGACAGCCCCCTCCTAGATCCCATAATACTACCTCCATTCAGTAAGGGGCCTATTTCCAAGGAAACTGTGGCTAGGGAACAGCAGTGCAGAGGGCCAACCATCCTGGCTTGTTCTAGACAGCTCTCTAATTCAGCACTCAAAGTCTCACAAGCCAGGAAAGCCCAGCACCAGCAGTGAAGGGATACTTGTTCTTTCTAGGTAGCCCCTAACAGTCTACGGGAGTCTAGGTCCATCCACTGGAACCTTATCTACAAAGGTCTAGATGGGCTGCTGGGTTAGGGCATCTCTAGTTTGATGAACCTGTACTTCCCAGTGCTGCCCTCAGAAATGCTTGTAGGATCCCTCTGTAGAGGGATTTTAATACAATAACATAGCTATTCTGCCTGGAATACACACACACCCTTAGCACGCACCTTTAATCCCAAACAATGAAGATAAATTTAGTTTATTGAAAGAAGCACCATGTTTGAAAGTAATGTCTAGTTGAGAGGCCGACAAAGTGAGGAATCAGAAAAAAATTGACAGAATAGGATCTGCCCAGCTTTCACAAGAACAGAGAGAAAAGAGGGGCTACTTAAGAGACAGCAGTACAGAGGCAGAAAAGGAGAGAGGGCAGTTTTACCAGGAGAGTTGTACAGAGACAGGTGGCAAAGAGAGAGAGAACGTGCTCGACCCAAGTGAAGACAGACTGAGTCACAGAATGAGAAGGAGCCAAAAGATCAGAACATATTGCCAAAGTTAGTATGACACCAGGCAGAGCAATTCAGTCAGAAGCCGAGAGCCAGTTTGAACCAGTCAGCTTGGAGAGGACTGTTGAGCCAGAACAGCTGAGTCGGCCAACCAGCCAAAGTTCAGAAAGAGCTAGAAGTAAAGGGTGAGCTTATTCAGCAGTAAGACTCAGAGGCTGAAAACATTCTAGGCCTAGAGTAGATTGTACAGAGGCTACAAGCTTCTTGGACTAGGCCCAGGTTAGCAGACAGAGGCAGGAAGCCTCTGACACAATTACATCAGGCAAGTAAAAGTTACTTTTACGTCCCTCCAGCTCCAGACCTTCCTAGGTACCAACTTAGAAGCCGCTGTCCTAAACCAGCTGCATGCAACACTAGCCTGGCCAGGCTGATCAGCCTACTACGTGTCTTGGGCAGGAGCCTCTCCTCCACGCCATCACAGAGGCAATAATCCAAATGTCCTCTGCCTAGGCAGGACCTCAAATGTGACACCTTTTACTTCCTAACTAGGCATGGTAGACAATCATGACAGGTGTGTCCTTAGCATTTATCAACTTGACATAATGTAGAGTGACCTGGAAGGAAGGACCCTCAGTTGGGAAATTGTCTTCAGATTGGCCTGTGGACATGCCTATGGGGCATTTTCTTGATTCAAGATTGATGTGGGAGGCCCCAGCCTACTTACTATAGATAGTCTCACCCCTGGTCCTGATTGAATAAGAAAGCCAGCTGAACAAGCCAGTAAGCAGCGCTCCTCCATGGTCTCTGCTTCAGTTCCTGCCTCCAGGTTCCTGCCTTAGGTTCCCTGACAGATGGGCTGTAACCTAGAAGCCAAGCAAACCCTTCTGTGCCCGGGTTCCATCATTCATCAAAGCAATAGAGAAGCAAACTATGTCAGCAAGAATTAACTTCTGCCTGAACAGAGAGCAAACGGGGTTTCCCACAGTGTCACAGGTCCTTGGTCACTCCTCTCCTTATGACTCAAGGTGGATAACTGGGAGGACAAGAGGCAACTGGGCAGGACAATTGATCAGGGAAATCACTCCCTTTCTACTTCTGGCATAGTGCTGCCCTGAGCTGCTACCTCAAAAAGGATCCCTGTCCTGCCTGAACAGCATTCCGAAGGGCTGCCAGATATTCCCCAGGACCAAGGTGGCTTCTCTTGACAGTCACTCTAGGTCCCTTACAGCTGCCTGGCTTCAGGTCACCTCAAACTGTCACAGCCCAGGTGCCCTGGTTTAACCTCCAACTAGGCCTAACACCTCAGGTCAGGGCTCAGCTCTTGATTGTGGGAGCCAAGGCTGTGAGTGGGTGAAGATCCAGCTATGTTCTACGGGTTTGGTTTGGTTTTACAGTTTTTATGGTTTTACAGGTCACCTTCCGTACGTAGACGTCAGGGGGCTCTAGCATAATAAGACCCTCATGCTAAGAGGGGAGATAAACCCAGCAGATGTCAATCACCTGGAAGGCCAGAAAGGTGTTGATGGTATATATTGTTGCAGCTTGTAGCCTGCAGGCCCTAGAACCTGAGAGATTCATTTAATAACTGCAACCAGCCTAGGGAAGAGGGCCCTAGAATAAGGCCATCAGAAAGAAAAAAACAAAAACAAAAACAAACTTTCAAGCCCTGTCTAAGAAGGGTGAACTGAGGGTTGGGCCTCAATAGAGTGGGGAAGAGATATGAGCCCCCAGGGAGAAATGTTTCCATTGTCAGGGATAGGGGGCAGGAAAGAAGCCAAGGCTAGACACTTTCCATGGAAAACCCAGAGTCAACAACCTTGAAAGGGATATTACAGAGGTGAGCTTCACTGGACCCTGAGCTGTCCAGGCAGACGGGAGAGGAGCCATTCATGTCTGCTTCAACCCAGTCTCTGTCTCTAAGGAGAAAAGCTGGGGTGCGGAAAGGAAGTTGAGAGCATAATCCCATCTGGCAGGGATGGAGGAGGACGGAGAGCATTGGTCTGGGTAGACGGAGCCAAGCATGACTGTTTATTAAATCTGGGTCATAGGACAAGGTCATCCGGATAGTTCCTGTTGCCCTACAGACAATTCACTTATTGTCTGTAGACTTGATAGTCTAAAATAAAACCTAATTCAATCCTCGAGGCAGCAATAAGGGGAGCCGACGGGTGAAGTGGGAGCCAGGTCACACAGGGTCATGCTGGTGCTCCACCTCAGAGCTGACTGACCCCCAACAATGGCTTCTTCTTGCCTGTAGCAGGACAAGCCGCAGATTCCAAACCACAATAACCTAAGGCCCTTAGGGAACTTGTACGCTGGACGCTGAGGCAATGGGGCTGGGATCTCATAGCTCAGATGGCTGGGCCATCTCCTGCTGAGTTAGTGGGAGGCCTCCACTTTAGTAAACAGGAGACAGTGGACTTCCTGGAAGGAGCAGTAACCACAGATGCCTCACAGTGAGGAAACATGGATGGCAGGGCAGAGCCAGAGTGCGGTGAGCAGGCTCCAGGAGAAGCCTGCTCAGCTCTTTGGAGTCCAATGTCTACCACACCTCTCCCACCACCTACCAAAACAGGCCTTTGAAATCCTTCCTGCTCTGTCCCACCCACCTCCGCTTTTACATTTATTTGCATATTTGGCTCTTCATCTAGAATCCCCTGAGAGCCAAAACTAAAGAGCATCCATTGTCTTCTGTCAGAGAAGTCCCTATCGGCCTCCTCCTCTCCTTTCCTGGCTCTGGGCCTGCCTTCTCTCTCAGTCCTGTGATCTTTGGTGTCCATGTCTTCCCTGCATATTCTATGCGCTCCTCTGTAATCCCTCACCGTTCCCCCAGCCCCACCCCCACCATAGAGCTGCATTCTCAGCCCCTGCCCCTGTGACTGTGACTTCTGGTTCAAATGCTGGCTGAGTCTAATTCCCACCCTTGGGTTATGCCCATGAAATATCCAGCATTTCAGACCCGCTTATCCTCCCCTGGAGCAGCTGGGGTCCTGACCGATACCCCTGCAATCTCCAATAAGGTGACTTCATAGCAAGGCTCAACAGAAGAAGGACTTTACGGCCACCTGAGTCAGCATCCCACACAGACCCACTTCACCCTTTCCAGAGGTATGGGCAGGTGGATGGCCGGGCTGAACGCTAGCCTAGGTGGGCTCTGACTCATGTCCCCCCATCTGTCTTGGCATGGGGTTATCGGTGAGGAGCAGAAAAGGTCTGCCTGGCACAGGGGTCATCCAGGACAGGTGGCATAAGGAAGCCTGAATCAAAGGTCCAATGAGGGGTGGAGGAGTATGGGGGACAACTGCTGAGACTGCCCTAAGTGATCTTCAAACTGGAGAGGGTGTCAGCTGAACCATCCGGCGGCCATTCTGTTCTGTATGGGAAAAGCTCCCAGCTGCTGTCTGTGGGAAAGAAGCACAAAGGCAGTGTTTACGGTGTTTTTCCCAGGAGGGTATGGTTTGGGCAGAGCCCAGGAAATGTCAGGGACCACCCAGCACATACGCTCTGTGTAAAGACTGGTTTAGATTCTTCTTTAATGATGTGCTAATCTGATAGAGACCCAAAGGAGGCCTGTTCTAAAACCAAACCCCCAGTACAAGTCTGTGCTGAGTTACCAGAATCCAGGCCCCTCCTTGCCCTTCACAGCCACACTGGGCCTTCAGGACTAGCTGACTGCAGTCAGGAGCATGAATTCCCCTAGAGGACTGCTCTGGTTTGGAGGTAATCCTATTCACAAGTAAGAGACATAGCGGTGGGTCTTCTCATACTTGGTTTAAGTCTCATATCTTGGAGAAAACCAAGATGTATGCCCCAGATCAAGAAACTTGCCCACAGCCAGAGAGTGGTGGCATACACCTTAACCCCAGCACTTGGGAGGAAGAGGCAGACAGATCTCTGTTAGTTCAAAGCCAGCCTGGTCTACATAGAGAGTTCAAGGACAGCTAAGACAGCAAAGAAAGACCCTGTCTCAAAAGCAAAAGAATAAATCCAAATAAACAAACAGGAAACAAATAAATAAACAGCGGAAAAAAGAAACTTGCACGAGGTCAGACCACACAAGCAGAGGTCAGAGCAAGCCCAGGTGCACACAGCCAGCCTTCAGCTCTGCACACAGCTTCCTTTCACTCCAGGACACATTTGAGAAATATTTACTTATTGATTCATTGATAACACTCCACCCACAAGTTCTTCTAAGATCATCTCTTGGGTTGGCAGTCTGCTCTCCCAAATGCCAACTGTATGAACAATATATTGATCATTCCCTGCAATAATTTGTCATCTGGTGATTGCTACTTGGAAAATGCCAGTCTCCCAGAAGGAAGATGACAAGAATTCAGGCTGTTCGAATATTTTTGTTTTAAGGGAGTGGGAGTTTTGAAGCGGCCCTGTTACAGCTTGTGTCTCTTCCCCTCCTGCTGGGCCAGATTCTGGGAGCTGATGAGGGGCTCTGGGACTCTGAGTTGGCTGCTGGACTCTTTCCCTCCCTCCCCAGCCCTGGAGCCAGCTGGCTGACAGGCATTGAATTGGTATCTCAGGATAGATGCCTGTCAAGTGGTCTTCATGTTGTGACAGTAGGCAATTATGATTTATTTCAAAAGGAATTAGCAATAAACTTAAGCTGAAGAAGTGGGGAGGAAGATCAGACAATTTAGAATTAAAAAAAAAACACTTGAAGGAATTTGGGCTGATGGACTTTTAACTGGGAGACAAAGAAGAGAATACTTCAAGGGAAGAAGCACACACATCCACAGAGGACCTAGCAGTGAGGCACACTGACTGTTCCTCCATGTTCCTCCAGCTGACCCAAGTTTAATTTCCAGCACCTACATGGCAGCTCACAATTGTCTGTAACTCAAGTTCTGGGCAATCCAGTGCCCTCCCACAGAAATACAGGCAGGCAAAACACTAATGCATACAAAATAAAAATAAAAAAAATTGTTTAAGAGCAACAACAAAAAATCCTTGGGTTAGAACAGAGGTTAAATCACCCCCAGCTTCATTCCAGGGCATGCCCACCCCAGGTCTCTCTCTGGAACACTTCATCCAGTAGATGAGCCCCTACTTTCCTGCACCCCCACCTTCCTACCCTCCCTCTCACAAACCACTCATAAAGAACTGTATTGCTGCATGGAGAGTGCCTCACTTGAACCTAGATGTTTGCCCAAACTGCAAATGGAGTGTGATTCTCCTTTAGAAACTGTGCTCAGAAGGGCTGGGGATGTAACCCAGTTGGTGAAGGATGTGCTTTGGATGCATGAAGTCTTGGGTTCAATCCTCAGCACGTAAAAATGGGTGTGGCTACAGACAGCTACAATCCAGTGTTTGGGAGGTAGAGGGAGGAGGATCAGAGGTTCAAAGTCATCATGGGCACCATAGTGAGTTCAAGTTTAACCTGGGCTACATCAGACCCTGTCTCAAAACTGAATGAATGAATTAATGAGTGAGTGAGTGAATGAATGAATGAATGAATGAATGAATGAATGGAACCAAGAGAATCGGGGGTTCAAAGTCATCCTGGTCTCCACAGTGAGTTCAAGTTCAACCTAGGCTATGTGACAGCCTATCTCAAAAATAAATGAATAAATAAATGGAAGCAGATATTCAGGACTCAAACTCATCTGTCTCGTTAGTAATGATAGGCACAAAGCCAGGTGAGGAGGAAGAGCCTCTGAAGGCGGCAGGAATGGCATCCAAGAGGCCTGGACCCAGCTGTGTTCCTTTTAAACACTATGGCTGCTGACAAGCCTGTGTGTGTTTCTTCCTCTGTAAAAGGAGGAACATCCTCACCTCAGGGACTGGAAGGGTTGAAAGACATATTGCTGAACCTGAAGTCTGGTGTCTACTTCATGGGAAGCCCTCAGAGAAGAGAGAGAAGAATCCTTACTTGGCACAGGGTGCCAGGGCTGCTGCCCTCCTGAGTCTCACGTCTGTCTATCTGTGCTCATTTTATTCCCTATCCGTGGTCCTCAGTTTCTCTACCAACCACTTATGAAAGGAGGTCCCTTGTGCCTTACATCTATAGATCTGTGGTGTGTGTGTGTGTGTGTGTGTGTGTGTGTGTGTATGTGAGAGAGAGAGAGAGAGAGAGAGAGAGAGAGAGAGAGAGAGAGAGAGAGAGAGAGAGAATATTTCTGTTTATTCAGGCCTGAGAAACACAAGGCATTGAGAATCAGAGTATTTTACTGTGAGTGCTGGTGGCCAAAGTTCAAATCCTCACCCCCTCCCCACTAGCCAGGTGACTCTGAGCAAATTAACCTTTCTTCACTTTATCTGGCCTGTCTGTAGACAAGGAAATAATACCTAACAGCTTCTAGGAATCTAAGGGCCCTGCAGGTCACGTCTAGTTAGTGTAAAGTAACAGGGTAGAAATTCCCCGTGCAACCAGATAATTCCCAGAAATGTCTTTTTCTCAAAAATGCCTTTCTTCATCCCCTAATCTTCTGGCCAGTTCCCCAGTTGCCCTATGTCCCTCTTCAGGAAGACAGCTAGCTGTACAAGGTAATGCAGCTCAAATCCAGATTTCTCTTCATTGGTGTATAAAGGGTCACTTAGACTGTGAAACTGGACCAAAAAGTAAGATCCAACCTAGGGAGACAGTTAAACTGGTAAAGTGCTGGCCCGAATTCACCTGATGAACATAAGTAAGGAAAACCCAGACCCTGGACCACAAGATGATGGGGCGTGTGCAAAACCTTACAGCACTTGTCTGACTACCCGAGTTTGAGGACGAACATTTAAGTTGTCTTCTGCCCTCCACATGTACACCACAGCACACTGGTGGTACACACACACACACACACACACACACACACACACACTCACACACACACTCCACACACACTCACACACACACACACACACTCACACACACACAGACACACACACACACACACACACACACACACACACTCACACACACAGACACACACACACACACACACACACACACACACACACACACACACACACACACACACACACACACACACACTCACACACAGACACATACTCACACACACATACACACACACACACACACACACTCACACACACACACACACACACACACACACACACACACACACACACACACACACACACACACACACACACACACACACACACACACACACACACACACACACACCCACACACACCCACATACACACACACACACACACACAAACACAGACACACACACACACACACACACCCACACACACACACACAAACACACCCACACACAAACACACCCACACACACACACACACACTCACACACACACCTCCACACACACACACATTGACACGCACACAGTCACACACTCACACACTCACACACACACACACTCACACACTCACACACTCACACACACACAAAGTTTTATCTTATTAGACCTATGCGGCCCTGAGGCATATACTGATATACACAGTGTTAGAAAGTCAGCCCAACTTCTGACAAGAAAGACATTCCTGGCATCTCGGAACCGTGGCTGTCTTTACTTCTGTAAGCCTGTTTGTCACACCCTGCCACTAGACAGCCATCTTCCCTTTACTACCTCCATCTAGCCATTCTGAGGGAATCTCCACAGACATAGATGAGCAGGGAGGGATGGGTGGTACAGGCCTGGCTTCTGAGAACTCCCACAGTCTCCTGTCTGCTAACTTGAAGCCCAGGAGCCAGTGGTGTGGTTGGATCGGAGACTGCGAGCCTGGAGATCGCAGAGTCCATCTGTAAGCCTCCATACTGGCCCAAGGGTCCAGAAAGCAGGTGTGTTATTGGCTGAGAAAGGACAGACAGACGTCCCTGATCAAGCAGACTGCAAGCTTCCTCTTCTGTGACGTTTGATCTGTTGGAATTCTCAGTGGGTTGGAGGGTATCTACCATGTTGAAGATCATTCTCCTTACTTCATCTACCACCTCACCTGTCAATCTCGTCTAGAACCTTCTTCACAGACACACCAGAGTGTTTTGTTGGCTCTCTGGGTGTCTCTGAGTTCAGCCAAGGTGACATACAAAGCCAACCTCTGAGTTTCATTCAGGTCTTAGGTCATATCCACACCTGCGCCTGGAACATCCTCTACCCCTTCCTCTTCAGTAAGGTGTGGACTTCCCCACAGCCCTCCCTACGTTCTGGGAGGGGAAGTATGTCTAGTCCACACACACACTCTCTCTGGGAGTCTAGAAATGTCTTTCTAGCAACCCCTCCCACCTCCTCTGAGCCCCCACTCCATCTCCTCTCCCACTTCACAGAAGCCCTTCCCCCATCGCAGCCCTCTGGTAAACACCCTGCTTGGGGGCTGGGGCAGGGCCCTTGGGGACAGTGGCCTGTGACAAAAAGACAGGATGAGTTTATCCCAACTCTGAGGCTCAAAGCTGAGTCCATTGAGCATCTGGCCACAGATGGGGAGAACCTGAGAGAAGAACCTGTGTGTTTAGGCCTAGGAGCCTCAAAGGGAGGCAAGGAACACTAAGTGGATTTTGTTCCTTTTCTCGTTGCAGTGATAAAAATAGATAAAAGAGACAAGAAGCAACTTAAGGAAAGAAGGGTTTATTCTGGCTCACCATTGAGAGGCTACTGTCCTCCAGGCAGGAAAGGCAGAGAGGTTGCCTTTAATCAAGAAGCTAAGAGTGTGTTGCTTACACACACACACACACACACACACACACACACGCCCCACACACACACCTCCCCTCCCCACACCTCCAGACAGTCTAAGTCTTCCTCACTCCCCACCATGGTGACTGAACCTGCCTGCCACTGGAAGTTAGTGAGGAATAACCTTCCCAAGAGAGAGGCGAGAGCTGCCCACCACCCCCAGACCTGACAGAGTATGCAAGGTACAGGTAGCCCCACTGGGCCAGGCAGGACCCTAACCCATTCCCACCCATATCTGTCCCCACTCCACTGGCAAAATCAACTTTGAATAACTATGTGTGTTTTTGCTGTTGAAGAAGACTTATTTAATAGCCTGGTATTATTTTGAAATAAACAAAACCAGCCATGACAAAGAAGCAGAGTGACAAGGGATGGGTGCCTGTGCTCATCTCTGGGTTCTTTAGAGTCATCCTTGGACTGGAGCCCTTGGAGTGTGGCGCAGCCAATGGTTAGGGTGGGTCTCCCCACCTCAATTAGCCTAATCCAGAGAATCCCTCACAGATGTGCTCAGAGATTAGCTCTCATGATGATTCTACAGTCTGTCAAATTAACAGTGGAGACCAGCCATCTGCACTGAAGCTTGTAGAGATCACGGCCGCCACATCAGCAGACAAGTGGAGATCAGTCACCCACGGATCCGACACACTGAAAAAGCCCCACCTGGGTTAGACACGCACTTCCTCTTTTTCTTGCTATTATCTCCCAAACAATACCGGCTAACAGCTCCCAGCGTCACACTTATATTGTATTAGATACTATACCTTGCCTAGAGATGCTTTAAACTTCAAATTTGTAAGTAGGAGAGGGTGTGCACGGGTCATCCGCAAGTGCTGGGCAATTGGATGTTTGAAACTAGAGCACCCACAAGTTTCGGTAGTCAGATTTGGGAAGGGGTCTGGACCAATTTCCCCCATTGTCGTTGTCAAGGCTTTTATTGCTATGAAAAAAAAAAAAAAAAACCACACAAAACTCAACAAAAACATAATGATCAGAAACAACTTGAGGAACAAAGGATTTATTTCATCGTAGACTTTGAGCTGATGGCTCATTAATGAGAAGTTAGGGCATCAGGACCCTGGTGGCAGGAGCCGTGAAGGAGTGCAGCTTACTGGCTTGCTCAACCTCTAGCCCGGGGTGACATTGCTCATAGTGGGCTGGGCCTTCCCACATCTATCAAGAAAATGCACCACAGACTTGTCCACAGGCCAATCTGGTGGGAGCGTTTTTTCAATGGAGATTCCCTCTTCCCAAATGACTCAGGTTTGTGTCACGTCAACATGGAACTATTGTTCCATGGCTCGTTACCGGACAGCAAAGGGCAGCCATGCTAATAGGAAAGCAAACTCTGTAAGACAAAGTAAATTGTAGAGTCATGGCACTCAGCAGGCCAGAGAGAAGCAACTATTTAAGGCACAAGAGTGAATTCATTTATGAAGCCTCCATTTTGTCTGTTTCCGACCCTGACTCTGGGTTCGGGCCTTCCTGGCCAACGCCTTTTGCCCCATCACACTTTGATCTTATATTCATTATCCTATGTATTTATCCAGTGGGAGGTCTACTTGCCATGTTGTTGTTGGTGTGAAGGCCAGAGTACAACATTCGGGAGTCATTTCTCTCCTACCACAGCCCACATACTTCGATGTTAAAATTTTTAATTTCGGACTGGAGAGATGACTCAGAGGTTAAGAGCACTGACTAATCTTCCAGAGGTCCTGAGTTCAATTCCCAGCAACCACATGGTTGCTCACAACCATCTGTAATGAGTAATTACAGATTGATTAATTAATTAATTTCTAGCTGTTGAGATGACTTGGGGGAAAACGCATGAGCTCTGGTGAAGAAGCCTACCGTGCATTTTCTTGATTGATGATTGATTCTCAATCCCCAGGGCCTACCTACATAGTGGAAGATTACAGACTCTGGTAAGCAGTCCTTTTTTGGCCACATGTGGGTGGGCATACACACACACACACACAGGCACACACACACACAGGCACACACACACACACAGGTACACACACACAGACACACACACACACAAGTACACACACACACACACACACACACACACACACACACAGGCACACACACAGGCACACACATACACACACACAGGTACACACACACACATACAAACACACACAGGCACATACACTTGCTTACATTTACATACACTCACACTTATAACCCTAATAATAATGATGATGGTAAATATAATTAAAGAAATTAAAATCTTTAATTTCCATGCATGGCATCAATAATCAAGAATGGGCTTATGGAGAAGTGCCAGGAGCCGGCCTGCAAACAAGAGAGAGTGGGAGAAGGGATGTGCTGGTTTCCCATTACTGAGATAATCGCCTGAGAGGAGTAACTGAGTGAGGGAGGATTGATTTTGACTCATGTTTCAAAGGCTCCAGCTGGTGGTGACCTAGCACACACACTTAAACCGCCTTTTGAGTGGAATCCAAGGTCACTGCTACCGTTCAAATAGGGACTTAGTGTGTGTATGAATATAACGTTCAGGTTCAGGGCACATGAAGCCTTCTTTACCAGCAGTGAGCTGGGTCCATCAGACTCCCAGTGAGCCCCTCGGATCGGCATCCACAGGGAGAGTGTGGGGATCACCACCCACTTCTGGACAAAGACAGTGAGAAAGAGAGGGGAGCCCAATAAAGAAGAGGTCTGGAGGCAGTTATGGAAGAGAAACCAGGAAATTTTTCTATAACAAAATACTGGTGGTCTTCAGTGATAGCTGAAGCTGGAGAGAGAAATGGAGATCTCTCTTAAAGAGCTGAGGGGAGATGAAGATTTGATGGGTGGAAATCTCTGGCTTTAATAAGGACGCAGACTGTTACAGGAGGAATTCTGCCAGCTGGGCCTAACTTAAAAACAGGAGTGCTCAGATGGCCACGTGAGAGGACAGAGCAGCAGGAAAGGCGGTTCTGCAAGTCGAATAGTTGGGTGGGTAGATGAATAGATAAGTGAGTAGATGGATTGAAAGATGGGTGGATAGATGAGTGGATGGATGAATGTGTGGGTGGATGGATGTGTGGGTGGAAGGATGGGTGGGTGGAAGGATACATGGGTAGATGGATAGATAGGTAAATAGGTGGATGAGTGGGTAGGTGTGTGGAATTAATGGGTGTATGGATGTATTGAAGGATGATGGATGGATGGATGGATGGATGGATGGATGGATGGATGGATGGTCGGTGGGTGGATGAATGGAAAGATGGTTGGATGGACGGGTGGATAGGTTGGTGGGTAGATAGATAGATGCATAGTGGGTGAGTATATGGGTGTATAGATAAATGGGTGGATAAGTGGGCAGGTGGGTGGGATTAATGGATGTGTGGATGGAAGGAAAAGTGGGAGGATGGGTAGATAGATGCATGCATAGTTGGTGGGTAGATTGATGGAAGGATGGGTGGAGGGATGGATGGATGGGTGGAGGGATGGACAGTTATGCAAACATACAAGGAATGGTTAAACGAGTGGGAAGAAACGAGTGGAGAGAGGGGATCATGAGCAGGTGTAGGTAAGGAGCAGCCGATGAATGCATTCAGCCCTGCCCTTCAGTACAGAAACTCTAATCGCATGATGATATGGGCACACGAGGCCCAGCTGCTGATTTCACAGGCCTATGGAATATACGAGAGTGACATAAGGTCACCAGATTCTTATTTTGGCTGCTTAAGAACATTGCCATAACAACCCTTGTCTGTTTAAAAAGACAAAACAAAATGTGACACAGTGAAGGCTGGCTCTTCCCAGATACAAGCCACTAATCCTAGCTCCCTCGTGTGTGGTATCGGGCTTTTTACCACGGCTACAACAAAATACCCGGGGTTAGGGGGAGTAATATACCCCGAGAAGACATACACTTAGGAGGCACAGGCAGCTCCTGAGGGCTCGGTCACGCTCCCCTGCTGCATCATCATGGCAAAGGACAGTGTGGCGGGAATGCATTCCAGACAGAGAGCCGGCATGGCAAACCAGAAAGCCAAAGAGTAGGGTGGGTGGTCCTGCTCTTTTCCTAAGAATTTACTCTCTAGAGAACTAGCTCCATGAGGACATCAGATCCTTCCCAGGGCAATGTCCCTAACGATCTAATCCCCTCCAGAGGCCCTGCCTCTTGAAGGTCCCACACCTTCCAACAGTACTACTCTGAGGACCAAACTTCCAACAGAGGAATCGTTGGATCACTCAAAACCCACGGCGGGTGGAGGCGTATTTGAATGTGTTTTACCTTGATATTAAGAATCCATAGATTTGAGGACAGCAGTTAAAAATAGCATGAAGAATACATGCATAAAGCACGAATTCTAAAACCTAGGTCTATTAAGTAACAAAAGGGAGGATAATGCACTACATAAAAATGTCAGTGAGCGGAGCGTAGGCATTTGGGTGTGGTGAAGACCAGAGGAAGTAATGCTCACAGTATTGCTGCCCCAGAGTGTCCATCATCATGCAAGAAGGAATCCAGGTTGCTCTTAAACTCGCTTATACCACAGGCTGAGCTCAAACTTGAGATCCTCTAGCACCTAGCCTCTGCCTCCCAAGTGCCAAAATTATAGGCACTGGCCATCATGTGTGGTCTTACTCATTTTAAAAGACTGGTCTGTGTCTGGGACAACATTGTTTAGCCAATCAAGACACGCACCTGTAGCCTCTTCGCCTCACAGATCCACAACCTCCGGCTTCGATAGCAGAGCTGGGGTGGGAAGTACTAGAAAAACGCAAAAGAACAATCTTGTAGTCTGTCTCTGATTCATACTGGGGTGAGAAAGGGCATCGAGAAAGTGCCACCAGATCCCTCCTACTGGTGAATAATGTCCCTGCAGTCTATCTCCAGAAAAGCTGTAATTCAGGCCCCGAACAACCTGTGATTTACATCCTGGGTTGGTGTAAAAGATATTGTGCAGAGCCTTCTGAGTGTGCTCTGTGTGTTTGTATAAATCTCGCTACTCAAAATATCTCCCACAGTTGACTGACAGCCCATGTAATTTAGCAGAAGGCTAAAAATTAAAATCCTCAAGCTTGCTGAGGGAGTGTAAGAATCCAGTAACACCGAGCGCCGCCCCCTCGCCCAGGCCCAAGCTCGGCAGATGCCAGGGCTGTTCATTTTGGAGACAGAACAAAATATTTGTATTTAGATTTATTAAAGTCATTATTCTGCCATTTGTTCCAATGTGCTTTATTAAAACCGGATCTCGTGTCTGTTTTGAAAGTATTACCTGATTTACATAAGCCAGTCCCAGCCCTAATTACGGCTTCCTTTGGTGTCTTTTCATTCCGAGGGAGGCTCATGCTCCCCCTCCTGGCTTTTTTTTTTTTTTTTTTTTTTTTTTTGTCGCCTGCCTTCATGGCCCATATGTCTGCCTTGAGATAGCAAGAATCTGAGCCTATAAATAGATGGCTCCGAACAGCTCCGATGCCAGTTATCTGTCCACACATCAACATTACCATAATTGCAACAGGCAATGTGTAATCTTTCTAATCACACGTTCCAGACGGAAAACTGGATCGAGTTTCATAAATTGTATAATTTGAGGCTTTCCTGAGCTAACCGCTGGGCAGGCGGGCTGCTGTGGGTCATCCAGGACTTGGCAGTGCTACCCCTCCAGCCTGGTCAGGCTGTCCAGGGTGGCATGGTGACACACACCTGAGGTAGTCACTTGGGCACTGAGAAAACTAGGGCCAGCCTCTCGGAGTCAGAGCCACCCTGCTCTCAGCCAGGCGGTTTGCCCTTTTCTCTTTCATTCCTTTGGGGGAAACACTGTATGTGTTTTCAGGATACAGAGGAAGACACCAAGAAAGGTGAGCTGCATCTTCAGGGGTGCTCAGCCAGTCCCAGAGACAGATCCCAGACTTGGCCCGCCAAGCCCTGAACTACAGATTATATCTGCAACCTGGCACCAGGGAGGTCCCAGTGAATTCCGAGTTTTGTCCTTTCACTGGCTTTCATAAACTTTATTTCATAAACAAACCAGCTTCTCCAACAAGCCAGTGTGCTATCTTGAGTCACAGGGCTTGCAAAGTAAAGCTCAGGGATCCCAGTCTGGTCTGAGTCCAGGGACTGTGTTTGGCCCTCAGGACCTGCACAGCCAGGGTCTTCTCTCCTGGGACCCCTCTTCGCTTTGTTTGCTTTGCCAGCCTCTCAGAAGGATGCTAATTGGGTCCTGTCAGCAGGCAGCAGGCAGGCGGAGCCCAGGGAAAGGTGATGAGGGAGGAGGGACAGCCTTCTGCCAGGTTCCCAGACCACTGCTCAGCTTTCCCTGGGCTGGTAGGGACTCCAGGAAATTGCCTCTGAGTGTTCTACCATCCTGAGGGAGCTGCTGCAGGGGGGGGGGGGGGTGGGGGGGGGGGGGGGGGGGGAGGTGGCTCCCTTTGTTTTTGCGTTACAAGTCACCTCCAGCAGTGCCGTTCAGACTGGAGGTCCCTGGAGTGGCTGATGACACCCTGATATATAGACTGGTCCCCAAGGACTCAGTGTGCTCTCTGGCACTGTGCTCTCCAGCCGTGCCTAGTAATTGGCCAGCCTTGCAAAGTTCCAGCTGTCTATTAACTGCTTTAAATTGAACACTAATCAGATGACGGAGCGGTTACCAGCAAGGCCCCTCAGGCTTCCCTCAGAAGGCGCCATCTAATCTATATCCCTTAATTCTTCCAGAGCGAGGAAACTGACAGTCAGAAAGGAAGGGAATGGACCAACTGGGGTCGTAACCAATCCTAGGTCATTTTCCACGGTCTGTTGATCTGTGTGTGGGTGTACATCCATGCGACAATGATGACGACAATGAGCTGTGTGTGCACATGCCTGAGTACCACTGTGAGGTTCTAGAATCACCTGGGAGACACACCTCTGGGTATGTCGGTGAAAAGAGCATCTAGGCTGGGTTAACTGTCCACTCTAGGTGTGGGCAGCACCATCCCATGGGTTGCTGTGTCAGATGGAAAGCAGGCTGGGCATCAGCATTCACCCCCTCTTCCTGACTATGGATGTCATGTGACTAGCTACCTCAAGCCTCTCCTGCCATGACCTCCCCATCATGCTGAACTGTACCCCAAAGCAGTAAGTCAAAATAAGTCTTCCACCTTAAGTTGCTTGTGTCCAGTCTCTCTCTCTCTCTCTCTCTCTCTCTCTCTCTCTCTCTCTCTCTCTCTCTCTCTCTCTCTCCCCCACAGCAAAGACAAAAGTACCAATATACACTCCGGGAGCCTCTTGGTGTGATGTGTGATGTAACCTCTGCCTGCTTTCTAGATAAGAGACTGGAGACCAGGACTTCTCTCCTTAGGCCTGTCCCCAGCGCATCACAAAGTAATTGACCTGGCTGCTTTCTGGGGGTTGTTTTTGTTTGTTGCGGTGTCAACTTGATACAACTTCGAGTTGTCTGAGGAGAGAGAACAACAATTAAGGAATTGCCCCAAAAGGTTGACTTGTAGGCAAGTCTGTGGGACATTTCCTTAATTAGTGATTGGTTGAGAGGACCCAGAGCATTGTGGGCAGTGCCATCCCTGGGGAGGTGATCCTGGGGTGTCTAGGAAAGCAGGCTGAGAAGCACAGAGAATAAGCCAGTGAGCAGAATTCCTGCTTCCATTCCTGCCCTAACATCTTTCCATGAGACCATGAATGTGGAACTGTAAGCTGAATTAAACTCTTTCCTCCCAAGCCATTTTGGGTCATGGTGTTTTATCACACCAATAGAAACCTAAGTAAGGCAGTGACGTCAGGCGTTGCTAGGCAGATCATCATCACAGAAACATGGCTTGGCCCAGGGAGATGGGGACACAGCTGTTCACATCACCTAGACTTGGACTCTCAGCACCAAAGACAGTCCCAGAAGCTTCTAGACTGAGGAGAAGCAGACCTTGCAGCTGACCACCGCCCAGGGCATTTCCTGTGAGCAAACTGGACCAGTACCATTCATATCACAGTGCAATAGCCAAGGGGTTGCCTGAGCGACACCTGGAAGCTGACTTGACGTGCACACCCCGGGGCTCCATGTGTGATGGCTGAATTGCAGCTCAGGAAGGAGTGGGAAGTTTGAATTCCAGCTTTTAGTCACGTGAGTTTCAGAACAGCAGCCAGGTCTGACCTAGGCCTGAAAGGCCTTCCTGGATGATGCATCCTGGAGGTTTTTGACTAAAGTGTGAGGATACAGCCTAGGCATGCTGGGAAAAAGAGAGAGAGAGAAAGATCTCCTACGTGCTCCCAGCAGCACAGCTGCCTGCCCTCCAGGCTCCTGGGGTTCCTTCCTCCATCCAGACCTGACCCATTCTTGCTTTGTAAGCTTTGAAGCTCCAGGCCTAACCTGTTCCCAGTGCCAGGAATGTGGCTCCGCACCCACTTAGCCCTGAGGGCTCCACACAGACTCTTTCACAGCTGACCAGACCATCTGACTTTATTCAGAAGCATCCCCTTCTGATCTCTCTCAGCTTCCACCAGACCTGCCCTTAGCACCTGATACTCAGTTGGCAGCACGTGGGGCTCCCCTGCCAGACCTGAGCGTTTAGAGCACCCACAGCTCCCACAATGTGCTGCACACAGTGGGGTTGCTCCCCCCGCCGTGTGTGTGTGTGTGTGTGTGTGTGTGTCTGTGTCTGTGTTTGTGTCTCTGTGTGTTGTGTGTGTATCTTGTATGCCTGTGTGTTGTGTGTCCCTGTGTCTATGTATCTGGGTGTGTGAATGCTCTGACCCACTCACTCATGGGTCATCAAGGATGGGGTCTGTGACAGTCTATGAGGAAGATACATCGTCACAATCAGGAAGAGTTCCTGTTTACTCCTTCACCCTTTTCTCTGAAGTTCTGGAAGGCTAGCCTGGAGCTGATCTCATAAGCTGGGCCAGGAAGGCCTGACTAAGCTTTCCTCCCCTTCATTCCCCTGATACGCCCACCCAGACCAGCCTCTGGCCAAGACTGTCCTGTCAGCATGACACACATCAGGTCTGCGTATGACTGCTAATCATGCTCGGCCTAGCTAGCTCAGCTAGGCGGATATTTACAGTGACCCATATTGGAGGAAGAGGAGGAGTTGTCCAGCGCTGTTCTATGAACAAGGGCATGGGCTCCTTCCTCTGTGGGTCTCTGGAAACCTGCCTCCCACAGACAGCCTCTGATAGGCGCCACACAAGGAACACTGTCCAGCACTATGACTTAGGAAGGAGGACCTGTGGGTTCAGTGTCCCAACCCCCTACCCAACAAGCTATGCTCACATCCCTGGCGCCTCAAGATTTCAGAGGCCTCCTTGGTCATGTGGGGACCAGGCCTTGCCTACCTTAACACAGTAATCATTAATCATCAGTGGCCCAGATGATCTATTCTATACACAAAATACAAACTTAAAACTGGGAAATCTCCTGAGTTTCCCCCATCCTTATAACCCCTTGAGTGAGACTCTCTTCATTTGCTCCTTGCTGCCCCAGCTTAAGGGATTTTGCCCATATTCCTACCCCTGCCAATAACCCTGTTCCCCTTAAACATGTCACATACAGCTGAAACTTGGCAAGGAAAGGGAGCAACCAGGATTACTTTTATGTAATGGCGTGTCATAGGAAATTAAAAGATAATAGAAATCAGAAGTCCTGGGAAACTTTGATCCCTTTCGTGGCCTCTCTAATAAAAGCCTTGGGTTCTCTCCACCGCTGTGTCAATGACACCGGAGATTGTTCCAGACCCACAAAGACCTGTCATCGGTTTAGAGGTAGAAAGGGCTCTAAGCTAACCTATCCCTGAGCATAATGTGTATGGAGGTGCTGGGGGGGAGTTTAAGTGAGTTTGACTATAGCTTTTCCTCCTTAATTTCAGATCTGCAACTTGCTCAGTGAACTGTTTCCAAGGGCTCCCTGGGCATTAATTGGGTATGGTGCATTTTTCCTAATCATGGAGCTTGTCCAGGACTGATGGGCTACACTGTGAACAAGGCATAGGCTCCTCCCTCTGCAGGTCTCTGGAAGCCTGCCTCCCACAGCCAGCCTCCCACAGACAGGCATCACACAGGAAAATTGTCCTGGCCCTGTGACCTAGGAAGCAGGCTCTGCGAATTCCGTGTCCGACCTCACAAGCCCACAAGCTCACGTGAGGCACAACACGGATACACAAATGACCTGCTCTACATCCAAACTAAAGCATTACAAACTATGAGTCTCAGTCCAAATTCTCCACAGATTCTACCTACACATGTTAAGTTCTGCGTGGATTAGCCAGTGAGGAAGTAGCTATGTGACTCCAAGTGTGTGTCTAAAGGACCACTTTCTCCTGTCTGCTCAGGACTCGGGAGAGCATCTTCAGGAGAGAGCCTGGAAAGCACCCTATGGTAGAAGGTGCTAGAAGGTAAGGCACCCTGTATAAACTGGAAGGCTCGGGAGAAGATGAACAATGGACTTGTTTCACCAGCGACCGATCAGAGCCCAGAGTGGTATCTTGTTACATCTCTGAGCCAGACTCAGGCATCCCGGAATGTGTACAGTGTGAGCAGTGGGTTCCTTGTTGCTACTTGTCTCTGCTGAGATGGCCACAGGGTTAGCTGCTTCTCCAATTGCACAACACTAGGGCAGGTGGCCCGGAGCTCCTGGGGCCAGCCTTACGTTCAGGATCATTCCTTCCTTTGCCCACAGCCTGAGGCCAGGTCAGGAGGTGACTCCAGCTCCTCCCTGGGCTCATGATCCCTGCAGAGGGATGGGGGTAAGTGCTGGTCTTCCTGGAGGACTCCTAGCAAGGATCAACATGGCTAGGTTACGAGGTGGGGCCATACTGCTTTGCTTTCCTGGGAGGCACAGGGAAAGGTGTGGAGCAGGCACCTTGACTTGCGTGCAGGGAACCATAGTGTGTGCCCAGCACTGTGCTAAGAGCTTTCCTATAACCCCTTGCTTGCACCCCACATAGCAGAGAACAAAGGTGAGGGCTGGGGAGATGATAGCATTGCTTGCCTGAGGTTAGACCCCATGTTTGCCTTTTTACCAGTCTGGGGCTCTGATCTCAAATTGAACACCCTACATGTCCACAGGGTATATATCTGACTTCAACTCTCCAAGAGCAGGCAGTGAGCGCACCTCTACTCTGTAAAACAGGGGCCCACCAAACCTACCCTGGCCAATTCATAGAGCCTGGCTAATTCTGGGGCATCCTGAAGCCATGGGACCTGGCTGGGATCACCTTCCTGCCTTCCATCCCTCCTGGATAGCATCCAGCTGGACTGGTGAGTCAGTACCTTCATTCTCATGTATCTGGGAGGGTAGGCCTCTCCTGCTGTCGGTTTGGCTCCATCAACCTGTGTGGGGGTGCCCTGGCAGCCAGGCTGCTATCAGCCAGGCCCTGGGGCTTGGCAGCCTTCCTAAACTCTCATACAGGGTTTGCCCTCTTCCTTAACCCACCAGCCTCTTCTCTGGGATCAGAGAACTGTTTCTAGATTCCTCTGGTCACTTCAACCATGTCCTGGACCAGGCTGTGGTGGCTTCTGGTACATTGAGTGCACGGCCTCTGTCCTGGCCTCAGCAGAAGCCTCCCAGAGCACACAGCCAGGCACAGAGCCTGCTTCCCAGAGCACACAGCCAGGCTCAAAGGCCAACCTGCTGTTTTAGAGCCAGCCTGAAACATATGAGGAGAAGGGATTGGGCCCAACCAAGCAGCAGAGAGGGAAGTGGATCTTGGCTGGACCTTCAGGTGGGATGTGTGGGAGGGTAATCTACAGTTGGACTGGACTGTGCAGGTAGGCGCAAGACCATCTGCTGAGTGCCAAGGCAAACATCACCCCACACACTAGGGTGGCCTGCACCTTAGAGGGAGGAGACAGAGTAGCAGCCTGTGTTCTGGCAAGGTGGCAAACTTTCAGGTCCTGTTGCTCATCTACAAGATGGGCTTAATAAAGCCAGGCTTGTTCTATGCAGTCTCTGCAGCCATTTCCACAGAGGTCCTGGCCAAAGGCCTTCGGGTCAGCATGCTGCCAACATAGACATTTCTCTACACTCCGTATGTTGCCTAACAAGACCTGCACCATCTTCTGTTGGTCCCTTTCCATGTTCATCATCCTTGGAGGAGGAAGAACCTAGAGGCATTTTGTACAAGGTGGGGCAAAACGTGGGGCACCTGACAGGGAACAGAGCAAGCATTGTGCCCTCCTATAGACCTGCCCCTCCCCACACTTGATCCTGTGAGATCCCAAGTGGTTACTGCAGCCTTGCTGATAGCATGTTATGGCTTTAGTGGTTCTCTCTGGGAATCGGGGATGAACTAGCCGATGAGGGTAGCACTTGGGCCACCCTCACAGTCCCAACCCGGAAAGATCCATGGGGGTGGGGGGAAGAGAAAGAAATATGCAAATGACCCCTAGCTCAGACAGATGACCAACAGACTATGTGTGCTGTGGCATCTGATTTGTGGAAGTCATCAGGGCTACTCACTCTTGGGGCTCAGAAGGATGAGCAGAAGTTTTCAGGAGAGACAGGATCTGGAAGCCCGAGGCTCTAGCGAGAAGAATATGCCTGGGCTAGCCTGGGGCAATGCCTGTAGGGAACGCAGGTGTTCTGAAGAGCCTAGAGGCACAGGTGTGTGAGGCTCACATGGAACCCTGAGACGACCGCCGATAGACATGTGGGCACCCTATGGCCCATATCTCAGCCTTCCAGGAACTGGTTGGATGAGACAAGACCCAACCCTAATGTATTTAAAGAGCAGATCGACCCAAAGATCTCCAAATATGGGCGTGACATGACGTCCAATGTCACGTTCCTCCTCAGGTGGGGCTGCCAGCTCTTCTTCGAATGAAAGCTATGCACACGGTTTCACCTACCATATCCAGAAGGCAAGGTCACCCCCCTTCACCTCTTCCACACTCAGCCTATCTCCACTGAAGAATTCCTTTATTTTTCTTTTTATTTCCTTCCATGAGGAAGGCTTGCACCGATGCTGTGGAACACGCACCGAGGCCTGTGGTGACAATGAGAATTCTTCCCCTCGGTTTCAGCATTGGAAACACTTGGTCCCCAGTTAGTGAAGCTCTTTAGAAAGGCTTCTGAGGCATGGCCTTGCTGGAAGAAATGCATCACTGGTGATGGAATAGAAGAATTCCCATTGTCATCTCATGTTCAGTTCTTGCCTTTCTGCTTTGGGCTTAAGGCTAAAGATGTGGTCTCTCAGTGTCCTGCTCCAGCCACCTTGCCTGCCACTGGTTGCCACATTTCCCCACCATGATGGACTCTCATCCCCCTGAAACAGTAAGACAAAATAAGCTCTGGCGTACGTTGCTTCTGGTCGTGGTGTTTTGTCATAACAGCAACAGAAAGGCAACTAATACATGACCAAGGACAGCTCACCAAGCTGGTTCTTTCCTTCTACCACGTGGGGCCTAGGGATCAAACTCATCATTGCCCTTACCTGCTGAGCTATCTCAAAACCCTAAAGAACCTCTTTTTTTTCTTTCACTTTGTTTTTCGAGACAGCGTTTTTCTGTGTAGTCATGGCTTTCCTGGGATTCACTCTGTCCATCAGTCTCGCCTTCACTCAAAAATCCACCTGCGTCTGCCTTCCAAGTGCTGGAATTAAAGACTAGCGAACCCGTTGGTATGGGGCCAACTCCTATATTGTGCAGAGGAGGAAACTGAGAAACAGTGAGTATGGCTTTGGGGCTGCTGAGATGACTCAGTGATTAAGAGCACTGGCTACTTTTCCAAAGGACCTGAGTTAGAGCCCTGGTATCCACAGAGCAGCTCACAGCCATCTGTAACTCCAGTTCCAGGGTATCTGATGCCCTCTCCTGTCCTTTGCTGGCACCAGGCACACACAGTGTGCACAAATACCCATGCAGCCAGAAACCCCTATACATAGAATTAAAAACTTTTAAAATAGAGTATGGCAGCGTTATGCTATTGAGTCATGGAAGAGCAGCCTCCACTTCTGCATTCTGCCCAAAGGATCCCCCACAGATACCTGCTGCTGTCATCTACTAATATATATCCCTGCCCAGTTGCACCTCTAGGTGTCCTACCTCAGGATAAATGGACTAGCCTGAACTCTGACCTCTCAGCCATTGCTCATTCTTGACCCATGATTCCTCTTGTTGGAAAACTTCCCACATATCTTTCCTTATCCACAGTCCTGCTGTGACCCATAGCACATGCCCATCTCTGTGTAAATCCCCAAGCACCCATCCACCCTTGCCACACACAGGCACCATCCTGTTCTAGGGGGGTCTCTCTTCTGGCCCTCATGATCACCAAGCATGCATATGGTATACATAGATACACGCTGGAAAAATGCTCACACATAATAAAATAATCTATACAGTGAGAATAATACTTAGGAATAAATTTAACTAAAGAGGTAAAAAAAATCTATACATTGAAAACTGTAAGACATTGGTGAATAAAATTGAAGAAGAAAAAAAAAATGAAGATACCCCAAGTTCACAGATTGGAAGAATTAATATCCTTAAAATATCCACACTACCCAAAACTTACAACCAATGTTGTCCCTTTCAAAATTCCAATAACAATTTTTACAAAAATAGAAAAAAATCCTAAAATTCATATAGAACCACAAAGACTCTACTCAAAGCAGTTTTGATTCCAAAGAGCAAAGCTGCTACGAGCGTTGTAGCACCTCGGCTCAAACTATACTACAAAGATACAGTAATCAAAACAACATGGTACTGTCACAATAACAGTTGCAGAGACCAATGAACAGGATGCCCAGAAACAAATCCATGCTTTTAAAAAAATAAAACCAATTGCTTTTCATGAAAGGTGCCCCAAACGATTAGAGCCTTATCGTTGGTGAAAGCATGTGTAGCCAAGCCGGGCGACCCAAGCTTGTTCTGTGTGACCCCACACAGTGGGTAGAAGGAACAGCCCTTCCATAAAAGACAGTCACACAGAGAAGAATAAGCATAGGTCTTCGTCTCGTAACACACGCAAGCATTTGAGATTGGTTATAAAGAGGTAAGCCCACTAAGAAAGTGCGCCCCCTCACACTGGCCCCACGGTGGGTTTTAGAACAGGAAATCAAGACCCAGGAAACAAAAGCAAACATGGGATTGTCCCTAAGTCAAAGGTTCTACGCAGCAGGGAAGCAACCACTGGAGCCATGGCATAGCCCACAGACTGGTATTTGCAAATTGCATGTGTGAAAAGGAGTTAATATCCAAAATGCACAAAGAGCTCAAATAACTCAACTGTAAGAAAACAAATAATCAGTTTAAAAAATGGCCAAAGGGGATGCTGTAGAGATGGCTCAGTGGTTAAGTAGCTGTTCTTCGAGCAGACCTGGGTTCAATTTCTAGCACTCACATGGCAGCTCACAACTGTACTTCCGTTCCAGGGGATAGTACACTGTCATACAGACATACGTGCAGGCAAAACACCAGTGTACATTTTAAAAATGGCCAAAGGATCTGAATAAACACGGCTCAAAAGGAGACAAACAAATACCCAATGGGTGTATTTAAAACAAACAAACAAATAAACAAACGCATGCAGGCGAGCAATGGGAGCTCATTGGTAAAAGGCATAGCCACGCCGGATGACCCAAGTCTGGTCTGTGTGACCCCACATACCAGGTAGAAAGAACTGGCTCCTATAAGTTGTCCTCTGACCTCCACACAGTTAAATAAATAAGTGTAATTAAAATGCTCAGCAACGCTAAAACCATGAGGGAGGATCGCCCCACACCTGTCAGGATGGGTGTTAGCAAAAGGATCAATGATAATAAGCACTGGTGGGGATTGAAGAGTAAAAATGGCTCAGAAAGTTAACATAGAGCTGCCATCGGATGCAGAGACCGCCTGTGGGTGGACAACTGCGGGACATGGAATCTGTAATGTTTATTGCAGCAGCAGCAGTAGCAGCAGCAGCAGCAGCAGCAGCAGCAGCCGAGTCAGCTAAGCATCTATCAACAGATCAACAGGCGAAGGAAATGCTGACTGTAAGGCACAATGGGTGGGCTAGGGAGTGAACTCAGCTGTAAGTGCTTGCCCTGAACCCACAAGTAAAAAAGCAAGGAGCGGTGGTGTGGGCCTGTGATCCCAGTTGTGATCCCAGTGATTCCTACGGACACAGGCAGTAACAGGCAGATCCCTGCGGCTCTCTGTCCACCTAGCTCCAGGCCAGTGAGAGGGCCTGTCTCAAAATTAAAGTGGGCCGAACCGGAAGAGCAATATTTGAGGTGTCCTCTGGCTTCCACAAAATGCATACACTCATATATGCACTCACACACGCACACGCGTGCACACACACAGACACACGAGAGAGAGAGAGAGAGAGAGAGAGAGAGAGAGAGAGAGAGAGAGAGAGAGAGAGAGAGACTTTCTCCTGACTGCCAGGAGTTGATCCTCTCCTTATCCATCTTCCTTGACCCATTGTCATAGCCAGAAAAATATTTTGGAAGAAAAATAGCAGAGGGGTGGGCCACCTCGCTGGCCTTGAGAATTCACTTCCAGCTCTCTGTGTGGTGTACAAAGCTCCCCCAGCCATGGCCAGTGCCTTCTGCCCAAACCACCTCCTCCTGTCGCATGCCCACACCCATTCTTGGCCCCAGCTGGGCAAACACACAGCATTCCCAACTGCCCTTAGACCCAGAGGACTGAGATGTGCTCAGACCAGCTTCCTGCCCTTTAACCTCAAGGCCTGCTGGCGGACTTGTTTTTAAATTCCATTCCCTCCACAGGAATGTTCTCCAGGGGCCAAGCCTCCTTCCCACCTCTGGACTTTTGGAAACCCTCGCACATAAGGGATTCACTGTAGACGGCTTCCACGGCAGGCTCCCCACACAAACAAACATAGTATTTTAGTCATATGCACTTCTAGGGTCTGAAATTAAAGTCAGGGCCAAAGGGAAACACAGGTCTCCCGGAGAAGCAATGTGAGGGCTGGTGGAACACACGCATGCTCACACTTGCACGCACATGCACACACAGATGAACAGATAGCTTAGCCGTGAGGCCCAACCTACACTGGTATGCAAAGTCTTCAACAGCCCAGACGCCGACTGTGCTGGCCACCAGGCAAGCTGAGACCAGGTTGTGCCCTACTCCCTACCTATGTCTTGCTTCATGGTGGAGGTCACACACAGATGCAGCCCTAAAGGATCTGCCTGCATTCCTGACCCTTGTAATTAGAAAATCAGTTTTCTAGAACAGCCTTTTCTGAGATATGTCTGCAATTTGTTGGATTGGATAACAGACGGCTTCAAAGTTCAAAAGGGACCAAACTTTGTAAGTCATTTCAGAGAACCCCTACGTATGCTGGGGCAGCTATATGGGTGGGTGATGACCTGGAGGGGGCATCCCACAGCTCCTGTGGGCTGCGGATTAGACACTCGACTCCTCCCCTTCCCTGCTCACCTTGTCTCACTTCTACAGGGGATTCTCATAACCCTGACTTGCCCAGGCAGGAGCAAGTGACAGAATGTGTGTCAAGCACAGAGCACGTGCTATGTGTTTCCCTAAGATAGCGTGGGGTGGGGCCAGTGAGATGGCTCCTCAGGAAAGGTGCTTACTGCCAGCCCTCAAGAGGTGAATTCAGTCCTTGGGACCCACGTGGTGGAAGATGAGAACTGACTCCTGCAAGCTGCCCTTTAACCTTCACACCTGCACTGCAGAATACATGTGCGCATGCACACACATACACTATGAATGAGTGAATGAATGAATGAATGAATGAATGAATGAATGAATACTTTAAAAAAGATTGGCTAGGACGGTGGTTGCCAAAAGAGACATCCATGAGCAAAAGGGCTGGACGGTTAGTCGATACACACTGCAAATAATTCCTGTATAGTTATTTTCTGAGCTATGCAGGCAAGGACAGCTACAGTTAGGGAAGAGATACAAGATCTTGCTCTGTTAGAGGATCAAAGACACCGCATTCTACCCTCACAGCCTGTAAATGTGGCATCATCTGGAGAAAGGACTTCGACAGATACAATTAAGAGAAGGGCCTGGGGGCTGGGGATTTAGCTCAGTGGTAGAGCGCTTACCTAGGAAGCACAAGGCCCTGGGTTCGGTCCCCAGCTCCGAAAAAAAGAACCAAAAAAAAAAAAAAAAAAAAAAAGAGAAGGGCCTGGAGGCAGAGTGATCCAGCGTTATGAGGGCGACCGTGAAGCTAAAATGGCCACAGGTATGCAGACAGAGAGACTGGATAAGCATTCACCAGCACGGAGCCAGTGTGAGGAAAGATGGAGAAAGATCTGAAGGTGCTGCTGTTGAAGATGAAGTGACAAGGCCACAGAGCAAGGGCCACCTGCAGCTGCCTGAATGTGGAAGGGGCAAGGAATGAATTGTCACCTGGAGGGAGCTTAGCTTTGCAAAACAACCTGGGTCTCGGCCCAGTGGCATGGATGTTGTCTTTGTGGCCTCTAAAGCTTAGAGAAGATAGATTTCTGTGGTTTAAAACTACCACGTTCACAGAGCTTGTTATAGCAAACACAAGAGATCCAGGCAGGTCCTGAGGCTAGCCCATTTTAATAAGCCTGGGACACACTAAAAGACACTCAGCATTCTAGTGATTTGGTCAAGGTTACACCCAAGACTTCAGGTCCCTATACTACTATGTTTCTTCCTGATCTTGCTAAGACCCAGAGAGATCAAGATGGGGAAGCTCCCAGTTCCCGTGGTAACCTACAGCTGCCCCAGGGTGGTCATCACTGCCCCCAGGCTGGATGGTCTCCTGTCATCTGGGTCCCATGCTAGATTCTATGGGAAAGAGTTGGGGAGCAGACAACTATGAAAGATCTATCCTAACGTAAAAAGAAGAAGGAATTGGATCAGGCCAGGGGATTGCAGTAATTATCAGGCTGCCCAGACAGAAGTTGTTCATTGAGGTAGCTGGGAGTTTATCTCTTCCAGTGGTTTGAATGTAGCTTGTGGCATGACTATGAAAGTCATTCTATACGTGTGTGTGTGTGTGTGTGTGTGTGTGTGTGTGTGTGTGTGTGTGCATGCGCGCGTATTAAGGCCAAAGGTTAAGCTTGAGTGTCATTCTTTGTAAGCCGAGCTGCCTAGCCAGTGGGCTCCATAGTCTGCCTATCTCTGCCTCCCCAACGCTGGGCCGACACGTGTGTACCTCTATACCTTGTATTTTCTAGGGATCTGGGGTTCTGGGGAACAAACTCATGCCCTTTTGCACAAGGCTTCATGCTGAAATGTGGTTGTTTCTGTGGAGGTATTAGAAGGTGGACCCTTAAGACAGGAGTGAGTGGTCAGAAAGAGATGGATGTCTTTCTCCCTGGACTGGACGCATTTTCCTGAAAGCTAGCTGTTGTAAGCAAGTCTGCTTCGTTAGGTCCGTCCCTTCCTCAGGTGTCTGCTCACCACCACCACACCTCTTCCAGTGTCATGGCTCAGCTGCATGTGGCTGCCCAGACCTGAACTACAAGCTTCCAGTATTATGACTCAAGTAAACATTTTTCTTTATAAATTCTCCAGTCTCAGATATTTTGTTACAGCAACATCTAGTTAATTGCGACATTCCTGTCTTGCTCGGAAATGAAGTGCAGGCCGCTCTGGAGAGGCAAAAAGCAGCCAGGGCAGGAATTCAAAGAGAGAACAGTTGCAGGCTACCCACCTGCTACACATATGAGCAGGGTGGCCTCTTCAAAGGTGTTTAACGGCGGCATGTGGAACACATATCACTTCTACCCACTGAGCCATCTCACTTGCCTCCTACATTCTGTTTTTAAAGATTTATTTATTTATTTTATGTATGTGAGTACACCGTAGCTATCTTCAGACACACCAGAAGAGGGCATCAGATCTCATTACAGACGGTTGTGAGCCACCATGTGGTTGCTGGAATTTGAACTCGGGACCTCTGGAAGAGCAGTCAGTGCTCTTAACCGCTGAGCCATCTCTCCAGCCCCCTGCCTCCTACATTCTGTTTTGAGAAGCAGTCACTTGATAAGAGGCCAAAGACAGCACTGATCTCTTTGTTACAGCCCTATTAAAAGAGGAGCCAGGTGCGATGGCACACACCTTTAATCCCAGCCCTTGGGAGGAAGAGGCAGGCAGATCTCTGAGTTGGAGGCCAGCCCAGACCATAGAGTGAATTCCAGGACAGCCAGACTGTGTAAAGAGACCCTGTCTCCAAAAAATGTCATTAAAATATAAGATTTAAATAACTTTAATTATTTTGGTTGTGAGCCTAGCCTTTAACGGCTGAGCCATCTCTCCAGCCCATAACTTTAATTATAAAACCACTGTTTTTGCATCTTATACAGAGAAGACTGAGAGACAGAAACTTCGTTTTAAACAGGTCATTTGCTGTCTCTCCCACCAGGGCTGGGGACGTGGTTCGGTTAGTAGAGCTCTTGCCTATTGTGAGTCTCTGGGTTCAATCCCCAGTACTACATAAACCAGGCACGGTACCACAGGCCTATAATCCAGTCTTTGAGGAAGAGGAGGAGGCAGGAGGATCAGAAGTTCAGGGCCATTCTCAGCTACTCAGCAGTTTGAGGCCAGCCTGGGGGGCGGGGCAGAGGGAGCACTTAGCCACATCCCAGCAGGCAGCTCTGGGTAGTACGTGGAGCAGTCCTGAGCACTACAGGGAACCCAGGCCTCTCTGACCTCCCCGGTTACTGCCACACCTGCTCCATTGAATGCCCACATGGCCACCTGTTCCCGCTGTCACCCCCCCTCAGCTACGTCTGCTCCACTGGCCCTTCGTCCCAGATTTTCCTTCTACACGAGGCCTTTAATCTTTGCAGGATTTTTTTTCCCTCCCTTAACATCCCTGACTCTCTTGTGAAATGCAAATTAATTAGCGTCTAATTACTCACTCATCCCTGAGTCTGCAGCCTTCTCTGTCAGGTTTCTGTTGAACATCTCTCTCATCAGCTGAGAACACAGCCCATTAGGAACAATGTAGTTTAAGGGAGGGAGGCGGCCCCTCCCCCTGCCTCTCCGGCTTTGTCAGAAGCCATTTAAGCAGAAGGTTCCAGAAGCACACCCATTCCGATTGGGGAGGGCGACCCCACCTACCACTCACTTCAATCACCAGCTTCATTTCAGGGAACCGACTGTGGGTTGTGCCTCGGGCTGCCCTAGGCCAAGATAGGAAAGCCAGCCTCTCGCCTCAGGGAGGCTGCCCGGTGGGGAGCCAAGATCTGCCTGTGTGCAACTGCCCGTGCCCTCCCTGCCAGCCGGTGAGGAAATGTGTGGCAGGCCCAGGGACACCGCGTAGTCTTTCAACCCAGACGGCTGAGTTTTAGTTTAGGAGGAGGTGGCGGCCAGCTTGAGCTGGCGGTCAGCCTTGGCCCACAATCTTCCTGAAGCCAGTCTAAAGAGGGAACATGGGGTCAACTCACCAACTCTCTGGTAGACCTACAGCCTGAGTCCCTCAGAAGACGATGGGTTGGACATGAGGAGAATTAGCCCAATTAGGGGTTTTGCTGGGTATGGGTGGTTCGATGTGTGAATAGGTTTGCATGTGTGTACAGTACTTGTGAACATGTATACACGCCCTCTGTGGAAGTCAGAGGTCATTTCTCAGGAGCCCCTCTACCTTGTTTTTCTGATCAAGATCTCTCACTGGCCTTGAACTTGCAGATTCTGCTAGGCCGTCCCACAGATCTTCTCGACGCCACCTTCCCAGCACTGGGATTAAAAACGTGTAACACCAGTTAGTTGCCTTAACTAGGGTGCTGGGGATCCGACCCAGGTCCACACGCTTTTGCAGCGAGCACTTTCCCAGCTGAGCCCACCTGCCCTTCCCTGAATCCTCTCTGAGTACCGTTCTTAACCTCGGTGACTGTTGTTCGCTTTCTCAGAAGGTGGTTTGAAACTGTCTGAGCTGGGCCTGCTGAGAATCCATCCCTCCACTCTTCTGATGAGTGTGTAGAGATGGCTGGGACTCAGAGGAAAGGGACCTCCTGGGAGGAAACACCTTTCCCAGATTCTGCCTTGAAGGGACTGCCACTCATATCTGTCCCCTGCTGTCATCTGACTGGGACCCATGCAGGGAGTAGCTCATAGAGTTCTGTTGGCTTCAGGTCATCTGGCTCTCCTCTGCCTTATAACGACAGGTCACCCCTCACCTCAGCAAAGCCTGACCAGTTCATTGCTCTCCTAAGATGCCACACTATTCCACTGAAGCTGAGAGAAAGTGGCAGACCTGGCTGCTCTTGGCCCATGGAGAGCAACTCACTCTCTGCCATCAGGGGCCTAGCTTCCACGTGATTGGACCAGCATCCATAAACCAATGAAGAGGAATGATTCTGTGGAGGGGAGAGTGAGGGACATCCACCATCCTGGGAGAAAGCACCAGTTTCTGTGGCTGAGAACTGAGAAA
The DNA here is from genome assembly GCF_011064425.1 of Rattus rattus. Classification (NCBI taxonomy): domain Eukaryota; kingdom Metazoa; phylum Chordata; class Mammalia; order Rodentia; family Muridae; genus Rattus; species Rattus rattus. The sequence goes on from NC_046161.1 coordinate 55,594,966, forward strand.
GAAGACTTTGGTGGCTAAGGCAGGAGACAAGCCAAGTGGGAGGCAACGGCTTCAACGGACAGAGTGGGCCCTGTGGATGATATTCAGAACTGCGGCAGAGGGTAGGGACTGTGGCCTAGCTGGCTCTCAGCCACGTGCTCCAGGGATAGCTCCTGGCCCTCCTTAAGCTGGGAAAAACCCAGTTAGTATTTCCCAAGGTGGCCCTTGAGTCATAGCCCCATGCTGCCAGGTCAGCCCTGGGAGAAAACACCTTTCCTATACTTGGCTCAGACCCTACCTTGAGGGGACAGCTACTCACACCTGTCCCTTCTTACCACCTCACTGAAACCCTGGCAGGAAGTAGCTCATATAATTCGTTGGCTTCAGGTCATCTGGTTCTCCTTTGCCTCACAAACAGGTCACCAGGTCACCCTGCTTGGCTGAGGCCCTGATGCTTTTCTTTTTTTTTTTTTTTTTTTTTTTTCGGAGCTGGGGACCGAACCCAGGGCCTTGTGCTTGCTAGGCAAGCGCTCTACCACTGAGCTAAATCCCAGCTGAGGCCCTGATGCTCAAATCACTTAGCAAGCACCAGCTCTATCCCCTGGGCCCTGCAGTTCCCTCCAGAAGCCTGAATACAATCCCATCTCTCACTTAAACCCGTATGTGCACTCACATTCAACACTGAGGGTGTCACTGGAGTTCATCTGAGAAGCAGCCCTGCCACTGGTCAGGGTACTGACAGGCTTCGATTGGCCTGAGGATCAGAACCTTTGCAACCAACAGGGCCAAAAAAAAAAAAAACAAAAAAAAAAAACCCAACCAACCAACCAACCAACCAAACAAACAAACACCAAAACAAACAAACAAAAAAACCCCACAGGTTCAATGTGGGCTGCATTGGCTGGCAAAAGGTCATTCTTCAACAGAGTGCAGAAGTGTTGGCATAGGTATTTTAGTTGTGAGCCTTAAGAGGCCTTGCTATAAAACAAGTGGCATCTGAGCTGGCCCTGGAAGATGGGATAAAGTAGGAAATCCAGGCTCAGTGCATCTTGAGAGCATGACACAAAGCAAGATGGTTCAAGACTAGAGGACCAGAAAGAAACCATTATTGACTACAATGGCAGGAGCCTGGGACAGGAGTGTTAACTTACTTTCTATTGTTTATTTGGCTTACAATTCTCACTTTTCTTTAAAAAGTTTAGACCTACCTGCCTAAGGATTGTGCCGCCCACAGTGGACTAAGTCTTCCTACATCAATTAACCATTAAGAAAATGCCCTACCGAGGTGCCCACAGGCCAATCTGATGGAGGCAAATTCTCAACTGAGGTTCCCTCTCCCCAGGTGACTTTAGTTTGTATCAAGTTGACAGAAACTAAGCAGCACAGAGAGTGTAAGGACAGCTGCTCAGAGATAAGTGAGGAGACACCTGCCTGCAGCCAACAGAGGACAGAGGACCTGGGCAACAACCTAGGAGGTATACATCCAAGGAAGGAATTGCTGGGGACAGTCCAAAGGCAGGATGAAAGAACAAATGTATATGTAGTAGTCTGGGGACTGGAAGGACCTCTGAGGGCAAAGGTTGAGGCTGGCTCTTCATTCTGGATCGAGCATGACTGGACATTCTGCTACCCAGAGAGGTCCAGTTTGGGGGCTCAGGAAAAACACCAAGGTTGCTGACGTGGTCATGATGGAGTAGATGAATGGACAGAGAGCTGCTGCAGCAGGAAAGCCCTAGGCTGGGTGTGCAGAGTGTGCCTACCTCACCCTAATTTGCATACTTCCTACAGCCTTTGTCTCAGAGAACCTCTGGCTTCTGTACAAGTACACAAGGCTCTGGCTTCCCCCCCAGCACCCTCTCCCAAGCCCTACGCCGGGTGGTGGCAATCCTCCCAGGGAGTTTACAATTTAATAACTAACCACACTACTGAGGCCATGAAGGACTGAGGCCAGGAGCTCCTCACCATCCCATGGCATCCCAAACACCGACCTCACTTGTCAGCATGCTCTCTGCAGACCCTCCTAATATACCTACTCCTCTCCACCACATCCATCAGCACACCCCCACACCCCCCACCCCCGCAGCATGTGCTGGGTAAACAAGAAGCCATCTATTAGTGTGCGAGCCTTGGAGCTTCGGGACTCGCTCCTCACAGCCCCAGAGCCAGTCCTACCTGGCTGATGCCATCTGTGTGTAGTGGTTGTAGCTCTGCGTCTTTGTTCTCCTCCCACCCCCATCCCCACCCTTGCCACCTCCCCAGCACAAAGGCTGCCCTCTATCTCTATGACCTCTGTCCACAGCACAGTCAACAGCCCAGCCTTTCCGTCTCTCCATCAGTAAAAGAGAACTCTGAGCCTGATTTGGGGGGACTTCTGAAGCTACCACCAGTCTGATTGGTATTACCTGATTGGCGTTACCACCACCATTGCCGCCTCAACCCCCCCACCCCCATCCCTCCCCCCCCCCCACCCCTGCTGGCCAGAACGCCAGACCAGCTGTGGCACGCATAGGAACTGAACCAAAAAGCACTCTGGGGGAGAAAGCCACATTTCAAATCCCCACTGTGGCCTTGCCTTCTTCTTGTTTTTTCTTATGCTCTATCTTGCCTCTGGGAGCCAATCTGAGGGAGGAGGAAGAAGAGAAGAGGAGGAGGAAGAAGAGGGGGAGGAGGAGGAAGAAGAGGGGGAGGGGGGTAGGAGGAGGAAGAAACCATGATGGGGAGATGGAAAATATTCCTGGTATTGTTCTGAGGCCGCAGCCTGTGGCTGTGGAGGGAAGAGGGGGGGATGGGGAGGAGAGGTTAACAAGATTAAAAAAGCCATAATGAGGCCACAGCACAAACCCTGCAATTATGCTCCCAAATTTAATCAAAACAGCTTCCCGCACTGGGCCTGTAACATATCTAACAGGCCCTGTCAGGTTCTGCCTCCTAGGCCCAGCACTGAGATAGGACAGGGCCCTGAAGTCTTTTTGGAGAGGAGGTATGGGGTTGCCCTAACCTGGCACCTCCCGCCTACCCCAGCCCATCCAGGTGAACTCTGGCAGACTCTCTAGCTGTGTGCCAGCTCCCTTTCCTCCTGTTCCCTGGCCTCCACCCTGGCCCTGTGGCACAGCCACCAGCTACGGGTATTTCCTGGCTCCCTCAGAGAAACCCCAAGGCTAGCTCTTCTCCTAGTCACACACAGAAGCTTACCCACTGGGGTGAGCCTTCTGGGTGCTGAGAGGTTTGCTTTGTTTGTTTGTCTGGGCTGGGGTTGAATTTAGGGCCTTGTGCATGTTTCCCAATCCAATGAGAGAAACAGTGGCACATTCAGTCCCCAGTCAGCAAACCTGAGGTCAGACTACATCTCCATCAATAAACTGAATGAGTCTCTACCCCGAGCTCAAGTTCTTCTCAGTCTGGCAAAGCCGATTGTCATGGTACCATCTCAATAATAATAATAATAATAATAATGATGATGATGATGATGATGATGATGATGATGATGATGATGTGTTTATTTTAGAGGCTGGAGCTGGACATGTCACATCATGTGTGTGGAGGTCAGAGGACGACCTGTGGGAACTGGTTCTCTCCTATGTGGATCCTGGGGATCGAACTCTGGTCATCAGACTTGGTAACATGCACCCTTACCCACTGAATCACCTTCCTGGAATCACCATTTCTTACAACAACAAAAAAAAGTGTTAAGAAAGCTTGGCTTTGTGATAAGGCCTGTGTTCTCTTCGGGGACCTGCTCAATGTAAAAATCCGCAGGTTCCGGGTGGCTAGAGATCAGCCTGGAGGTTAAAAGCAGTAGGGACGGTTAAAGTCCAGGGGGTGCATGGTCTTGCTGGGGCCTGGGTTGGGGGGACGCTACAGAAATAAAGAACTGACGGGTGTTGTAGCGAGAAAACAAAGGTAGCAATGTCCAGAGAGTCACACAATTTTCTCGAGATGAGACACAGCAGGGCTAACACCAGGGCTGGAGTATTAGAATCCTGAACTTTTGGCCCTGATCCCAGAGCTCAAACCCCCTTTCCCTGCCGAGAAGCTAGGAGCGTGGGGTTGACAAAGTTCGGGGTGCACTGAGACGTTCGCTGTTGTCATGTGTCCTTCTGTGGAAGCCACTTGCCTGTCCGTGAAGTGACTATCACGTGGCACTCCTGTCTTAGACCGTCCTTCACCACCTAGGAGCCTCTCCTAGAGGAAGTGACTCTGGGCTCCTGCCGGACCCCGCCCCTCCCCCAGCACCCTCCCCAGGACTGGGACCCAGACCCAGCTCAGTCAGAACCGTGAAGCGGCATCTGTTCAGGAAGCCTGGCTACTCCTGCTCCGTCCCCTCTTCCGTCCACCCCTCTCTGCCTCGGGCCTCTCTGGTAATTCCATGAAGAATCGCTGCACAGAGGACTTGCTGAAAGCTACGCACGCCACCTGGAGTTGCGCTGGCAAAGCCAGGGACAGTGGGGAGAAGCTGCAGCTAACCTCAAAAGATGGGGTGATGACGGGCTTCATCCGAGGCTGCCAGGGGAAGGAAGGCTGGCTCCAGGATGTTGGCAAACCCCTATCTCCAAAAATATTTACATTACTGTTCGTAACAGTAGCAACATCACAGTTATGAAGTAGCAACGAAAATAATGTCATGGTTGGGAGTCACCACGACATGAGCAACTGTGTTAAAGGGTCGCAGCACCGGGAGGGTCGCACCGGGAAGGTCGGAAACCGCTGGTTAAAGTCTCGGCAATTCTGGCCTCTCAGAAGCAGCACCAAGAACTGAACTGTGAGGTTCGTCAGGCAGGGACTGGCCATTCCCACAGAAACAGCTCAAAGGGATTTCACACACTTAGACCTGTCCCACCTGGCCAGGCAATGAATCTTGGCTAAAGGTATTCTCACCCCTGCCCTCCCTCGGGGACGCTCGAGCAGGAGGCAGCTGTGGCAGAGAGGAGAGCAAGCTCTACCTCAAGGGCGTGAAGTCAGGCCAGAAATCAACTTCCAGCTGTGTGGCCATGGGCTAGTGACTCAGCTTCTCTGTTAAGCCAACTGAGAATACCAACCAGCTTTCCAACTCTTGGGGGTGATTTTTAAAAATCCCAAGAAACTGGTGCTGGGTGGTGGTGCCTGCCTTTAATCCCAGCACTTGGAGGCAGATGCAGGCAGATCTCAATAAATCCAGGGCCATCTTGGTCTACATAGCAAGTGCTAGTCCAGCCAGGCCCTTATGACTCTGTCTTTAAAAAAAAAAGCAGATCTCCTTTGACAAAGTGGTTTGTAGCTTGTTCTTAAGAGGATTAAGCAAACACTCATTTCCCTGGGATACAAGGTAGACAGCCCTGAGTGTTGCTGGAGAGGTAGAGATAAGGGAGTAGGGGAGGGGGTGCTTCCAGGAGAGGGAGCAGCTAGGGGAGGGGGAGGTTAGGGGAGGGGATTCCCAGGAGAGTACAAAATGGTAGAAGCAGAGACAGATGGACATCTTAGGTAGGACTGTGTGTGTGTGTGTGTGTGTGTGTGTGTGTGTGTGTGTGTGTGTGTGTGTGTGTGTGTGTGTGTGTGTGTGTGTGTGCATGTGTGTGTGTGTGTGCATGTGTGTGTGTGTGTGTGTGTGTGTGTGTGTGTGCGTGCATGTGTGTGTGTGCGTGTGTGTGTGTGTGTGTGTGATTGGGCTCTCTGTGCATATGTATGCATGTGAGTGATAGGTGGGGGTGAGGTGTATATTGTGTGCTGCGAGTATGTGTGTGATATATGTAGTGTCTGTATGTGAATAAATGATATGTGTGGTGTGTATGCGCACCATATTAGGGCCGGTTGGTGATTGGTTGGGGATTGCTGACTTCCTAATAAGGAAAGGTCTTAGTAAAGGACAGATCTGGCCAAGAAGAGGTGAGCCCCCCCAACCCCAGGGGGGAAAAAGACAGGAGGAATGCATCTTCCCAGGCCTAGTAAGGGAAGATACAGAGTGGGCCGGCCCAGTCACTCCTGCCTGTGGTGTAGACAGATGAGGAAAGCCACACCTGACTGCAGAACCTCATTTTTGCCCCTGTGTTATTAAAGAATGGAGGGCCTGAAGATGAAGACCCATGGAAGCCATCAAAGTGAGGGCCAGGGATCTTGGGATGGGGCCAGGAATGCCAGGCCAGAGCCTGGAATTTCTGCCTTAATCAGAGCAGCTAAGGCCCTGGGCTATCAACGCTCCTGATAATTACACTTCGGTTTTTGCCTCTCCGTTGATTCTTTTGTGACTTCTGAACAGGACGGGCGCTCCAAGATGAGATTCCCATGCCTTCCCTAGAAAACTGGCCTGGCCAACACAAAAATCATCGGAGCTTCTGTGGCCAGCTGGTCTGTGTCTCTGTGAGAGGTAGCCCTTACCAGCCTGGGCATCTATTTTCTTATCTACAACAGCAAAAGGCTCTCTGGTACCCTAGGCTCTTGAACTGGTGAGAGGTAGTAAGGGGCATTGGTCTGGTTGGAGGTGTCTGGCTCCAAGCTGGCCAGTCTGTTGCTAAGTCTGGAAAACAAAAGGTCAGACACAACTCCTGACTCTGTCATTTATTAATTCTCCCAGAAGCTAATCAGTGGCCCAGTAGCTGAGCTGGGACTCATTGCTCAGGCTGTCCAACACCAGAACCTGGGTGAGGAACACCCTTGCCCAGAGACAGCAGCAGGAACTGAACTCCAACAATGCAGAAGGCTTGAGTTTGGCCTAGGGGTTTTCCTCCTCAGAATTCTCCTTTAAAATCTCCCTCTAGGCATGGCCTTGGGGAGGTGCGGGACCTAGAAGTACATCTGTCATGGCCAGAGAAACCATGTCTTTAAGAAGAAACCCAAACAAGGAATATGGGCTCAGGCTGTGTCTCCACAGATTCTCCCCCCTGTGGTTGTAGGCAGGCTATTTTATGCAGAAGGTCTCTGTGTTTTCACCTGTAGAGGTTTTGGTTTTTGTTTTGTTTTGTTTTGTTTTACCAATTCCTGCATCTTTCACTGTGGAGAGACTGCAATGAATGTTTCTGGAGGTGGGGAGGTGGCTTAATGACAAACTCCCTGGCCACCGATGTGTGAGACTCAAGTTCAAACCCCCCACCCTACATAAAAGCTGAGTGTGGTGACACACCTGTAAGGCTAACACTAGGAAATCACGAGGAGTCCCTGGAGCTCAGGGAGCTGCTAAACCTGACCAAATCAGTGAGCTCCTGGCTTGTGAGAGACACTGTCTCATTCCAAACAAAGGAAAAAGGAGCACTGGAGAGAGAGCGAGTGCTCCGTGGGTTCAAGGGCTTGCTACATAGCCTGCTGTCCTACAAACCTCTCTCTCTCTCTCTCTCTCTCTCTCTCTCTCTCTCTCTCTCTCTTTCTCATTATAAAAACTAAAAGATAACCAAGTGGAGAGTCACAAGTAGGACAGTGTCTTGCATGTGTGCATATAACACACACACACACACACACACACACACACACACACAGTCATTTTACAGAAGCATTCCTGGCCTGGCTTGTGCCTAGAGAAGGGAGAGGCCTTGGAGGAGAGGAAAGGAAGATTCGCGTTCACTGAAAACCTACTAGGTACTAGGCATGAAGCTAAGGAATTTGCCTGACGTGTAATTTTTTTCCACTGCCTCATGAGAACAGAAGAGCACATTGAGGCTTCTGGGGCATCACGAAGCTTCCAGTGTCAGTAAAAATAAAGTCAGTCATTCAACAGGCGGTGATGGAGCACTGGGGAGACATAGGCAAGTGGAACTCTGTGAGTTAGAGGCCAGCCTGGCCTACAGAGTGAACTCAGCCAGGGCTACACAGAGAAACCTTGTCGAGAGAGAGAGAGAGAGAGAGAGAGAGAGAGAGAGAGAGAGAGAGAGAGAGAGGAAGAAGAAGGAAGAGGAGGAGGAGGAGGAGGAGGAGGAGGAGGAGGAGGAGGAGGAGGAGGAGGAGGAGGAGGAAGTCTGTCCCTGTCCCTCTCCAAAGTGTTTCTGGAACACTGCTTCATGCTTGGGGAGCAGAACTCAGCTTGCCAGCAGGGGTGCGCCTCCTGGGAAGGCAGGGGTAGTGTGTGAGTGAAGGGGGTCACTAGGGCCTCAGAAATGGAATAACAAAGCCAATCACATGACCTTAGGTCATAACTGGGAGGAGCTCAGGAGCACAAAAGCTTCCCAGACGCAGGGGTTATTCGATTTGGGTTTTGAGAAGTAGAAGGTTCTTTTGGTATTTTTGCTTTCAGACACAGAAAATGAGTTCCTATGGAGCAAAGAGTATTTATTGCATAAGGAAGGCAGACAGAAATCAGTCAGCCCTCTCGGGGACTGAGGTAGGTGTCCATTACAAAGAGGCAGTCAGGAGTTGTAAATAAGGCACACTGTGTGTATCTGAGCAATTTACCAGCTGAACCATTCAGAGCAAGCTGCTTTGCCTTTCCGAGCCTCCACTCTCTGCCTCGTTAGAGGAACTAGCGATGCCCAGTGCACAGGTAAAACAGAAGGAACTCAAAAGCAATGTTGGCCTTGAATCCTTGTGAGCCCATGAGCTGAGCTGGATGCCAAAGTGGATCTCAGTTTTGAAGATCAGAGAGGCGAGCAACCTGCCAAAGGGCACACAGCAGTGCCAGATCCAGGATTCAAACCCAGGCAGCTTTATGCCTTATCTCACCTTTCCTATCACCTATTACACACACACACACACACACACACACACACACACACACTCCTAAATAAAATATGAACAAAGCAAACCCAGCGTTGAATGAAAACCTTAAAAACAAGGAGCCTTTATCCCAGAAACGTGAATGGGATTCAATCTTGGGAAATGTGTTCATGGAAAATGGAACATCAAAATGTTATAGGAGAAATACGATAAGATTAGTTCTTTTAGTATTAAATGCTACATTTAGTGTGTGTGTGTGTGTGTGTGTGTGTGTGTTGGTGCATGTGTGTACGTGTGTGTATTTCATCACACACATGGAAGGCAGAAGACAGCTTGTGGGAGTTGGTTCTCTCCTTCACCATGCAGGCTCCAGGCAGCCATCAGACAGCAAGCCCCCTCATCCTCTGATCTATTTTACAGACCCCATAATCCCTGATTTTGGGGGGTGGGAGGTACAGGGAGGAGGATATCTTCTATTTGTTTATTTTTCATTGAGCTGAATGTTGTCAGTTCTAATAGGTTTCCTATTTGTCGGAAAAGTTATTGTAATCTTTTTGAACTGTAATCGTGTTGTGTAGCCCAGCTTGGCCTAGAACTCACAATCCTCTTCCCTTACAGCCTTCCAGATGCTGGAATTGAAGGCCTGCATCACTGTGCTCAGCCCTCGTGAGCAATCTTTTAAGTAGACAGTGGCTATTCCTCACGATTCCCCTGTCCTCTTACATCTGCTGTGACTCACAGAACAGGGCTCAGTACATCTGGGACTACTGTTCTCTCTGATTTTGATGGGGTACTTAACTGTATCACTAGTGTGTAACTTTAAAAAGTCAAATAGGGAGACAGGACACGGGTGATAATCCAGTTGACAGAGTGCTTGTACAAACTTGTGGACCAGAGTTCAGATCCCACACAAAAAGGTAGGATGGGGTTGGGGATTTAGCTCAGTGGTAGAGCGCTTGCCCTGCAAGCACAAGGCCCTGGTTCGGGTCCCCAGCTCGAAAAAAAGAAAAAAAAAAAAAAAAAAAAAGGTAGGATGGTGACATATGTCTGTAATCTCAGAGCTGAGCAGGCAGGTCCTTGGGCCCCACTGGTCAGTGAGAGACACTATCCCAAGAAATAAGCCAGAGAGCAACTGAGGAAGACAACTATCATTGTCCTCTGGCCCTGATGCCATATCTACACACACACACACACACACACACACACACACACACACACACACACACACACAACAAACACACACACAAATAAAAGTGGGCATATGGGAATGTATTTTATTTCAAGTTCACTTAGCTTCTTTTATTTATGAGATCTTTATGTAACATTAAATTCTTTACTTTTTTAATTATATTGGGTCACTGAGGCAGTTTTGTGGGTAAAGGCGATTGCTACCAAGTCTTTACCTAAGCATACCCTCTACCACCAGTAAATGAAAATGTACCATTTAAAAAGAATATAGCATGCAGAATGGATGATGTTGCCAGTATGGTTTTTGTTGTTGTTGTTGTTTGTTGTTTGTTTTCTTTTTTGTTTGTTCGTTTGTTTGTTTTTATAGTGATGCTCAAACCTCCTGGCTGCAGAGCAAGTGTTCTACTTTGGAGCCACACCAAAGGAAAGACAAGTGTTCCAGTGGTGAGCGCCAGAAAGGTATGAATAACCTGGCCCATGAATGTGTGAAGTGGAAATTTCTGGTTTCTTTGGAGACTCACTTGTATCATGTGATGTTCCCCTGGAAACTGTCTTATGAGAGGGTATTTTGCTGAGAACAGACACATGGTGTTTTTCTGGGCTACCTGGGAAAAATTATATGGGATGTTTTGCTAGAGCAGATGCTTGAGAGAACGCCTGATGATTGGAAAGGGCATAGGTATAACCCAACAGACAGTGGACAGTGCTGTGGCATTGGTTTGCCTTGCCACTTTTTGCTGGTCCTCCTTGGGCTTTGCTGACTCTGGCCTTACCTGACTACACTGTGGCATTGGTTTGATCACCCTGCCTTCTTCACTGATCATCATTTGCCATGACTTCACAGAGAGAAACACACCAAAGAACTTCTGGTGATGTTCTGGCAGCCTCTTGCCACTTCTGTAGACTCTGGCCAATTGGCAGAGCCTTGCGGTTTCTTCTGGATTGAACTGACTTTGCTGATTCATGAATAGTGTTTGTGAGTAGATTGAGCTATTGATGTTGATTCCTGTGAACTGAACTGCTGATATCCTGACAACGAAGACTGGGATCACCCAAAGAAACTATCTCTAAATAGGTCTGCATGTCCTTTTGCCCCATTAACCTTTCCTTTCCACTGCCTCTGGGGGGTGGTGGGCTAGAAGGGAGGTTAAAGCATTTAAGGAGCCTTATTAAAGTAGGTTTTGAAAAATCTAAGTCTACAAACATGAGACACCACAAAGAAGAAAAAGAATCAGAGCGTTCCGGACTTGAAATGAGAGATGTGGCATGTCACAGAGAACGGAATTGTATGATGATGTCTATGGATCGCCCAAATTAATCTATAAGCTCGATAATTTTAAAGGTAACTGTGGAATCGTGGCCTTGGTCATGTGCTCCAAGTTTGCTCTGGAAAAATGAAGAAAAACTTAGCCAAAAAGAGTTGGAAATTAAGTGTAGTGATATGGTTCTGGATGCGATGTTGAACACCTGCAATCCCCCTGGGGCTGAGGCAGGAGATTGCCTGGAGTTTACAGCCAGCCTGGGTTACATAGTTAAGATTGTTTCCAAAGAAGAAAAAGAGGAAGAGGAGGAAGAAGAGGGGAGAAGAAAATGTAAATGTAGCTCTCTGCTACACTTATGCATACAGTTACCATGCTTAAGGCTCTGAGTTCCGCCCCTAGGGTTTCAAACTAGTAAAGACTACAACGAGGATGATGATGGTGGTGATGGCGATGATTGTGATGATGATGATGACCAACGATGGCAACGACGATTAAGTTATAGTCATAAAGCTGTATGGCCACAGCACAAGAGTTCTGAGATAGAGGGAAAAGGAGTACAGAGTTAGGCAGAAGGCAGAGCTTAGCGTGTGCCTAGGCCAGGCATGTGAAGTCCGTGGGTGACAAGGTGGCACTGCACAGCTGCCTGGAAAGGAAGCATTACTGATTAACTGGTGCTGGGGCAATTGGTTAGCTATTTCGAAAATTAAATAAATTCAGCTCTTCTCATGACACTTGGTGCCAAAATAAATTACAGAGGATTAAAGAGCTAAACATAAAAGGAAAGCCATAAAAATCTGGAAGAAAACAAAGGTAAATATTTACCAGCTTCTATAATGGGATGGGAAAAAGTCTCCAGAGCATAAACTCCACCAGACTGAGGGAGAAAGGAAACAAGTACTGCTGACCAGAAAAGATGGTGCTCAACTCAAGGCCAACAGGAGAGTAAAGAGTTCCCGGCAAACCTGGAGACAATGTTGCTAACACAGGATTGGTCAAAATGTATCCAATCCCATTGATTAGTCAAGCACTGAAACGCTAAGAGGGGATGGGGGTGGGGAGTCAACCCAACACACACTGAAAACGAGAGAAGGAAAACAATAGCCTTCCAAGTGCAGGTAGTTAAGAGAGCACCACGAATGGTTTTGTTTTCAATCATGTGTCTGTGTGTGTGTCTGTTCTTGTGAGTGCAGGCCCTGGAGGAGGCCAGAAGAGGGGACAGATCCCTTGAAGCTGCCTGACATTGAGGCTGGGAATCAACTTCAGGTCCTCTGTAAGAGCAGTATGTGTTCTAAGCCATTGATCCATCTTTCCAGCCCCAACAAATCATTTTCAAATCCTGCCTAAACAATTCAACTAACAAAACCCTTTGAAACTGATGTTACTCTCTGTACATAAGGGTTCGACAGCACCTCCAGGCATTAGAAAGTAATTTGGTGCTGTCTTTTAAGAACCCCAAAGAAAGGACTGGAAGAGATGGATCAGGGGTGACGAGCTTGCTGAGTAAAGGTAAGCACTTGCGTTTGGATCCCCAACACCCACATAGAAAGCCAGGCAAGGCAGCAATGATAGCACATGCCTGTAAGTCCCGTAATGGGGACGTGGGGACAAGAGGGTCCCCGAGACACCCTGTCTGAAATAAATGTAGAAGTAGCTTGAGAGTTCTCCATCTGTATCCTGAAGACAGTAGGAAGAGGGAAGACAGCAAACAGACATGGTTTGGGTTCTGAAACCCCAAACCTACCCCCAGTGACACGTTCTCCAACAAGGCCACCCTTCCCAACAATGCCATTCCCTGATGAGCAAGCATTCAAATCTTGGAGCCGATGGAGGCTATTCTCACTCAAACTACCACAAGGCTGAACCAGAAAGACATCAGACATTGACCCCGTGCCTACTACCCCCCAAACTGCATGTGCACATATGCAAGGGTGCGGACACACACATATACATACACATACACACACACATACACACACACACATACACACACATAAACACACACACACACACACACACACACACATACACACACACACACGAGTCCCACAGAAGTTCCTTTGACACAGCAAATCCCTTCCTAGAAATCTAACCCAAGGAAATAGTCATGATCTAGGGTAAAAATGTATGCACACACAATGGTACATGTTAGAGAGATATGACGGCCAATCTGACAGTAGTAACACATTACAGAATGGCCTACAGTGCTGTGTTGTTTTGATACAGTCTGGGTCATTGACCCAGGCTGACCTCAAACTCATAATCTTACTGCCTCCATTTCCCAGGAGGTGGGACCTCAGCTGTGTACCATCACACATAGCTATGCAACCTTAAAAATATATTTGCCAGGTTGGAGAGATAGCTCAGCAGTTAAATGCACTGGCTGCTCTTCCAGAGGTCCCAAGTTTGGTTCCTAGCACCCACTAGGCAGTTCGCAACCATCTGTAACTTCAGTTCCAGGGGATCCAATGCCCTCTTCTGACCTCCAAGAGCACTATATGCAGGAGGCACACAGAGAAAATACCACTCACATGAATAATAACTTTTAAAGTTTTAAATGTTTGTCAAGAATGTAAAGAGACCTAAACAGGAAACATACCAGAAGAATATTTGGTGGAAAATGCACTTTATATGCAGTAGGATGCATATTTTTTACTAATTAGACATGTCAGATACTTTAAAGATTATGGATATTTTTAAGTATCAATACTAGAAATGTATGGTTTTCTGATTTTTAACAATGTAAAGATAGTATTTTAATGTTTCTTTTAAGATTTGTTTTTATTTATGAGAGTATGTGCCCATGAAGACCCTTGGAGTTAGAGACACTTGTGAGCCACCTATTGTGGGTGCTGAGATCTGAACTCTGGCCTCTGATAGAACAACACTAAATGCTCTTAACTGCTGAGCCATCCCCCCAGTTCCTGTGTTTTTTTTAAAGCATGTAAGATCGCACCTAGGTCTGAATTGAAATCACATGGTGACAGATAAGGCATTTTGACAAGACTGAAGTCCACTGTGGCTTGTGTTAATTTACTAGACAACTCCTGGTGACATACTAGTGTCTAGAGAACCCTTTTTGAGCTGTCGCTCACACACAATCAATCATTCACGTGGACCAGAAACCACCAGTCACTAAGAGAACACAGCAGGCCTCACTGGCGGCTTCTCCAGTTTCCCTGCTCCCTAGCATCTTCAGTCGGTCCATGAGAAGGTGTGGAGTGACGCACTATGTTCGTGCGTGCGCGTGCGCGTGCGTGCATGTGCGTGTGTGTGTGTGTGTGTGTGTGTCTGTGTGAGTGTGTGTCTGTGTGTATGTGTGTCTGTGTGTATGTGTGTGTATGTGTGTATGTGTGTGTCTGTGTGTGTGTCTGTCTGTCTGTGTGTGTCTGTGTGTGTCTGTGTGTGTGTCAGTGTGTGTGTCTGTCTGTCTATCTGTATGTGTGTGTGTCAGTGTGTGTCTGTCTGTCTATCTGTATGTGTGTGTGTGTCTGGGTGTATGTGTCTGTGTGTGTGTGTGTGTGTGTGTGTGTGTGTGTGTAATCTGTGTAACCCCCCACCAACATTAATTAGATACAGCCTATCATTTTTTCAAACTCAGGTGATAGGGGTCTGGGCAGGCAGACCAAGGTTGTAATTCTGGTTCTGCATGTAATTAGCAGGAATATCGGGGTCAGGCCTCTACCGGTCCCATCTCAAAGCCTCAGAGTCATCCTGTGAAAATCCAACTAGGAGGCCAGAAAGCATCCACCAAGCTTCCCCTCCATCCCCCCTGCTGTGGGGGAGCTGTCTCAGCTGGGAGTAAACACTGGCTCTCTTACAGGTGGACGAGACACTCACACAGGTGCATGTACACAGATGTGCCCATTGCATGGGTGTCTACGGGACAGGTATGTAGAGGGCCTGGATACCCCTTCTCAGGAAAGATAAGAAAAAAGAGATGGGCACTTTTCCGAAGACTCAGCAGCAGACAGAAGGACACAGGAAAGGGTGGACAGCTGTAAAGAGGAGGGAGAAACAACCGAAACAAGAGGCCCAGTGAAAATGACCTGACCTCTAACCCCACACTGAGGAGCCGGAGGCAGGAGGATCCCTGGGCTCTGCCAGCCAGCCTATCTGAATCAGTGAGCTCCAGTTCAGTGAGAGACCCTGTGACAGATGCCACCGGTGACAGCAATCATGATAGTGAGGAGAAGAGAGGCCAGATTCAGTGAGAGACCCTGTCTCAAAATAACAACAACAACAATAATAGTAAAAGTAATAACAAGAGCAATAATAATAATTGGTAAAGAGGACAGACAGAAGACTTCTAATGTCAAATCTAGCCTCCACACACATTCACTTACGCATGTTCACCCCCCATATACACGCAGAAAAATAGATACTTAATCTTCTGCCTATATCTGCCTGGTCCCTGACACTGGGCATAATATCCAAGTCTCTCTCCCCAGAGCTCAATACTACGAATGGATCCCTCAAGAAAAGGAAGTATTACCTACCCTTCTCATTGGAGACCCTGAGGTTCCCATGTGAGAAGAGAAAGACAGGATCCTGGGTAGAGGGAGGAGATCTGGAAGGGGACAGGAGGATAGTAGCTAAGATAAGGGGACTTCTCCTACCCAAGTTCAGGACATCCCGGGATAGGGAAACATCTCTGCTGATAGACCTTGGCCTCTGAGCCTGCAACCCTGCAATCTAGGCTGCAGTTGTACATGTGGCTGCTGTAAGTGTGTTTCAAAATTAAAACTGTAGCTCCCCCAATTCCATTTTTTTTTTTTTTTTTTTTTTTTTGGAGATAGGGTCTCAGTAACCTAGGTTAGTCTCAAACAGAAGCTGACCTTGAACTTCTGATCCCCCTGCTTCCACCTCCTACTTGCTAGGACTACAGGCATGTATCACCACAACCAGTTTATGCAGTGCTGGGGACTGAACCCAGGGCTTTGCGCAAGCTGGGCAAGTGCTCTGCCAAGAGAGCTACGTCTGTAGCCCTCAAAGTGAAGATTAACCCTGCCGGTGGGTTAATCCTCCTTTGAAGGAAGCTTGGACAAGAACAGCGAGTGATTCCGGGAGTTAATGGGCAAGAGTAAGAGAAAAGAGGAAAAGGTTATTGGCCTCTCAAGCAGAGCCATGGGGAAGAGGACGGTTAAAGAAAACACGCGGTTTGCATATCCCAGAAGCAGAAGCCAAGGGCACCAGAGTCCCCGCTGCAAACTTTATAGATTGCACAACTGCCTTTTTGAAGACATAATCGTTCCGACTAAATGTGCCAGCTTCTCCAGTCCTGCCAGCACTCCCTGCTTCTGCTCTCTGATTGGTTTTGCTGGTATGATAGACAGGATGCCGGCTCTTCCCCCAGTTAGACAGGGGAAGTCCCGAGGCAATTAAGAAAGAGTCCTTACGATGAACTAATGGGCATGCATGCCAAGGAGGAGGAGGGACCCAATGTGTCTGGAAAGGGCATGGTGCGGCAGCATGGCTGGGAGTCCAGGGCAGTTGTGGCTCAGGCCAGGCCTGGCTGGCCTGTTCTCCTACCCATCTCAAGACTCCAAGGCTTGGGAGAGCCGGCATGAGCATGGTAGGCTTTGACACTTGCTCCAGGTTCACCCAGATGGGGCTTCTGGGAGACAAGCTAGGCCTATTCTAAGCTCCACCCCGACCAGTTCTGGAGAAGCATTCACAGCTGGGAGAGGGGAATACAGAGAGCTCCCAGCTGACAAACCACAACCCAGTCCTGGATTTAAAGTGGTAGAGTGTCCACAAGACTTGCTTGCTCGTTCGTTTGTTTCCCAGTGGTGAGCTCAGGACACCCTAAAGGCTATGCAGGCGCTCTGCTGCTGGGAACTGTCTTTAGCCTCCGTGTGTATGGAGGTCGGAGGTCTACATCAAATGTCTTTTTTTTAATTGCTCTCTTTCTCTAAGACATTCTCTTACTAAAACTGGAGCTCGTTGTTGACTGATCTGGCTGGCCAGTGGGCTCTAATGATCCCCCTGTCTCCCCTAAATGCTGGAGGTGAAGCTGTGTGCCACTACGCCCAGCCTTCACATGGCTGATAAGCCCCTGTGCTTGATCAGCAGACATCATTCCCATTGAGCAAGCATCCCCACTCCAGGCCTCCCCACGTCCAGCACTTGTTCCTGTTTTAAAAGATTTATTTCTATTACTTTAATTAGGCATATGGGGTGGTAATGGCGGATGGGGGAATGTGCACGTGAACGCAAGTTTCCACAGACGTCAGAAGTGTGCGATACCCCTTGGAGCCAGGGTTGCAAGCAGTTGGGAGCCACCCAATACGGGTGCTGGGAATTGAGCTCAGATCCTCAGAAAGAGCAGTGTGTGCTCTTCACCAGTGAGCCATCTCTCCACCCCCCTCCCTTGTTACTTTCTGGGATAAGATTTCACTACATTGTCCAGACTGTCCTTGAACATTCAACCCTACTGCTTTGGTCTCTCAGATATCCAGGACGACAGGCCAGCACTGCCAAGCCAGGTAGGCTGTCCACATCTCTATCGTAAACCCGGGACCATGGTTTCTAGGAAGGAAGATGTCTGAAAGGGGGATTCTAAGCCCCATTGCCTGAGATGAGCTGCAGATCAAAGGGCCTAGTGTCTGATGGGCTCTGCTGCACCACAGCTGTGGCTCTTGCAAGAGGATTCTTAGGAACAACGTAATCTTCAGGCCGCCACAGCCATTCCTGCCCACATCTTGTAGATAAGAAGATGGGGTCTCAGAAATTAACTCAGAGGCCCAGGACCCCACAGACAGAGAGTGGCAGTACCCTGGCAAACATGCCCCCAAATGCCCCCTTTGCTGCCTAAAGACCAGGCCCAGTGCTGAGCAGGCAGAATCTGGCTACAGGATGTGTTGTTTGGCCCAAGTGAGGCTTCTTTAAAATTTGGAAATTTTTACAGAAATCCAAGAGAAGGGAAATGAGAAATCTGGCAGCAGAATGTTCTTGTTCCCATGGCAAGAGTGAGCTGGAACTGTGTGGAGGCTAAGAGCTTTGTGCAAACCTGACCAGCCGTCCTGACTCACGTCTGACTGGCCCACCTGGCTCCTCTACAGTGTTATTGCCTGGACTCCTAAGATTGTGCCTGTCGGTGGCCCCAGGCCTGCGGGACTAGCTCTGTCTCTCTATCCTATGGAAGGGGACAGCTATAGTATGAAGACCATGGAGACCTCTGGTTCCATGGAACCCCTATATGCTCTGTTCCTCTTCTCTTCCCTACCCTCTCTCCCCTTCCTTCTGTCCCTGGTTTCCACAGCCCCTAGCTTGGCTTCTAGCTCATCCACACATAAATAAGCATGCTCATACGCTACACAGGACACTGGTCTCTCTGCAAACCCAATGGACATGGGCTTGCATCACACACACACACACACACACACACACACACACACACACACACACACACCCTGACAGAAACAGAGAGAGCAGTGTAGTCTACCAGAGCAAGAATGTACTGTCTCTCAACACTATCATAAGGGCACGCTGCCTCTGGGGTCCAGGTGGAAGCAGAGGAGTCTGGGAAGGGGGCATACGAGTGGAGGAGATGCTGTTTCTCACCCCACACAGAACACTGCAAGCCAGCCTACACCTCCCTGAGGTATCAGATGTGATGTATGAGGTGTGTAGAGACTCTGCAGCGCCAGCCAAGAGCCTGGACTAGTAATCTCTTCCCTTTCACACCACAAGGGCCTGGGATTTATTAACTGGGAGTGCTCAGGGGAGCCATGAGCTGCTGGTGAACCAGCTGAGACTCCTAACGTGAGCTGCTGCAGGGGCCAGGCGCATGCCCAGCAGGGACCTTAGGTCCTTAGGTGACTGGTTATCTGAGAGCCTCAGGCTTGATTTTAGAAAGGCATGGAGAAACAAAGCCACTCTTCTCCCAAGCAGGGGCCCCTTGCAGAGCCCCCAGCCTGCCGTTTGGCTCCGAATGCTGTCCTTGCCCCTCTGAGTGGCTTTGAGCCAGTCTGCAGCTTCCCAACTAGGCCAATAGATGCCCACGCAAATCTCAGAAGAGGAGGTCATCAAAGGGAAGAGGAAAGTTAGGAGAGTTCTCAGACCTGGGACTGCATGGGACTCACTTGTACTTCACAGACACATACACTCCATAGTCAGAGGCCACCAGGAGCCAGGTGGATGGGCAGCCTGGGATTACACGTGGGATGAGTGGAAGGCAACATGACTCTTCCTAATAAAATGTATGGAATAAAGTCTCTCTCTCTCTCTCTCTCTCTCTCTCTCTCTCTCTCTCTCTCTCTCTCTCTCTCTCTCCTCTCTCCCCCCCACCCGTGTGTGTGGTGTGTGTGTATGCCCCCTCTACCTTCTTTTCTGAAACAGGGTCTCTCACTCACCTGAAGCTGGCAGATTAGTTAGACTGGCTCTCCCCCACCCCCATCCTAGGGAGCCTCCTGTCTCCTCAGTACTGGGATTACAGGTGTGCACACAGCACCTACCTTTTCACAGGAATGCCAGGATGTGAATTCAGGTCCTTAGACTTGCACCAGTAAGTACTTTACTGACTGGACCACCTCCTGTTCTCTACACCCACCCTCCCTTCCTCCCTCTCTCCCTTTCCCTCCCCTCTCTCCTCCTCTTCTCTCTCCCTTTCCCTCCCCTCTCTCCTTTCCTTCCCTTCCTCTCTCCCTCCACCCTTCCCTTTCCTTCTCTTTTTTTGTGTCAAGGTCTAACTATGTAGCCCAGGCTGACTTGAAACTCAAGGCTAGTGTCCCACCTCAGCCTCCTCAGTGCTGGGATGACAGGCAGGAGCCACCATAGCAAGCTTGGAACGGGAACGCCTTTCACTCAGCAACAGAGCTTAGGAACGAATTGCAGTCACTAAGCACACGTCGAGGTGTGCAGTTGGTGTGCAGTTTCAATCTCAGAGCAGGGAATGCAATGAACTGCCCTAAATAATGGCCCCCATCCAGAGCGGCTTCTTATGCACCAGGAACCCTGTGTTCATTTGTCATCTCCGTCTCCCTGCTAGGTAGTGATAGGGTAGGCACTGTGTGTTCATTCCGCAGGTGAGAAACTGAGGCACCAAGAACTCCGATGTGCTTCCAAACCCTGAAGAACGGATCAGCCTTCATAGTGGCTCCCTAACCAAACCTCTTTTCCTTCTCCCTTCTGGGGTATCCCAGAGAAGGGTCTTTGTGCACTAACATCCTGCCATTGGGTCTGAGACCGGACAATAAAATCAATGGTTGTTTGTAAAATTCTCCCAGGCAGTAGCAGAGGGACAGTGAAGAGTGCAAATGAGTTAGTCTCAGCCAAAGCCAGGCACATGCAAAGAACTCCTGTGTGACTAGCGGTCGAGCTGTGGAAGAGGACTGGGGTGTGAATGTATCTGGCTCAACCGTGAAGCGAGGCTGTATTACCCACAATGCTCGGTGCATGACATATAGATTCCAAGCAACACTGAAGTAAATGTAGTCTCTTGGAAAGCAGTAAGAGCAAGTTCACTTTTTATATTTCAAGCCTAGGCCTTCCCCCTCACCGAGCTTGCTAGTGGACAGTAGTTAAAGACACTGCCCATGGCATAAAGCTGTAAACCCAGATGATTGTTCTGGAAAGACTGGTGTTTTCCCGCTGGCCTGTTGGTTTATGGGTAAGCCTTTAGTCATCAGCTCATGAAGAGCCACTTCCAGGAAAGAGTAGAAGTTCCACTCAGGTATTTGATTCTGACTTTAAAGGTTAACTCGGTGCTGTGCTATCAACATTCTCCGCCTTTTCTTTCTGCAACCATGTTTCTGTATTGTTCAAGGCAAGGGAACTGGAATTTATGAGCTGCGACAAAACACACCGTATAGAACACATCCTGCAAACATGTTATTGTGAAAACCTATCTGATCTGAGCAGGAATAGTAACCCCTGCCCTGCCAATGGCTCCTGGGAAAATGGTTCCATGGTCTTATTAAAGTGTTTATTTTTGTATACATTTTAAAAATTCACTACTTTCTAATGAGTTTGCCTGAGTGGTTTTCCTTAGGACTGCGTACTGTATGATGTATGTATATGTGTATATATGTGCACATGTGTTTGCAGGTGATTTTGCCCATGTATGTTTGTACGAAGGACAAAGGTGAACTTTGCACATCTTCCTCACAATTGCTTTATATTTTCAGACAGGGCTTCTCCCTGAGCCTAGAGCTCACTGGTGGGCAAGTCTAGGGGCCAACAAGCTGCACTGCAAGCCTGGGGTCTCCACCTCCTATTACCAGTGCTAGGATTACACGTGGGTACGACTATGCCCAGATTTTACCTGGATGCTGGGATCCAAACTCAGGTCCTGGCAAGCAATTTACCCAGGGAGCCATCTCTCTAGCCCCTGGGAAAATATCTCTTAAAGAAAATAAAATCAGTTCAGCCACCAAACAAACCATAAATCTTTGCACGAAGTTGGGCTTGGGAAATGGCAAGCCCGTTCACTCATTGCTTTGTGGCTCCCAGGATCCCCTCCATGTGGGGAGATGCTCAGAGAACCTTCTCTCCCTGTTCAGCCATGGTGAGTTCAGACTGTCGCCTGCAGAGAGCTACAATCCCCGAGTGAGTCAAGGAGCTAAGATTTAAAAGGACAGCTTGATTACCCAGGCTCCCCCATACAGCTTCCTCTTCAGATGGTCAGACATAAATATATTGTCCACTGTGTCCCAGGAAGGCCGTGGCTTCGGAAGCAGTGACCAATCCAGAGGGCACAAATTGCCTGTGTTCTTGACTTCAGTTTGTGCTTGGAATTCCCACTCTCTGGGAAGAGTAGCCTTCCTTGGGAGAGAAGGACCCCAGGATCACTCTCTCTGCTCATTTGCTGTGTGACCATGGGCCACTTGCTAAACCTCTCTGTAACCTACTTCTCTCTGCAAAGCAAGGAAACCGGGTGGATAATTCTTTCAGGACTCTGTCTTCTTAGGCTCTGATCTAAGGCAAAACTTTCTCTGGAAAAAGCAGAGAGTGAATTTGTAGGACATGGTTAGCGTCTCTGTCGCAGCTATTCAATACTTGTAGTGCAAGCTGGGGGTTGGGGAATGGGGTGCTGCTGTTCCTGTGAGGGTACACAAACAAGCACCAAGCTGTTCAAAGGGGAGTCAACAGCCACCCCCACCTCAGGAATGTTAAAGTCAACCTGAGAGAATTGGCCAGGGGTGAGGGCGTCGGGGAGTGGGGAGGCACTTATCTCTAGGGAGCCTAAGGAAGGGGGTGCTTTAGGGCTCCAGATCCCTACTGGCTGCCTGAGCCCACCCAACCCAGAATACAGCCCTTCTTTCTCCCAGACAGCTGCCACCGTCATCTTCTCCTGTAAAGAACCTCTCACAGCTGAGGAAGAGAGACACAGCTGCCTTCTCCTCTATACTAGTGGGGAACTGGATAAACTTCCAGATGTGCACTGTGGAGTGGAAGGACCAATACTGCAGAGCCTAGCAAGCCCCACCTAGGCCTTAGCTTGGTAGGTGTCTAAGCGCCGGTGTACCCTCAGGGCTTCCTTGGGAAGCCAGGATGTGGGTGGGTGGGGCTTCAAAGAGGCTCAGTAGTAGGCTGCTGCTTGGTGTTACAATCAAGGTTGACAGGAGCTGGATGCCCAGGGATCTGCACTAAAGAAGCTATGAGAACTGGTCCCAACCAGAATTGATGGCTGGGGTTGGCCCTGGTGCAGGAACAGAGAGCAGGGAACATGGGTCACTTATTTGTCGCCCCAGCTCTACCGTTAGCTTTGGCCTCATCTCTTTTGCAGCACTTCGTGCAGACTGAACAAAGTCCACCGAGGACCTTTCCTTTCTGTTTGAGAAGACACAGATCCAGAGCAGTCAAGAGATTAGCCTGAAGTCACACAGCAAGAGCATTCCATGGTTGGCGGTCTTCCCGAGTTTCTGTGGTTTCTGAAACGTAGGGGAGTCTGGACAGGTTAGAACTAGGCTTTTACTGCTGTCTGAACTTAAAATTCCAGGGCTTTCTGCTCTGGCTTGGGTCTCAGGCAGGGCGTCCTCAAACCAGTACAAGAGGAAGCCTCCTCTCTGTGTGTTTGGATTCAGATAAGGGCATTTTCAAGCTCCCTGAGATCAAGGTGGCAGTCAGCCAGTGCTATTTCCACCCAAAGATCAATCAAGGCTGTCCCCGGTCTCAGGCACAGGGCGGCTGGCGCGCACAGACAGAGCCAGGGGGATCTATAGCCAGGGAGGGCTGATTACTAGCTCCTGGAGCCAGCAGGCTTGGAGCACCCTTTCAGAGGCAGAGACGTGACACAAATCTTCCCACTGCTGGGCCAACGCTTCCTTATGTGTCTGCCGGGGGTGACACTCAGGCAAGGTCTGCACCCAGGGCCCAGCCATTAAGAAATTCATTAATCAGGATCATGTTTACAGCCCTCTGGCAAGCAATCGTAATTCACTGGCTCAAGCTAGACCCTGGGCCTTCCTGCAAACTGCTGTGACATTTGGTAAAAATATCAGCTCGGGCCAGGGCCAGGCAGGAGGTGTGTGTGCGATCCATGCCGACTTGTGAAACGCAGGTGCAGCGTGGGTCACAGGCACCAGAGAAGGCTGTGGGGACAGGCTGTCACTGGCTCCCAGTGTCATCTTGAACACGTCACTACCCTGTCATCTTGCATCTGTATTGGGGAGGATCTAGGGTAAGTGAGACGGTAAAATTCTGTCAGCCCTCAGGTTTGTCCCGTGTGGTCTGTGGTCTGAGGAAGATTGGCCAGCATGGTGTTGGGGGGGTGGAGACCGAGTTCCTTGCCAACCTTTGAAAACTGCAGGATTCACGTGAAAAATCCAGATTTCCTGTTGAGCTGAGGGAATACTCCTGCAGAGCAGTGTTGGCCTGGAGCTGACCAAGCTCCCAGCATCCACAGATGGGCCTGGCATTAACTCTGGCAAACTGTAGCTCATGGGCAACTTGTGGAGGCCAACTTTAATGTGGGTCTCCAATAGTGGGCATGGGCCAGGGCTCCCTAGAAGGCTGGGTAGGTTGTGCACTCTACAAGACACTCAGGTTTGGGGTCAAATAGGGACAGAATTGCTGCACTCTGTCTGGCTTGCTGCGTGCTCTATTTTACCAAGGAAAGGGTGGGTTGTTGTTTTTTTTTTTTTTAGTTTGTTTTGGTTTGTTTTTTTTTTTTCCCAGGGGTCATCCAAAGGTGTCTTTCAAACTGGCATTGATCCTGTCTGGGCCAGAGTTCCCACAGGTCGCATTCCAGAGGAGGGGAGGCGGAGCTTCCCCAGTGTTACTCACAGACAAGATGGGTGAGGAAGGCATTGCTCAGATACAGGCGAGTTTAGACCTGTCCGGAGCCCTCACCTCATTCAGTAAACAATGGCCTTAGCCCACTGATCCCAAAGGCCCTTCCAGATCTACGGGATGCACATCTTCAGCTGTGCTGCTGCCTAAGAGCACCTGAAGGGTGGCCAGCCTGGACCTACGCTTTGGGAACAAGGTTGGGACTCTTGGGCAGGAGGTACAGATAGAGCCCAGGACAATACAGGCCTTCTGTTCCACATTTCTACGTGTGTGTGTGTGTGTGTGTGTGTGTGTGTGTGTGTGTGTGTGTGTGTGTAAGCCAGATGTCAACGATTGGGTGCGATACTCCGGGAACCTTCCACGTTGCTTTTTCAATGTGGTCTTTTCTTGGGACCTGGGGTTACTGTTTATCTAGAGCACCAGGCTTTTTTGTCTTGGTTCCGGGGATTGACCTCAGGGGCTGTGTGTGGTTCCTGTGCCCAGTGCTGCCATAATCATTGGCTTCATTCATTCATATTAGCCTCTGAACCCTACTCACTCTTCCCTGTGTCTCCTCAGACAGAAAGGAAAGGTCTTTAGTGGACTATGTCCACTCTACACTAGCACAGCAGGAGAGGTGAGGTCAAAGCTAAAGGCAGAGCTGGGGTGGCAGATAGGTGGCACTTGTCCCCTGCCCTCTGTTCCAGCACTAGGACCAACTTATGTGATCCCGAGTAACCAGCCTCGGTCAACCACGATCACTGAGTGTGAGGAGATGAATGTCCCTCCATGCACTGGGCCATTTGTCTTCTCGTCTTTAGTCTGAGTAGCAGCTTGCATCGCAGAAAGAGCACTGAACCAGGAGTCTGGAGACTGCATGGTTAGCTGGCCAAAGACCCTCAGCCCCCGCTTCATGGGAGGTCTCCCCCAGCTCAGGGTACATGAGCTAGTGTGAGCAAAAGCCATGCACCATGCCGGCTTGGGGCATTCGGGAGTCAGACTGTACAAAGTGCTGTGTCCCACAGGAGACAGAGCCCAAGGCCTGCCTCGCCTCTGAGCTAAGCTCATTTCAGGCCTCTCAAGTCCTCAGTTGTCCTCAGTCTTCCACTCTTGCTCCTGTTCCCCTCCCCCATAACATCTCTATGAGGACAACTTGGTTGCTTTCCTTGCACTGTGGTGAAATGCTCCCTAAAAGGTTTCTTACGGGTTTCTTAAGGGTTTCAACATGGTGAGAGCCCACAGAGCTTGAGCTAGCCACGGTGCAGCTGCAGTCAAAGAGCAGGGGCAAATGCACCCAGCAGCCCAGCTGCCCTTCTCTAAACAGTTGAGCATTTCCTGCCCAGGGAATGGTCCCACCCACAGCAGATCAGTCTTCCCCCACTTCAGTTAGTAATTAAGGGCCACCCTTGTTGGCACATGCCTTTAATCTCAGCATTCAGAGGCAGAAACAGGTGGGTCTCTGTGAGGCCAGCCTGGTCTACAGAGCTAATTCCATAATGTCTAAGGCTACACAATGAAACCCTATCTTCAGAAACCAAACCAAACCAAACTAACCAACCAACCAACCAAACAGCCCGCCCCCACCCCCAGGCATTCCCAGAGGCCCACCTTCCAAGTGATTCTAGGGCTGCCAAGTTGATAATTAACACCAGCACCACAATGACTCTCCTCCCTCTTTTCTTTCTCTGTGCCGCTGAGACCACACAGGAAATCAGTTCTACAGAACACGGGCTGAGTGTCTGGTACACTCTAAGCAGAGCCCTCTTTAATCAGTGCAGCGATCCCAGAGTTGTCACCCTGGAGTCACCCTGAACTAACCAGGGCCCCAAGAGGTTAAGTCCCTTTCTCCAGAAGACACATTTAGCAGCTGCCAGAGCTAGGATTTGAACGCAGACCCTCTGACTTCAGAACCTTGGCTGTTTCCACTCCACCACCTGGCATCTCCCAGAGGAAACCGGAGAGCCCAGCATGGAAACTCGAGGGTGGAAAAACCGCAGTAATGAAGGGAGAGAGTGAGCCAAAGCCGGGCCCCCAGGGGGTTGCTTCCTCATCAGTTAGAGCCCCAGGAGGAGCTGGGGAGAGATTTTCCCAGTATCCTCTGCAGCTAATTACCAGCTTCACTTTTTCCTTTCCCTCTTTGAATGTTTCCAACACTCTCATCATCTGGGGCTTGGGATCCAGCCCACAGGGCAGGGCTTTGTGTCAGTCAGGGCAAGGGTTGGGATGCCAGGGTCGAACCAGTCAGGATGGCACACTGTTCTTGGGGCAGTTGCCTGGGCGTCTGCTCGGCAGGGCAGGGAATGGAATGCCATCAATGTCACATGCGTCTGCATCTGTGATTTTCAACCAAGGTGGTTTGAATGAATAACTTGAGTGCTTCCTGGTACTCATTACGTACCTGCTGTGATTCACACGCCTCTCACGATCCTGGGACAATTGATACTGCTGGTTATGGGTGGCCTTACTAGAAGCCTTTCACACTCACCTCCTATTGTTCATGTTTGCCTCCCCAAGAAGACTCTCAGGGGTCCCCCACCCTCACAGCGATTCCAACTCTCAGAATTGTAGTCCATCCCTGAGGGGAAAGTGATTTCCCCATTTGGAAAGCTGATGAAAACCCAGGTCTCACTGAGCCCTGAGGTAGTCCCTCTGCACCCAGTACTCTACTTGATATGAAGAAAACTAAGGCCTCTGGAGGCAAGGAGTGATCTGGCTGCCCAGACAGCAGCAGCTGCCACACTTCCACAGGACCTCCCTAACCACCACAGAACCTTCATGCAGCCTCTCCTCTCTACTCCCTAACCCCCAGGGTGTTTGCAAGCTTACCAGAGCTTCTGTAGTCAGGCCTATAGACTTTCTGTCAGACCAATGCGTCTCTCCTTCCACAGGCCCCACTTTACCATGCTGGCACCTCCACCATTCCATGGCCTTCCTTCCTCATCTGTCTGTCTGTCTGTCTGTCCATCTGTCTATCTATCCATCCATCCATCCATTCATCCATCTATCTATCCCCTTCTTCATCTAGAATGGATCAAGCAAAGCTCTTGGGTCCAGGATCAGTTCACCACTCTGGGACCATCGCTGGTGCCCAGCTTTGGAGCCTAATCTTTGAAAAGAAGTGGGCACCCTCTGCAAATCTAGAGGGCAGGAGCTAACATTTGCACATGCTCACTCACTGTGTCTAGGAATGGCTCTGGTTACCCCCACCCCCACCCCTGCAACCTGCCACTGCCCCATGGCCTCCAGAGTGGGCCTTTGTAGAGATCTATATAGAAAAGGAATATGTCCAGAAATGGAGAGCAAGCTTATGACCATGCTTGTGAATAAGGAAAATGGGGTTCTAAGATACCCTTAATTCAAGGGTCCTCAAGACCAGTCTGGAAAACATAGGGGCAGGCCTCTTGAGAGAGAGAGGGAGGGGTGTGTGTGTGTGGGAACATAGCTCTGTTATAGAGAGATACACAGCATGCCCAAAGCTTGATCCACAATAGTCCATAAACCAGACATAACGGTGTATGTCTATAATCCCAGTACTATAAAGGTAGGAAGATTAGATTTTCAAACTCATTCCTCATAGTGACTTGGAAGCTAGCCTAGGTTATATGAGGACAGGGGGTGGTGGGGAGAAAGAGAGAGAGAAAGAGAGAGAGAGAGAGAGAGAGAGAGAGAGAGAGAGAGAGAGAGAGAGAGATTCTGTTTACCTAATTTAGGTGCCCCGCCCCCACCCTGTCCTCTATCTCTTTCCCTGAATTAAAAGCTGCACGGCTACAGAGAACTGGGTCTGATTTGGAAACAGCTCTGCCAAGAGCTAGCACAGGATGGGCAGTCCTCATTCAAGTAATGAAGGCAGTAATGAAGACACATAAAGGCCGAGATCATGGGTAGAAAAGGGCTCATGAATGTCACAAGGTACCCATGGCCTCCTCTTCTCCAGACCCTCGAGGTGCCTCCCCCTAGCAAGCCCCCTGGGTTGGGCAGCACTAGAATGAGGGCTGATGGGAACTTCTTTCCACCCTCTCTGACATTAGGTATGAGATGAAGATGAGGGGTGCCTCAGCCTCTGTCCTCTCAGCCCCAGAGCTCACTGTTCTGAACCGCACCCTGCCTTGCTGAGCTCTGCATGTCTCTGGTGCTGCTTGGAGAAGACTCACACCGAGGCAGAGCAGAACCAAGAGAGGGCAGGGACAGTGCCAGGAGGAAGCCCTGAGCATGTGTCAATACTGAGCCAAGACAGGAGGTTATTTTTAGAGGCAGCCTGGTGGGGTAGCCGTCTGTTCTGTTGTGCTCTGACAGGGAGATGCCCTCAGGAGGAGAGAAGAACGTCATGGTCTAACCCTCAGATTCTCTGGGCCTCCTCTGAGTCTGACAGAGCTGGTTTCCTCCAGGGAGCCAACCTGCTGACGGTTCCTTAGTCTCGATTTTGTGAGCATAGAAGCAGGATGGAAGGAGAGAGTCACTAAGGGTCTTGAACAGCCTCTGTGCGCCAGGTGTCTTACACACATCTCTCCTGTAATTAATTCTCCCAGAAAGCCAGAGAGGCAGGCCTTGATCCTTCCTGTTTTACAGGGGGAACATTAACCCTGAGAGAGAGAGAGAGTGTGTAACTTGCCCAGGATCACCCAGCTTGTGAACGGCAATGCCAGAACTTTAACCCAAATCCCTCCTTCCCTTCACTCCGTGCTGATTCATGAAAACACGTCATCCCTGCCTACAGGAGGACACTGAAGACTCTGGTCTGGCCACAGCTCCTCCTTCATTCCTGTGATGTTTGGACCCAACCTTCCCCTGAGCCTTGCAGACTCCTTGAGTGAGTCAGCTCTGGCTCCAGGCTACCTACTGAAGACAATGGACATTTACTGTCTACTGTAAATGAGGCCCCAGGCTCTGCTCAACCCTATAATCAACACATGAAGTAGTGGAAAGGCAGCCTCACACACTGGGGGCTCCAGATAAGCTCTGTCCTCTGTGCTCCAGGCTGCACCCCTATTTTTCCTCATACATTCAGTCCCCAAGGCCAATGCTTATGACCCCACAGATGAGGAAAACAAGGGCTAGGAGAGCTCTTGGCCTGGACCCCATCCCACTTGTGTGCCTAGGTAAACTTCTCTTCCTTCCCTGGTATTTTTCAGTCAAATTCTTCCGGCCTCAGGAGTGCCATGCCTAACAGGCCTTAGAGACCCTCCCAAGCACAGCACCTTTGGGCCTGGCTTACAAGCCAGGGGCCCTGAGCCCTTTACCTTTATTGTTTGGAATGAGAGTGGATGGAGAAGTCTACAGACTGCACTCTTACAAACAGCGACCGCTGCTCATTTACAGTACCCTTGTCTGCTCCAGCCCTCCACAGAGGCCCTCTACCCTGAGCTGGAAAGTCCAGAAGGCAGGACCAGGGTCGGGGGTGTTCTCCTGGTAGCTTTATCTCTCTGGAAGCCAGGACATTCAAGGCCAGAGTTCAAGCCCAGGGAGAAGTTAAGAGACTCAACTACATGAAAGAGAAATACACATTGGAAAATGCAGGAATCCAGTCTTTCATCAGAAGCTGAGGTCAAGGGAAAGCCTATGGGTTGGAGAAAACAGAGAGTGGGTTATAGAGGAAGAGCTTGGATGGGAGCCCAGAGCTCAGGGCCCTGTCCCTCTGACCCCCTGCAAGACTTTGACTGAGGTTGGGGTCTATCCCTCTGGGGCTCACTCCACATGAGGGAAGGGTCCCTCAAGCATCCTCTTAGTTCTTCAAAGTAGTAGATAAAGGCCAGTCCTCCTTCGGGCTGTCACAGGGGCCGTAACAACAAGGCAGCCCATGGTAGAACTGGTGAGGGGTGGGCAGGGGGTGGGCAGTGTGTGTATACAGTCAGACACTGTACACTACAATCCCTTAGACTCACCATCTCATGTCTTCCCAACCCTCAGCACAACTGGATGAATGGCTGCTTTTCGAGAGCTGAAGCAGGTTTTGTTTTTGTTTTGTTTTGTTTTGTTTTGTTGTTTTTTGTTTGTTTTTTACAAAAAGGAGAAAAAAGGAGAAGTTGCAATAGGAAAGGAAGAGATTACAGAAAGAAGAAAACCGGCTAATGGAGATGGATTCACAATAAGGTTTGCTCCATAGTAATTCCAATAATTAAAATGTCTCAGGGCCCAAGCTACAAAGAATGGAACAGCATGTTCTCCCTCCCTGTCCTCACCCCCTGCACAGAGGGCACATTACGTCATCACCCACTGTGATTACATCATCCCCAATGGCAACCAGTAATAGGTCCCATGCTTCCCAATTAATCAGCCATTTCTAATTCAAGTCATGAAAGTGTATGTGTAGGGGGTTGGGGCTGCACCTAGGTGTGTAGGTAGGGGAAATGGGTCTCAGACTCTTCCACTCAGCTAGGAAGAGGGGCCTGAGAAGCTTTGAAAATACTCTGGGTAATAACAGGGCCTCTTTTTACTCCACTCCCCGGGGTGAGAGGCATGGCCATGGTGACTGGTCACAAGCCCAGTGGAGAGCCCAGACCTGGCGGGAAAGGCAGCCCAGACAGGGTTCCAGACAAGGACCATGGGGCCCAGGAACTACCCCAGCAGCAGTCAAGCAAAAGTGATCCCTCTCCAGCTGAGCTGGCTGCCCCTTTCTCCTCAGGGAGCCTTGATTAAGCTAGGCCCTTGCCGAGCATTGAAGGAAATGAGAGAGGAGGGGATGAGCAGCAGACAGGCAGGGAGGGGCCCCTCTCTCCGAGAGAGGAGACAGTGCCTATTTAGGCTAGACTCAGGGCAGACTCTGCCCAGCTACTGCCTCTTAGCACTTTAATCAAATGCCTTGCGGATGGGTTAGCCCAATGTCAAAAATCCAATCGGATACATTTATTGGCCTGACAACCAATTTTCTGCAATGTATCATCAGGGACTGATGGTCCGTTCCCTGGCGGCAAAGGAGTTGGCGATAATGGAGCCAGGAGAGCTACTGTGTGCCCTCAATATTGTCTCAGGCTGTCACGGGAGGGGTGGGGGAGGAAAGGAGGCCGAGCCCAGGGGAGCAGATAGGTGGACAGATGGGAAGATAGAAGGAACTAGATTTGAACCTCCAACAGGCAGACCCTTTCCAGTCTATGTGACCTGGGACACTGCTGCCTCCTCGCCTCTAACCCCTTCCCTAGCACCCTAGTCAGCCCTTCCAGGGAGACTTGGAAAGAACAGTGGACGCAAGCCACAGACTCAGCCCTGCACGCTCCACCCCAACCCCTGCAGGACTTTTGCTCAGGCTCCTGTTACCTGAAAGATTCTGCATTCCTCTTTTTTTATTTTTTTTCTCAAGCTCGCCTGTTTGTTTTGCTTCTCCTTTGGCAGTCAGCTCACACCACCCCTCGACAGGCAGCAGCGTTCCCCAAGCAGAACAAACAGGTCCAACACCCTTGCTCTAGTAACATGATTTCTAAGCGCCATCACTGTGCCTGGCCCTGTGGCCAAGGCTGGCAGGAACAACGGGGCTTAGCCAAAGATCACCCATGAGCACACCCGTGGCTCAACAAAGGTGTGTGTAGCGGGGTGGGGGTGGCTGTCATACAAAAAAGCACGCGTGTGGTAGGAGACAGTGGGGTGTCTCCATGCTACCCCACCAGCAAGGACAAGAGTTAAGGAAGCAGAGGCTGCTCCACATGGGAGGGCGGTCATGAGTCTTATCCAGGAGGCAGCATCTATCCAGGTCAGGGTTTTGATCTGGAAGGACTGTTGACCCGGATACCAACCAGGATTGGGATTGGGTGGCGATCTCTACAGAGGACATTCTTGCTTGTTGTCTTCGTTCAGACACGATTACTGAGCCATCTTGTCTGTGTCTTGCTTGTGGCCTAGTCTGACAGTTCTGTTCTAGAACACTCTTTTCAGGAGATCCTACAGCTGGCTGAAAGGACTTGGCCAGTCCCTGTTGTCCGTGGCTGTCTGTGTCCTCCAGAACAGGGGTTAAAGCCTGACACACAGCAGACTGGCCACTGTGACCTTACCTGCCCAAGAGGTTGCAGCGCAAGGTAAGTTTGTGGAATTTGTTGCAGCTGAAACCAATGGGGGATGGGGGTGGGGGGTGGGGGATGGGGGTGGGGGATGGGATGGGAGGGACCTCGTGCAGCTGGAGGTCAGGAACAGATCTGGTGTGCCAACCCAATCATATAAGATAACAGAGCGACTGCTCTCCTCAAGGTAAAAGTGCGGGCTCTGGGAAGGATTAACCTTATCTCCAGCTCCTTCCACCCTGGACGTGCGTTGGCCTGGAGGTTCACAAGCTGTTCAAAATCTTAAGGCCTCAAGAGACAGGAAGAGAAAGGACTCAGAGCACAGCAGAAGCCAGAAGCCAGAAGCCCAACCCAGGCAGGCGGGCTAGCAGGACTGCTATTTATCCTGAGGACAGCCCTGACCTTTCCCCAACAGGGACAGATGCAGGGAGCCTGGCTACATCCTTCCCTTTAAAACAAGAAATGGAAGCATTACTCACAAAGCCCAGCCATTTATCATGGTCTGGGGACATTAATTTGACAGTGTGTCATTTTCCATTTGGTTCGGGCCCGGTGGAGGTTGCCCTCGAAACACCTTCAATTAAATGCAGCTAATAGCACAGAGCTATTTTGAGCAAGGAGGGCCTCTGCCTCCCCCCAGGGCTGTGGCATGTGTGTGCTGGGGGAAGGGGGTACTGCTGGGAAGTGTGGTTCAGGGTGATCCAGGGTCGGATGGCTCTCGGGCTCCATATGCAGACAGAGTGCACACAGGGCGGACAGGGTGAAGAAGTACCCCCTTTGTCTTTTGGATGTCCCCACAAGCAGTTGGGCCGCACTGTGACCCTAGACATAGGAAGAGGGTGAACCAGTCCTTTGCCCAGCATGGAGAAAGTACGGCATTTAGAGTGTTGAATGCTGGCAAGCCGATCTAGCTGCTCTGTCTCCTAAGGTGTGACCTTAGATAGGGCCCATAACTGCTTTGAGCCTCAGTTTCTTTTGTCAACTGGAGACAAGACTTCTCCCACAGAACAGTTGGATGGTTTCTATGGCCTTGTAAACACACGCCAAACAACACACACCAGAGATGCATTCATTTACAGGGGATGACTCAATAGCTTTGCTTACATCCTGAATTTTACGAATGAGGGAAAGGCCAGTACATCCCGCACACCTGGGTCTCCTCCTTCATTGGAACTCAGGAAGGACAGAGTGGTTCAGGGTGAGCCTTGAGCTCTAGAGGGTAGAACCTAGATTGCAGTCCCAGCTCGACCAGCTCTGTGGTCTGGGGCAATCCACTTAATGTCTCTGTACCTCAGTGCCCTGGCCTGGGAGATGGAGATCAGCCTGCCAACGCTCCCTGGCCACAGTGATTGGATGAGAGACTGTGAATGAATGCCAGCAGCAAGTCGACCTGTTCATCATGGCTGCTCTTCTTTTCCTCCCCCTAGCCCTGAGCCTAGAGGACATCGCTGATGTCACCAATTACCTCATTTCAGCCATGGACTCGGCGTTAAGTATGGAGGACTGTTCTATCCTCGTGGTGTTAGAAGGCAGGTGGTGTTAGAACCTGGGTCCCTCTGAGATCTGTTGTTTCTACTTTCAAAAATGACTGTAAAGAGGCTGGAGGTGCGGCTAAGTTGGTAGAGACCTTGCCTAGCATACCTGAGATCTTGGGTCCCCTCCCCAGAACACATAAACCAGATGTAGTAGTACACGCCTGTAATCCCAACACTTGGAGGTAGGGGCAGGAGGAACAGAAGTTCAAGGTTATCCTTAGCCACATAGTAAGTTTGAGGCCCCTCTAGGGTACATGAGACCCTGTCTGGACAGACAAACAAACAAGCGAACAATTGCAGGTGGGCCTGATGGCATAGGTCTATTATCCCACCTACTAGGGAGGCTGAGTCAGGAGTCAGGATTAAGTAAGTTCAAGGCCTACCTGGGCCATCAACAGAGTTAGACCACAGCCAGAATGGGCAACCTTTTGAAATCCTGTCTCAAAGTGAAAACTAAATAAGGACCTGGGATATGATGTCCATCTGTGGTTACAGCACTTACCTCTGTGGGGCTAGGTCCACACTCTTGAGTACAAGGCAGGAAAACTGTTGGCAGTTCCACGTGTTCACAATCACACCTTCTGCTGTACTGAGCAGGTCCCTGGGGCTCAGCCTGCTATGCTCAAGGCTCAAAGGTGAACAGGGAATCAAGATGTCTCACGGCAGGTAGCATCAAAGCCTGTCCCTTCAGTTTGTGGAGTAGAGGCCTGTGAGAAGCCTCAGGCTCTGGAGGGGAAAAAAAGGGTGATACAGACTCCACACGTCCATCCATTCCCAACTTAAACTTCTTGGTTCACACAGCTATGGTCAGTTAGGGGTCTAAAAGACCTCGTAAGAATCAAAACAATACTTTATACACAGGGAGGGGCACCCGAAGGTCAGGCTCTCGGGGGGGACTTATGTTGAGTGTCAATGCCCAGTCAGAGCTTATCACGGGAAGACTTCTCACAGCCGCAGGCACTAGGAGCCCCAATTTACAGTTCATCCAGCAGAGCTTCCTGCTAAGTGCCTTATTGATTCCTCCAGAGCACTGGGCTGGAGATAAGCCACTGTTCACCTGGTACTGCCACGACATGCTGTTTGTAACAAGCAAGATGCTCTGAGGAGCAGCCATGCTCCAGACGTGCCTGACCCAGAGAGATTTCCTTAACTACACAGTACCAGCACCCTGGGCTCATTCTCCACCTAAATAGGCTTTTCAGTG
Organism: Rattus rattus; assembly: GCF_011064425.1. Classification (NCBI taxonomy): domain Eukaryota; kingdom Metazoa; phylum Chordata; class Mammalia; order Rodentia; family Muridae; genus Rattus; species Rattus rattus. The sequence goes on from NC_046161.1 coordinate 55,629,938, forward strand.
GCCTTAGTCCTGTACTGGCTCCTTTCTCTCTCGGGGCCCTGTCTCTCTATCTGCAAAATGGAACCCCGAGACGAAGGGAGCCGGAGTCAGGCACGCTGGTATAGGCCTGTAACCCTAGGTACTCAGGAGGCTGAGATAAAAAGGTAGTGACTTCAAGGCCAGCCTAGTCTTTAGTAGAGAGCTTGCCTAACACATTCTAGGCCCTGGGCTTAGTCCCTAGTACTGGCTGCGGGTGAGGGTGATTACCTGTGGTTCCAATTATTGAAGCAGGAGGATAGCAAGTTCCAGGCTAGGCTTCAATACACAGCAAGAATCTATCCCAGTTCAATGGACACAAAGGGATGGGAGGGGATAGACGAGGAAAAGAGAGGAGACAAGGAAGGGAAGGGAGGAGAGGGACCACATTCTTTTCTTCCTTCAGTATCTTTTTTCCTCATTGGTTGAGACAGTCGCACAGACATTTCTTAGCAAGAATGGGTGCCTGTCAGTGTCCCTGGATTCTCTACTCATGGTTGACGGGCAGAACACAGGAAATCTGGATTTTAAAGCAGACACCACACACTAACTTGGTTTCCGGAGAGACAATGTTCTTTTTTCTTCCCCACAGGTGTAAGAGTTTCTAGAGGGCAGCATGGCAGGGTGTGTCTGGGTTTTACAGAGGTTCATAGCCTTCTTAGTCACCCCGAGGCAAGGATACAAAGTGTACATGCACACTGGTGTTCCTCGCTGGGGGGAAAGAAAGCCAAATACAGGGGGAGCCATAAGGGACTTGCTGGCTAAGTAACCATCCCTTGTCTTCTTGATGAGATATAAAATATTATATCGCAATAAAGAAAGAAGTCCATAAAACTCACAGTTACATGGGAAAGTAGATGTTTTAACAGTAGGAAAAATAAATCATGGTTCCAATCCGGTTAAACATAGTCGATTAAATGTATCTTGCCCTTCTCTTACTAGGAGCATTCCCTTAAATTAGCAATAAAGGAAGAAGAGCAGTAAAACGCAGAATCTGAAGTGGTTTGTGACCTCAGTGGATGAGAGACCTCAACAACTACCTGGGCTCTGGAAAGCAGAGGGGTCAGGACTCAACAGAGTGGGGAAAACTTCAAGCCACAGCCCTCCCAGAGGGGAGACCACTGAGAAGCATGGATTTGTCTTAGGAATTCCTGAGAGACTCTTAACATGAAAGCGTTAACCTGCAAAACTCTGCACAGTGCTGTGCAGAGAGCTGAAGGTGGTTAAAAGTCCCCGGATGGGACAGCTTTTCTCTCAGGATTCTCTCCGCTCCACAGCAGCGATGCCAAGGTGTCTGACTTCATTTGGAACTACGGAAATAGAAGACAAGGGCATCATGGCTCTCAACACATGACAGGAATATCATTTCCCACAGAAATCTCTACTTAACCTGATCATAAGCCAAGCGTGAGTATGGAATAGGTGCCTTTCAGACCAGCAACTTCTTAGGAAGCATGCATGTGCTTCAGATAAACAAGAGCATAAACAAAGAAATGGGAACCCACTGGACATGGGAGAAAGACCTCCCGGGAAGCTGGCAGCATTTCAGAAGACTGGGATGGAGTAGGCGGGACGCGCCAGAGAATTGGGGATCTGTTTTGAGGCAGGCAAGCACCAGGAGTAGCTTGGTGATCTGGCATTCTGCTTGGTTTGGGCTATGGCATCCTCTCTTCTAATAATGTGCCAGCAGCTGAGCTCCTTCACCTCCACACTACACAGGACCTCCCCCCTCCCCCGCTGCCACTTTCAAGCACTGCTCCTAGCAATCTGAGACCCACCTATGTCAGGCTATGACCCTCTCTTAACGGCTATCAGCCTTGGAAAGTTTCTGTTTCTCTGATAAATCCTGGTCTAAGAGTAGGAGGGCCAATCTAGCCTGAACTGGTTTAGGGTACACGCATGGTAAGGTTAAACTGTGTCTTCAAGTGAACTTTTAAGGGAGAATCTTTTATTTGTCCTCTTATGCTTGTATATAATTGGGTATGCAGACGAATAAAGTCTCATGCGTAGTGGGAAGGGAAATACACAGTAGAAGACTGACATGATTGAATCTATCAATCAAAACACAGCATTGTCCTCGTCCCACCCCGAGTAGCCAAACTCCTTCTCTTCAGTCCCATAGAGGAGAAGCCCACACAGTCATCAGAGGCATGGGCACTTCCCTCTCATGTGGCTTGCAGAATATTCTGACCTGTTCTACAGTTTTGCTTTGAGTCGCATGTCCTTGCTATGTGTGCAGTCTGTGTGTGCCTTCACTTCAACTCCTTGAATAATAAAGGGCTGAGAACCCGGCCCGCACCCCCAGTTACCGGTGACAGTCACAGAAGTGCAACTGAGAGATGAGTGAGAGAGGCTCGGAGGCAAATTTTAAAAATTACCCAGGTAATTTTTAAACATTTTAAACATTTAGAGAGCAATATGGGTAGACACCCAGGGCAGTTCTTAGAGCAGAGAAAACTGAGCAGATGGCAAAGGCAAAGAGATGTCGCATCGAGAAACGCCAAACTGACGACGACACACCAGAGGGAATAGGACCTTAGTCGTGGGGCAATGGTGTTGTCACATTCATGGTAATGTGAACGCAGTTCCAAACTGTGACTTAACAGACAGCCCCAGGTGGGAGCTCCTGAGCAGGTACAGCAGTAAAGTCCTCGGTGACCAAAGCAAGAGGTCAACAGGTCATGGGGGCAGCCTCACAGCAGGGCATTTACAAGCATATGAAGATAAATGGGGCGAGGAGGGAGGGTAGGGCAGGAAAGCTGGGGTCAAACTCAGTCTCTCACAACACAAGGCCTGCAGCTGGGCCGTAGTGGCACACACATTTGATCCCAGCACTTGGAGAGGCAGAGGCAGGCTGATCTGTGAGTTCTAGGCCAGCCTGGTCTACAGAGGGAGTTCCAGGACAGCCAGGTCTACACACCTGTCTCAAAAACAGAGGGGGGAGGTAAAGAGAAAAGAAGTGGGGAGGGAGGGGAGGGGAGGGAGGGGAGGGAGGGGAGGGGAGGGGGGAGGGAGGAGGGAGAGGAGAGGAGGAGAGGAGAGGAGAGGAGAGAGAGGAGAGGGAGAGGAGAGGGAGAGGAGAGGAGAGTATCTGGCCTACAGACAGGCTCAGTAGTAGGTGAAGTCACTTGCTGCTAAACCTGATGTCTGAGTTCCATCCCTGGGACCTACCCAAATTGTCCTCTGATCTCAACACAAGTGTTGCCTTTCATGTGTGTGTACACAAACACACACACACACACACACACACACACACACACACACACACCTAATACATGCACACACATGATATAAAAAAAAAAAACGCAAAACGAAGACTTGGATCGGTGACCGAGGCAGTGGCTAAGGAAACTGCTTTCCTTGGAGAGCAACAGAGAGCGTGCACTCTGAAGCAGCGGCCGGCCAGTTTGCATCCCAGGCCATTTAGATTTATTTATATTACTTCAAGAACGGTAAGAATTAATTTCCAATTTTCTCCAGCTCCACTGTAAATGTCAGCTCCCTGTGTGGTTTGTGAAGCCAGGCTGACCCGTCTCCACATTTCAGCCCAGTGTAACTGCTCAGGGAGGGCAGCAAGGCTCAGTACATCACTGAGTTCATGAAGAAGGCTGCGGCTTCCTGTTTGCCCCCAACCTGATTCTTTCACTTTCCTGTTCCTTGCTCTGATCCCCTACAGGGTGTCCATATTTTTGGTCACTGACGTTCTGTGGTTTTAGAGACACTCTTGGTTTGAGTCAGCACTTCAATCTTGGGTTTCTTTCTCTCTTCTCTCCTGGGTTCCCGTTGCCCAGGATGAGGGGGTCTCACCCAGGCCTCCTCTCCAGGCTCCTGGGCTGCCATTTGACACTGCCCCTGCCCATCGGCCTGCTGCTGGCTGGAGCAAAGGTGGGTGTCCCACCCAAGCACAGCAAATCCAATCTTTGGGAAATGTGTAATTGAGTTGGAGAGTCAGACAGCCAAACAGGCTGTTTTCTCAAACCCCGGAAATGTGAATGAAGGCACTGTGGGCTGGAAGTGCTCCAGGTATACGAGCATGAAGGGCAGACAGTCAGACAGTCACCTGGAGAGACAGACAGCTCGAAGGAGAGACTTAGACAGTCAGCATGGACGCCCGCTGGAGAGGCAGTGTTAGGGAGACAGGCCAAGGGAGGAAGTGGTTACTAATGACTCTTCTTAGGACCTTAAATCCCATGAGTTCGTGTTACCTTAGGCCAAAGCTCCTTTTATGATAAAGCTAACTCGAACTAATTTCTCTTACTTACGACCCCAAGAATCCTAAGCGGAAAGCAACGCATCCTCTCCTCCTACCCTCAGCCCGGGTGAGGCAGTGTGTTAAGTAGGCAGCGACACCTCTGAGCCCCTAGTCTCCCATTCTGCTCCCCACAGCACCACCAAGTCCTCTGCACTGCTGCGTGAAGGCTGTGACTCACCACTGAGGCGAGAGGATAGCAGGCTCTCTCCCTCCCACTGCCCTGCTAATGCCAGGGATGAAGTAGAATCTCCAACAGACTGTTTAGCAGAGACAGGGAAGGTGAGGGCGGGCTCCTCCCCCACCATAGCCACTCAGGGGGCAGCACTTCCCCAGCTTCTTCCCTTCCTGTCTGGGTTAGCTTAACTTCCTGTTGCATGGCGCCCAGGAGCCCTAGGGGGAAGGCATCGGAGCAGACTGTGTGTGCAGGTCTTGCATGTAGCTCCAGTTTCCACTGAGGCCATGCCTCTTTTTTTTTTTTTGAGAACTGTGAGGACAGTGATGTTCTCAGTAGCAGCAGCTGGAGAGCCCCACTAGGCTTGGCAGGCAATGGTCACTTTGGAAAGAGTCCCCAAATGACTGACGGCCACTGGACAGACGCAGCACCACAGGCCTGCAGGTCTGTGGGGCCTGAGCTAGGGGCTGGTTTCTTGTGTGTCATAGGAATGTGTTCCCGTGTTCGTCACCAGGCTACCTAGGAAGGAAGCTAAGACTTAGCTGCAGGGAGACTGTAGAGTGAAGAAGTAGTTTGTTTTTCCCCGTTTTCATCTACGAATTCCATTTCCGTCTCCTGTTTTCACACTGTCATCTCTGTAACCGTGTCTCTGTCCTCTCAGGCCCAGAGTCCCTTCATTCCCTTCGCAGATAACCATGTGCCATAACTTTGTTTCTGTCACTGTGATAAACACTCTGACCAAAAGTAACTTGGGAGAGAAAGGGTTTCTTTGGCTTATACTAACAGGTCCCAGTCCATCACTGAGGGAAGTCAGGGCAGGGACTCAAGCAGAAACCATGGAGGGACTCTACCTGCTGGCTTCCTTGTGGACCCGTCTATGCTCAGCTACTTATGTGATATAGCCTAGGTCCCCATGCCTAAGGATGGTGCCACCCACAGTGGACTGAGCTCTCCTACATCAATTAACGCTCTAGACAATTCCTCACAGGCCAATCTGATCTAGGCAATTCCTCAACCCAGGCTTTCGTCTCAGATGACGCTAGTCTGGCTGTCTCAAGTCAAGAAATAGCGCTAACTAGGCCACCAAGTAAACTTAGTATACATCCTTCTGTGGTCATATATGAGTGGATCTGGTCCTAAATAGACTCTACATAGGAGACAGGAAACAGGTCATAGTGTGATTCAAACTGTATATCATGCTGCACACGCTTTCCTGCATCTTGCTGTGCTCTGTCAACATTGTCTCCTCATCCACAGTTAACTGGTACTGATTCTTTTTAATGGGTTTATGCACTATCACGCATTCTCCTAACAGAAGCTCCACCGTGCTCTGTGTGTGTGCACGCGTGCGCTGTGTGTGGACATGCACACAGACGCACAAGCACCACTTAAGTAATGCTGCAGTAAACATCCCTGTCCTTATGTTTGTACCTGACAGGGGTTTTTATTTCCCTGGGCTAGATTCCCAGGAGTGAGATCGAGAGGCTGAAGGGTGTGCGCACTTTATTTTATTATTTTTATTTCGGGAGCTGTTGCCAGGGTGCTTCCGACAAGTATTATATCTCTTTCATTTCCCCTGCAATGTGAGAGGGCACACTTTCCCTACATCCCCTAAGAGTGGTGGGGAACAGCTACGCTATCAAGAGCAGTAGCAGCGTTGGGACACCGAGACGATGAAGGCTTTTCTCCCCCTGTATATCGTCTAACACTCTTTTCCAATGTTTTTCCCTTTAAAAACCGGGAAACTTGCAGCGAGTCTATTTTAACCATCCTCACCCTCGCCCTCCTTCTCCACGCAGCGCCCCTGCCCGAGTCCCAGCCCCCTTTGGCTCCATCACAGCTTCATTCGCTCATTTTTAGCATGTGGCCGACCTCCCCAAAAAACTTGAGGAGAATGCTGACCTTTCTGAAGTTGGCTCACTGAGGTCACCTGCGTGGAAGGTATGTGGCACTGCAGCAGACAAGCTTCTGGAACTGGCCTGAAGATGAAATTGTGTCTTTCTCAAGTCACGAGCCTGGGAAAGGGGAGCAAGGAGCACAGCACAGAGACCGCGCCCAGCACGAGGCTGTAAAGAGCTAAGAGTTCAGAAATCCTTACAAAATGCCTGGCTCGGGTCCAGATGGCCTGGTCTGTAACATACATGTCACTATCCTGCTGCCCCCCACCCAGGTGCTCTCCTGGGCATGCTGAGAATGTACAATGGCCTAGGGTAGCCCTCGGAACTGAATCTTACTGGGCTCCGTGCCCTCCTCTGCACTCCACAGTACAATTGCTCTCCCTGTTCTTGGAGGACTTTGCAGTTAGGGAAGGTGATGTGTCTACTCCTTTAGTGCTGGCCCTCGGCAGGCTGCTCTTGCTGGGGCTTGCATTTAGTGCTTGCATTAACTCACTAGGTCACCATTTTGAAAGTCTTGAGCACTGACCCCACGTATCACTGGATCTGTCCTGTCCTCATGTATCCCATGTTGGCCTTAAGCCGGCTGTGCAACCAAGGATGATCTTGAACCCCTGATCCACCTCTCTTCAGCTCCCACTGGCTGGGGTTACAGGCTTGCACCACCACACCTGGTTTGGTCAGTGCCAGGGATTGCACTGTCCTACCCGAGCGATTTCTCCAGTCCCACAAGTGTGTGTTTAAATGGAGTCATCCAAACAGACAACGATACTGTTCCACCTTCTAGGTGCTCAGGGTCTTATCGGGAAGAGAACTACAGAAGCTGAAGTATGTCAAGGACCACCCTTGTGGACTATGCTGCAGCCACTTCTAGCCTTGGCTAGAGTCAAACTCTGTGCCCAGTGTGCAGTGCTCAGCAAGTTGCCGTAAACCAGAAGACTGCAGTGGTCTAGGGGTCACTGCAATTCCCACTGTAGGCCTGGCGTTGAGAAGAGTCACTAGAGGTAGGTATCACCTGGCTTGGAGTTTAGCTTTGGCATGGCGGTCTCTGCCTCTGTATTCTGTGGAAAGGTCTGTTTTCCAGAATCCTGGGGACCCTCCAGCCTGTTTGGTGTTCTCCAGTTGGCCTTCCTGGGATGTGCACGCTTGAGGACTCTGAAATGGGTCCTCCTGCCAAACAAGGCCTTCCCTTAGCCGAGAGAAGACACCGGAGTCTGACTAAGACAGGAAGGTCTCAGAGCTTTGGAGTGATGACAGGCAGTATTAACACACCTGAGGTTCTTAGAAGTCCCCTGATGTGACATTCAGTCCATTTCTCCCACCCTCATTTTCTGGGACCACACTTATCCCTAGCTTCTCAGCGTAGTCCTTCCTCTTCTCTCCTCTGTCCCGCTCTACCCTAAACTGTCTTTTCTCCAACATGGGACCACGCCTGGGGTATAGGGTAGCAGCACTGGATCAGCAGCTGCCACTCTGCCTTGAGTTTGCAAAAAGTATGAGGCACCTGAGTGTTTGCCAACATTTCAAAAGCCCCACTCAGAATCACACACGGGCCTAAACTTAGATTCTAGGGAAGGAAGACATGCTGAACTCTGACGGCTGAGATATAGGTGAGACCCAAGTCACATGGGCAGCTCGATTTCTTTTACCAGGGCGTTCATGCTCGGTAAGAATAATAAGGGGGAGCAGGGCTGTGTCTCAGTGGGCAGAATATGATGACACCCCAGGTTCAGTCCCTAGCACCACATGAGACCAGGGCTATTGGTACACACCTATCATCCCAGTCTTTGGGAGGTAGAGACAGAAAGGTGAGGCATTCAGTCATCCTCAGCTACATAGGGAGTTCGAGGCCAGATTGGAAAATAGGACACTCTGTCTCAAAGGACGGAGTGCCTCTGATAAACAGCTGGGACTAAGTTAACCAGAGCAGTTGTGGTAAAAAATTCACATTCCGTGGCCTTGAGTCCATCCATATGTCCTGCCTCCACCACTGCCCAACCCCCTCCACCCCTCCTGCATTCCTCCAGGATTGGTCTCCTGCCCTGAATGAATTTAACCTAAAATTTACGTTTTGTAGGATGTTTCCTGTAAACTCCGCCTAAAAGTTATCCGGGCTTTCCAGTGCTTGTCCTTCCCCACTCCTCCCCCAGGGTCGTCCTGAGGACAGGGGGTTTACCAACTAAAGGGGGAGCCGGGATGTCACATCCCCAGTATCAACGAAATTTATGAGTCACGGGTACTGTCAGACCTGGCTTTCATTTGACTTCACTCGCCACTTCCTTTCTCCGTATTAATTTCTCCCAACAGCCCACTTATCTTCCCTCTTGGAGCCCTGCCCACCTTCACTTTCCCTCCCGATCCAGCCCTATCTCTAACAGGCAAAAGCACTCAGCACACTGATTGCGAAGAGCTGGCTCGATCAAGCACTCACAAGTAACACGCTGTGGCTAATCAAATGTCAAAACAACCTCCCAGGTGATTTAGAGGAGCCTGGTGACAGGAAGACGTTGGCCACCAAGCCACCAAGAACAGACCACATTTAGTTGGTGGAAAGCAGGGAAACCAGTTTCCATCAAGGTGGGCTCCCCCCCGCCCCCCAACCTCCAATATGGCTGGTTGTTCCTGGGACCAACTGCTCCATGGTTGGTGGCCCTTGGCTTTTTAACATTTCTTCTTTCCCTTTGAAGACAGGGAGATGCTCTGTGCCAAAGGTCAGTTGGGTAATGGTTGAATTTTTTTTCTTTAGTGACAAAATGTTGCAAGGCCTCTGAATCATAGCAGCAATAGCATGGTGAGGGGGAGAGAAGACACTTCTGCATTGGACTTGGGCAAGTCGAAGCCTCTCTGAACTTGTTTCCTCTCCCAGAGTAAAGAGTGAACCGGGTTAAATGGTCCCGAGGTCCTTGAGGCGGTAGGGGAGAACACTTCCACACTTGCTGCTTCATTTGATGGTCACGGTAACCCCAACACGGAGCCAGGAGAGGGGTAATTATCTCTAGTTTATAGCACCAAAATGAACGGATCCGGGGCGCCTTCATCTCCGCCCAGGAGCTATGTTCAAGCCAGGAATTCATAGACCTCCCTGCCTACCTCAAGGTCAGCGGAGAGGGAAGTAAAAGGCCTCCTCCATCTCATACCGCAAAGTGCCTCCTGGCATACATAGAGAGGTGTCCCACTGTCCTGCTGTCGTGGGTCCTGCAGGGGCAAGGCACAGAAAGAGTCTCTGGAGAGACTTGAGCACACTGGAGTTAGCCTGTGCTATGGGATTACCCCCTACTGCCTGCCTCTTGCCTTGAGGAATGGTCACTGTGGTCCTCTGGGACTGCTGTTCATGATGGAGCCCTTCTAGTGCATGTGACTGTAGCCCTCAAGGACCACAGCAGCCTAGGCTCCTCTCAAAGTCCCTTGAGTTCCCCCAGAGGGGCCACTCACTACTCTAACCTCAGGCCTGAGAGTGGTTCTCTGTCTGCAACCTAAACCCACCCTGGGGTCACAACAAACAGCTGGCAGGGCCTGGTTGGTACAAGGTTGTCGTGCCGGCTCCTTATTTGGCATACGCTGAGTCCTCAAGGCACTGATCTGTAGAAGCGAGTGCTTCCATGCCCTATCCCAGGCCGTGAGATCCAACAGGGCCTTTGTATGTTCTCACACGGTGACCACTGGTCCACAGAGCCGTCTTCCCCTTGGCTCACAGCTTCTTGGAAGCAGAGGCTGTGTCCTATTTCTGGACCCCACTGGACTCCAGTTTGGCTCATAGACCATAACGAGAGGGGTGTAGGAAAGGAACAAGCTGTAGCCAGGAATGCCCTACCTTTGACACAATTAAACTGTGTTGACATCTACAAAGTTCATATCCCAGAACCACGCAATTGAGCTGCAAGGAGTTAAAAAAAAATATCCTATTTAAGTTCATGAGCTCATGTTGGACTTCATTCAAAATGATACCTGCCCAGGTGCTGGTACCAGGGTGGGCTGTGCTGAAACCCAATTCTATCACTTACTAAGTCTCCGTGAGCCTCAGTCTTCCCATCGGATAAAAGGGGACAGCAGCGTGACTGATTTATATTATCCAGATTAGAGAGAGCAAGAGCATAGCTCATCCCAGGCAGAGCTGGAGCAGCAGACATCACCGTCTAGGGGAATTCCCTGGAGATCGCTGTGAACACCAAGAAAGCCCCGAGGTATCCAGAGTTTGCAGTACCGCCCAGGGGGAGCTGGCAGCTCCTTCCCCTACTCCCTCCTCCAGCTCCAGTTGGTCGGAAAACCCCTTTGTCAGGATGGCCAGACGGCTGGGCTGTTTTCTTTTCCCTTGTTGACACAGGGAAGACCTGGCTACCTGCAGAGCCTGGCTGGGCCTCCCTCTCTTTGAAGTGTAAACACGGAGCTGTGTGTTTTGGGCCCCTCTGAAGGGCTGTCCCTGGAGGAAAACCAGGTTTTGAAATACTTCACCCCTTGTTTGCTCTTGGTACCTCGTTGGTGCCCAGGTTTCTCAAGGCCTATGTTCCAGTGTTCCAGGAGGCTGAAGGTTCTGTGTGGGGACACATTGCCGCTGTGACGTACCACTCTCTGCTCCCTGACTGGACCTCTGGTAGCCAACTGAGCTAGAGAGGGTCTCATACCCAGAAGTCCAGTCCTAGCATGGAGAGACCATGCGCACGGGTATGAAGTGAACCAGAAGCCTGAGGGTAGCTCATTCAGGGCAACAAGCAGGACTTGATGGGGCGGCAAACCTACTCCTCAACAGGAATTGGGGAGTTTGATCTGCTCCCCTAGGAGGTTGGGGCACAATCTAGATGTCATCTCTACCTGGAACTTTGCAACCCTGCATACTCTGAATCTCCTGAGGGGGCAGGACCAGCCCAGGTGCTGGACCATCGTGAGGAAAGCTTGTTCAGAGCCATGAAGAGGCTTTGAGGGAGAGCCTATGACAGAAGCAGCTGAGTTTCCAGAGACGCTGGGACAAAGGCATCAAAGCAGGCAGGTTCTGGGCCTGGTTTGGCCACAGAGGAAGTGAGGAAGGGCTGGAGAGATGACAGAGCTGCCCCAAGAGAGGACTGTGGAGGGGCCTCCAGCTGGCCTTGTATGTCACAGTAGCTCAGCCAGCAGCCACTTCTGAAAGAGTAAATCCTGATGGAGTCCTAGTGCCAGGGACCTCTAAGGAGAGCTGAGAGATCTGCTTCAGAGCTGATGCATGAATATGGAGGGCTCATGAGTGCTGTGTGTTTTAGTTAGCTTTCTGTTACCATGATAAAACACCATGACCAAAAGCAGCTTGAGGAGGAAAGGGTTTATTTCATCTCACAGCTCACAGTCCGTCATCCAGGCAAGTCAGGTCAGGAGCTGATGCAGAGGCCGTGCACGGAGGAATACTGCTTACTGGCTTCCTAGGGCTGTGCTCTTACACAACTCAGGACCCCCTGCCCAGGGGTGGCACCACCCACAATGAGCTAGGCCACCCCTCATTGATCATTAACCAAGAAAATACTCCACGGGCTTGCCCTCAGGCCAATCTTATGGAGGTGTTTTCTCAGTTAAGGTTCCTTCTTCCAGGATATATCTAGATTTAAGTCAAGTTGACAAAAGCCCAACCAGCACACTGGGTGAAATCACCAACCTTCTGGAGCTTTTGCCCCGAGCTCAAGCACCTTCCTCTCAGAAAAGAGACTTCTTTTGGAGATGAAAGATGACTCAGTCAGTAAGTACTCGTCATGGGAGCATTAGGACCTGAGTTCAATTCCCATACCTCACGTTAAGAAAATAATAATAAACTTTTTTTTGTAATCCCAAAAGGAGAGGAGAGGCAGGTAGAGCCCTGGAGTGCATTGGCTAGCTAATCTAGCTGAAAACCCTGGGCTCACCAGCCGCAGGCAGACCAGAGCCTCTGGTTCGGACCGGTGAGACATGAGAGAATGGGGAGATGGCTTGCTGAGTGAGAGGACTGCCGAGCAAGCAGGAAGACCTAAGTTCCAATCTCTAGCTCCCATCTAAAATGCCAGTGTGGTCACCTGCATGGCTGGAACCCTGGCTCGCAGTAGGAATAAGAGAGACAGGGTGATTGCTAGGGTTGTCGGTCTATAGCCCAGCTCCAGGTTCCATTAGAGAGCCTGTCTCAAAGAGATAAGGCTGGCCGAGAGTGAAAGAGCAGGACAGCTGACATCTTGCTCTGACCTGTCTGTACACATCGTGTGGGCATGTGCACCCGTATCCCCCGACAACCAGGATGGTGAGGCGGGGTAGTGGCAGGCACATAGTCTGCAGAGGGAGGTATTGCCAGGAACCGACTGGGAGGAAGGAAGCACAGATACCCAAAGGAAGGAGAGATCGTGACTCAGAGGGAGCATTTGCTAGGGCTGTCACATAGCAGAGCTTGACGATGAGACTGCTCAGCTCAGCTGCTACCTAGCTAAGCAAAGGGGCCAGTTCCCGCTGTGCCCTTGCAACAATTGCCCCATCTAAAGAGTAGCTCTAAGATTACCAGAAAACCACAGGGATTAAGGATACAGGATACCTGGGCCAATGAGCACTTGGACACTGTGTCAGATGCTCTATGTGCATGCATGTGTACACGTGTGTCTGTTCATGCATGTGCAGGCTCACATGCATGTGTATGGATATATGAAAGGCAGAGGACATTGCTTGGTTGAATCACCTTGTGGTTTTTGTTGTTGTTGCTGCTGTTGTTGTTTGTTTGTTTGTTTGTTTTCAGACAAGAGTCCCCGTTGGCCTGGAGACTACCCACTGGGCTAAGCTAGGCTGGTTAGCAAGTGCCAGGGTCTCCTTCTCTCCACATCAGAGCCGGGATTGCAGGTGTGACACCACCCCAGGCTCTATTCGGGGAGGGCAAGGGGGAGCTAGCAGAGGTCAGATGGCAGAAGAGTGCTTCACACCCTGCCCCCAAGCTGGAGTTACAGGTGGTTGTGAGTCACTCACCATGGGTGCTGGGAAAAGAACTCAGGTCCTTTGCAGAAACAGCAGGCGTTGAGAGATGAGAGATCTCTCTACACCTTACACCTTAGCTTTTTATGTGAGTTCTGAAGATCAGACTCAGGTCCTCACCAATCTGAGGTGAGTACTGTGCAGACAAAGCCACCAGCCCAGGCCCCTAGACGCTGCTTTCTGCTTTCCGTCTGTTACTGGAGGAAAACACTGCTCCTCACACAGATGATGCTGGCACTGTCAGGGGAACCGTGGTAAGCCCTCAGGCCTTCATCTGCCACCCAGAGACTCGGGCTTAAATGGCCTGAGGTTAGTATGGGCATCAGGAGCCTTTAGAGCTCTCAAGATGATTTGAATGTGCAGCTCGGGCTGAGAACCACCCTGCTTGAAGCCATTGTAACCCAACCCAACCCAGAAACAGATGTGGAGGGTCCAACCCAAGTTGCTGAGAAGCTGCCAAGCCGCTGTCTGGATGCCCAGGGTCTGGAGGCAGTGCTACATGCTTAGGAGAGCCTTCTGTCAACGTGGTTAATGTCTTTTAAGCTTTGGCTCTTGGGGGAATAAAGTTCAATTATCTGGAAAACTCACTTACGTGGAACCCCTCATTCCCTAATGACACCAACTAAATGAGGTGTTACCATTCTATAGATTCTCAAATTGGAGTCTTTGTGACTCTGACTCTGTGCATGCACACCCACATGCGTGTGTACACACACACACACACACACACACACACACACACACACACACACGAACAACCAAAAGCTTGTATTTGATGTACACCCCGTGGCGCCTCAGGCTGCTGGGGCCTGGTGCAAGCTTGCCTAAGGGCATAGCCCCTTGGTACAGTGGGAAGATTTTTCCTTCCAATCAAAGTGACATATCCAGTCAGTGTTGCCTCAGCTCCATGGGACCCTGTAGCTCATTTGCAATGAAACAGCAAGCACCCTTCTCTTCCACAATTAGTAAGCATGCCCAGCATGCCACCCTGGGGTAGCCTGCCTCATCTCTCATCCTGAAAAGGTCACGGATCCTTGGAGTATCACTTTTTTTAATATATAAAGAGTAATCTCTGGGGTTAAGGTGTCTCTCGGGTGGAAGAGTGTTTGTTGTAGCATGGCTGAAGCCCTGAGCTGAGATTACAGATGTTCACTGCACAGACTGACCGCCGGTGCATGTCTGTAGTTCCAGCACCAGGGAGGCGAAGGCAGGAGGCTCAGAACTTCATCCTCAGGTATATAGTGAGTTCCAGGTCAACCTGAGCTATATGAGGTCCTGTCTGGAAAGGAAAGGAAAAAGAAGAAAGTATAATGGAAAGATGTATCATGTGCCATTTTTTCCTGGTTCGGTGAGGGGATAGAAGGAAAAAGCGATGCTTTATTTTAAAATCTGTTGTGTTCTTAGGGATCCCACATAGCCAAACCCAGAGACAGAACATTTTATCAATGGATTTTCCTGACTCTCATAAAGGAAGCATGGAAAGAAGGGGTCTTGGCCCAGGGCGTTAACCACTGCCATTGCCAAATAGATGCTTGTCTGTTTACTTACAGCCTGGCTCCCCACTGGAAAGGAAGTCCCCAGAAGAGACAGTGTCCCATTTGTCTACTTCCTAGGGCCACAAGCGAGTGTGCAGCAAACATATGGACGACAATGATCTGGGAACTCTGGGAACTGTGGTCTGGGTCTGAGTCTAGGACGCCTCAACACTTGCTGTCGTACCTTTCCTTTACATGGGACCGTCTGCTTCATCACCCACTCTGAAAAGAGAACAAACCTTCTAAGGATCTTTGTGTGTGTGTGTGTGTGTGTGTGTGTGTGTGTGTGTGTGTGTGTGTGTGTGTGTGTGTGTGTGTGTGCGTGTAAAAAAATAAACCTGGAGCTGATGCTATAGATGTTGTTAGAGTACTAAACCTTGAGTTCCAACCCCTGTACCATGTAAACTAGGCACAGGAGTACATGCCTGTAATTCCAATGTTTTCGGGTAAGGGAGTATGGAAATAGGAGAGTCGGGTGAGCATGTTGCGGGGGAGGGTATATGTGTACAGGTGCTTTTGCATATGTTTATGCACATGTGTAGAGGCCAGAGGTTAACATCAAGTCTTTCTTGATCACTCTCTCCCTTGTTTTATAAACACATTTTCAAATGTTTTATGTACATGCACACGTACATACACACATGTATGTTCGACTTTACTTATTCTTTAAATTAAAAAGGTTTTAACTTAGCCTTTAAAGTCTTAGCTGTCATGGTGTTTTTGAACAGAGCATGTTTTGTGATTCTTCTTCATCCCCCTAACCCCTTCTACCCTTGGTCCCCCGCATGAGTCCTCCCTGCCCATATCTGTCCCACTTTCTCCCCCTTGCATGTCCTTCCTCATCACTGGAAAGTATAACATTAAACAGGGTAACCCAAATTCAGAAAGACAAAAAGCACACATTCACCTGTAAAGTCTTTATAAACAGGCATAAAGCCTACAGTAACCTGGGAAGAACTCAAAAGAGGGTAGGAATGTACACTGTTTTGTTTGTCTCTTAAGCAGTACTTCTTAAGCTTGGCAGCCCCTTGGAATCAGGCGGTACACTTCACAAACAGCCGGATGCTGTGACTAGGGCCCCTGATGTAATGTGGCTGGGGTAAGGCCTGGATGAGCAGTTTCCAGAAGGTGTCAAGGGCACAGCCAAGACTGAACTTGCTCCTCCATGAAGCAGGTGCTGAGAAGGACCCAGGGTGTTCAGAGCCTTCCTGTGGGTCGTATGACATGAGCCACACTGAGAAGAGTGTCCTGAAAATCTGACACTCCTCAGGGTACAAATGTGCTTTCCTCTAGGTCAGCCATCTGAGACCTATGACCAGCATGCACCTCAGTTCAGCCTTGGCCTCCAGTTAGGCAGCCTGCGAGGCTGGGACAGGCCATGTGGAGGCCAGCTAGCTTCCCAGAGTGATAACAAAAGGAACCCGGGCTGGCGGCAAGAAATTGCCATCCAAGGTCAGTGTCTTAACCCGTACAGATTCCATTCTAGGACAGACTTTGGGCTTTGCATTTCCAGGTTGTAAATGTATGCCCCTGGCTCTCAACCCCTGGTCTTTGTTCTCTTCTGTGCAGCAGACCTGAAACACCAGCCCAGCTTGGAGGGGCCACAGAGACTATAGAACCTGGGCTCAAGCCTCAAACACACACACACACACACACACACACACACACACACACACAGATGGGGGAGGGGAGGGGACTGACAGGTGGGAAGAGGAGGGGAGGGAAAGAGAGAAGAGGACAAAACAGAACTGGACAGAACAGGACTGGACAGGACAGGTCGTGACAAGACAAGAGAGAGGATCAGATCTCACTGAAGATATTCTTGAAGCAAAATCTGAAAAGATCAATCAGGTATAGAGGCCTAGACTTATAAACACAGCATTCAGGAGTCTGAAGCCGATGTGCCTGACCTACAGAGCAAGACCCTTCACCTTAAGAAGGAGTCGAAAACATGGTCAGGACTGTACCGACGAGTCATGGAAAACACGAAGGACAAACTAAATGAGAGACAAGAGGGCCCAGTTCAGAATCGTCAGGTAAATGGAACCAGCCATGTACCATACACACATCGACAACCTGGAGGCTGGGGAGGCCTTTACAAAGAGGTGGCATGGTGTGGGCAGGTAGGAAGATGTGACCACTTGCTCCGTGGCTATTTCGTAGTCATCTCTCATGGAGAACGCTGGGCTTTGTGTTAGATTGTTCCGCAAAGCTCTCTGCATGCTGGTTTGTGATACTTCTCCAGGTTTCTGTGTGTTTCCTGCTGAACCCCCCGAGACTTGGCTATTGCACAGATTCAGTCTCCACGCAGAGCATCTATGACCCCTGCCCAGTCCAACCTAAGTATCTACTGCCTCTGTCCTCCACCCCAGACCTCCAGCTTTGCTTAGCAACTGTGTCTGCTGCTCTCTGACTAGACATCAGAGGAGGAGTTGATTGGTAGTTCCAAATCCTTAACAATGTCACCGTGGAGGGGAATGAAAGTCAGCCTCATGTTTAGGGGAGTGTGTGATGCATTGCAGTGAACTGACTGCACTGCAATAATCCATGCTCACCCCCAAAGCCAGCTGACAACTGAAGTCCCAGGACCAGGTCTCACTCAGTCTGCTGATACACTGATTCCCAGAGCCTCTGACTTTGGACCCTGGCAGGGTCCCAACTTGAGCAGACAGTTTGACTTCTGTGTAGCATTAAAGGGCGATCTCTGCAGTTGGGAAAAGCAAGAGCTAGACTGTCCAAAGGCTGACACCAGGGGAAGCAGCCTCGAAACCCCCCACTATTCTAGTCTAGGAGCTAACAGGGTTTGAGACCTCATGATGTGATCCAAGGCAGAGCACTTTCGTGATGATTTGGTCCTGAGGATGAGACCCAGGACTTCACACATGCTCAGCACACTCTACCCCTGAAGGTGGCACTTTGAATATATCTATGCCCTTCCTAGATGCTGATGTGCAAACATCCTTCTTCCTCCCCAGTGGCTCTGAGATGTAGGATGTTTGTTTACAAAGCATGGTCTCAGAAAGGCCACCATGACATAAAGGTCCACGTGGCACCCTGCTCAGAGTCTGAGGCTATGAGGGCTTATTAATATGGAACTACCCCTGAAAGTCCGAGGAAGCACTGGGGAGATGGCTTTATGGGTAAGAATGCTTGCTCTGCAGTCACGAGGACCTGAGTTCAAATCATAGCACATGCATAAAAGCTGAGCATGGATGTCTATACCCCTAACCCCAGGATTGGGATTGGGGGAGAGTCAGATCCTAAGAGCTCACTGGCTAGCTGACAAGCTTCTGGTTAAATGAGAGACTCTGTATCAAGGCAAAATGTCAGTCAGTGATAGACAAATAGTGCACATGCGCATGCCTATACATGTGATCCCATACTCAACACATGCACATGCACACGCACATACACGTACACACACTCACACACACGCACACACATATACACACATATGCACACGCACACACATATACACACATATGCACACACACACACACTCGCACACACACACATGATGAAAAGGGAAACCTCCTAGGTATATTGTCAAGAAACACCACATTGGGGGTTGGGGATTTAGCTCAGTGGTAGAGCGCTTGCCTAGGAAGCGCAAGGCCCTGGGTTCGGTCCCCAGCTCCGAAAAAAAGAACCAAAAAAAAAAAAAGAAACACCACATTGGAAAATGGAAAATGGTCTGCATGCCTCAGGGCTAGTCCTGTGCAGGGGGGCTGTCTTTGTCTTTAATATCAAGACTAAGTCATGAGGTCTCACGTATTTCTCAACTTTCCCTGGAGAGAAAATTGCCTGGCCTGGTGTGGGGGCAGGGTCATCTGGCCTGGTCTGGAGGTAGGTGGGAAAGCAGGTCTTTTTAAAGATGTATGTGTTCTCTCTCCTTCCTGGAATAGCATTTTACATTATTCATCACTATTCCACAGCTGAGCAGACCTGGCAGACAGATAACACAGAGGGTGAACTCAGCCACCACTGAAAGAGCAGGAAGGCGGACACTCTGGGTCTGAGGTAGCATCTCCTCCAGTGTTTGTTTTCAAGTCATTAAATACTTAACAGAGAGGGAGCCCTAGTGTTCCAAACCACTGCTGAGGAAGCATCCGTCAGAAGTGAAGATAGAACCAGCCTGAAATTGTAGCGTTCCTTTCTGCGGGCAAGATCATGTCCACCGAAAGATAACTTTAAGAACTCTGCCTGACAGGAAGCTATGCAGATGAGGCATGCACTTAGATAGGAGGCACTTGGCAACCTGGCCCTCAGCTAAGTATCACTCTTCTTGTCTTACATGTAAGGATCCCAGTGTGGGGTTGGCAAGATGGCTCAGCAGGTAAAGGTGCTTAATGCCAAACCTATTAACCTAAGTTCAGTTCCTGGAACCTACATGGTAAATGGAGAAAACGGACTCCCAAAAGTTGTACTCTGACTTACACACACACACACACACACACACACACACACACACACACACACTCACACACACTTACACTCACACACACACTCACTCACACACTCACATACACGCACTCACACATGCACTCATATGCACACATACACACACATCATGCACACACTCACACTCACACACATACACGCACACTCACACATTCTCTCTGAATGATGAGGAGGAGGATACCCAGTGAAGTGTTCTCGGACCCCCTGAAGCACTTATGAAGGCTGGGGTTTGATTCCAAAAGGCAAAGGAATCCATGGAAGAAGTGTGGCCCCTGACTGCCCACCACTCCACACCTTGCTGAGGGATCATCTTCTGGTTCTCTCCTTTCATGACGTTCCCTGGCAGATATCCAGTTCTTCTCATTGGTGTGGTATGGATTGTATGCTCACTGACTACTTCCTCTCTTCTAAGCTCTGCTTCAGTTACATCACGATCAGCACAGTCCCCCAGGTGATGCCCACAACTTCAGGAGCCTCACTCTACTGACCAGAACATGAAGGCCTGGACAGGCTGAGTCACCTGTCCAAGCTACCTGTATAACGAGTGCCAGAGCCACCTGTGAGCACAGTCAGCTGGATTCCAGGGCCTCTGGTGGACAGCTGGGCCTTGTCCCAAGTACAGGTGGTGCTTCAGCCATCTTGGGCTCCTGGACCCCACTCTAAATCCGAGTGTCAGCCTTTTCTAATGGGTTCCCGATCCTGGTGTTTCTGAAGTTAAGGCTTAACTGCCCCTTCAAAATGCAGCAGAGGCCAGATTTGGGGCCAGGCCGTATGCAGAGTCACTTTGGCACTTAATTGCGTATTATTTAATTGCTTTATTGGGTAGTAAAAAAATAAAGTGATCTACTGCAAAGTTATTAGCAAATTCCAGTTTTAAGGGAATAATTACTGAATTCTCCCTGTCTGGGTTGAGTAATTCCCTCCAAGATGCTTGGGGACATTAAGCATCTTCACCAGGGCTGTGCACAGCTCTGTAATATGCAAATAAAGTAACTCTGTAATTACCAATAAAATGCTTACTGAAGTGACAAATTTTACTCAGTAGCGAATTGGGTGTGTGTGTGGGGGGGGTGGCATCATTTGTTTTTTAAGGCTCCTTTAACCTTGTTAGCTGGCACTTGTCTTCGAGCTGTTTCATGGTCATTTAAAAAGACAAGGAAGCCCGCAGGCCCCCATCGGTGGCGAGAAGGCCCTCCTGGGAACCCTCTCTTCCCACCGGCCCTGCCCTACTTCATTCTGTGGGGCCACTGTGGATGCACAGGGTAGACTAGCCAAAAGGCTTCTGCATGTGCCAAGCACGTGTTTCAGGGTTGATCTTTCCAGATGGACCAAAAGAGACCCATCCCTTGCATCTTAGAGGCAACAACACTGAGCCCAGTTGCTTGGGCCCTCTTGGCTTTCAACAGTAGTATTTGATCAATGCTGCCTCATTCCCAGAACTGTCCAGATCCTCACGCGGTTTGGTTTTGGTTTTTGGATGTTGTGATAAATACTCTGATGTAGGCAACTTAATGGAGAGAAGACTGACTAAGTTCGATCATGTGGGGGTTGAGGGTCCCAGCAGTCAGAGCTCAAGGTACCTCATCACATTGTATTTGCAGTCAAGAAGCAGTTACGGAATGCTTGAGTTCCACTTCATCTCTCCTTTTTATTCAGTCCAGGGGCCGTCCAGCCCTTGATATACGACTGATGGCCCACATTCAGGGTGGAGCCTCCCATCTCAGTTCACCCACCTAAGAAAAAAGCCTTACAGTCATGCCCAAAGGCCTCTCTGATCTACAATCTCTCACTGAGCCTTCCTTCCCAGTTAATTCCAAATCCTGTCATGGCAACAATCAAGACTAACCATGCTTTGGTCAGCATGGGCTGGATGAAACAAGTCCAGACCTCCGCGGTGTAAGTAATCAAATTGGAATTCTTGCTTGCTAGTATCCTAGGTCAGGAGCCACTTGGCGAAAAGAAAGCCGAGGAAACAGCCACCTTGTCAAGCACTGCTGGCCTGTCACCATGCTGGAAGAAACAGGAAGCGCTCGTCACCCTAGAATGATGGCTACTTCCTCTCACACATCATTGGCTGGAACTGTTCCCATAACCCCACCTAAGCACATTGGGTCAAGAAGTGAAATTCCACCCTGTGCCCGGAAGGAGAAGCAGGAGTGTAGTGCAATAGCACCAATGACTACTATAGCGTGGGCTTTAAAAGGAGAATGGAAACCCGCAAGACAGCTCAGCGGGTGAAAGAGCTCGCGGGGCCAGCCCTGTGACATCTGTTCAAGCTCTGGGACCCACATAAAGGCAGAAGGAGAGACCCAACCCCATAAAGTTGTTTTCTGTCCTCCACACACGGGCATGCGCGCGCGCGCGTGCACACACACACACACACACACACACACACACACACACAAAGACAGAGAGAGACAGAGAGAGACAGAGAGAGAGAGAGAGAGAGAGAGAGAGAGAGAGATATTGATTTAACATTGAAATCCTTTGCTAGGGGACTGGGCATGCGCATTGGGCATGCACACATGCAGCAAGTTCCATGCAGCACCTTGGCTAAGCAGTGTTGATTGGTACCGGATGCTCAATGCTCAATGCATGCATATCGACAAACATTCAGGTAACTCCAAGTGCTCTCTCTGCCGCCTCTTTCTCTCTTGCTCCCATACTTACTCTCTGGGTCCCTACTAATTGTGGTAAGAAGAGAAAGCCTTCAAAATAATGGCTGATGATCGGGCCAAGTATCTGCGGAAGGAGAAAAGGTGTGGACAGAGGCTGGGAAGATCATGTGCATAGTCAGCAATGTCACAGCAGAAGGTCATTCACGGATACTATCTCCTTCAGTAGAGGGGTCTCTTCAACAAATGAGAAAAGGAGCTTCATTCTGAAGTCAATGCACCAATCAGGAAACTTCCTTGATATGCCTTGCACATAACTCTGAACTGGGAAAATTTCCTTGGGAAATGAGTCAGAATTGGATGAACAGAAACTTAGTTCTGAGCAATTGAGAGATGGCTTGGTGGATAAGAGTATCTGCTGTGCATGCATGAGATCCTGGGTTCAAATCCCCAGTACCCATGTGAAGGCCAAGTGACCCTCTTGTAAGTTTCCACTCAGGAGAGTGGAAACCAGGGATCCCAGCTAGCATAACCTCCAGAGAGTGAGCTCCAGCGCCACTGAGACCCTGTCTCAAGGACACAAGGTAGATCGGAGCCCCTGATGTCCTCTCCTGCTGACTAATGCATGTGAACACAATCATGTGCCACCATTATCCCCAGTCTTAAGACAAAGGTGAGAGAGATAGAAGCCTTTATCTGAGACCCAGCTCCCTGCCAAGGCCTTCACCTCCTGACTGAAGTCCTGAGTCCCCTCCAAAGTCCCAGGACACTGTCCCCAGAGCACAGAGCCTAACCTTCTCTTTCTCCTTCTATTGCCAAAGGCTGCATTTCTGGGTGACCACATTTGCCCTCGGGGATAAGTCTTTTCCCCTTCTATTTGCATTAGTAACTGCTCAAAGTCCCACGAGGCCTTGGAGCCCTGCCAGCCACATCCTCTCACACTGGCCCAATTGTTTGTGGCAAATGCCTTGCTTTTGAACTCTGGACCTCTGAGAGGAAACAGTTTCAATAGGAATAACTCGGAACTCTCCCAGGCCCTGCCATCTGGGCGTCTGGAATGGAGCTTCCAGGATATATGGCTCTTTTGAAGGAAGCCCATTCAATTGATGATTGTATTCTCATTTAATATGCCTGGGAGTGGTCTTGTATACTGGCCAGTGGAGGGTTGTGTTCTCTCTCTCTCTCTCTCTTTCTCTCTCTCTCTCTCTCTCTCTCTCTTCATTCAACAAACACTTACTGATCTCCTACTGTGAGTGAGATACTGAGATGGATATGGGGGAGGAGGGGGGAGATGGGGGAAGCAGAGACCTTATTTCCTTACTATTTATTTATTTAGTTAGTTGGTGGGAAGGTCGTTTCTCAAGTCCCCAGGCTGGCCATGAACTCACTAGGTAGTCTAGGATAAACTAGAACTTCTTTCCTCCTGCCTCTACCTCTGGAGTGCTGGGGTTACAGATATGTGCCCCACCTTTGATTTAATTCCTGCTTTTAGTGGGTTTGGAGAAAGAGCATGAAGAATAAACTTACCTTTAAGAGGCTGAAGAGATGGCCCAGCAATTAAAGAACACTTGTTCCCTTTGCAGAGAACCCGGGTTCCATTCCTAGCACCCACATAATGGTTCACAACCTTCTGTAACTCCAGTCCAAAGCCCTCTTCTGACCTCCTCAAGAACCAGTCACACACATGGTGCACACACATCCATGCAGGTGAAACACTGATACTCATAAAATGAGATAAGTAAATGTAAAAATATTTTTAGTTATTGTTAAATAACTTCCTTGGTGCCCCGTGTAGGGCAAAAGATGTGTGCAAAGTAGTTTCTGGCTCTGAAATATAGAAGGTACCAGAATGTTGAGGAATGACTTTCAAGGATGGGAGATGTTTTTTAGCTCTCTTCTTTGGGCCCCATAGCAACCTATGACAGAGGTTGGTAAAGCATCCTCAGTGTCCATTGCCTAAGCCCTTCCCCCCCAGTGATCATGGACCCAAGGACATCCCACGTCCCTTGACTAAGGTCATTGGACAGCTCCTGGCAACTCAGGCCACCAGGGATACCACACATGGAACGTTTGCTTGATCCTCCCAGGGCTGTGTTGACTTTCCCTCATTTGTCTCTGAGTGGCATGTTGGAGATGGGAGCTCCCCCATTTCTGGGACACTCAAAAGCCAGACCTGCGTGGGACCCCATCTGCTTTGATTCTCCAGCTCAATAAAAGAGGCTGGGCAGACAGAAGTGACCTCCCTTGTCAGTGTGCAGATGACACTTCATGTTGGCCTTGAGGTTAAGGTTTGGGACAGGCAGGAAAGAACAGGAACCTGTCTCTGCTCTTAAACAGTTTCCTCTACCTCACCCCACCAATGTTCACAGCCATCCACCCTAAACCCCAAGAGGAGTGCCAGTCACCTCCTTGACCTTGGCCCTACCAGAGATGTCGTCCCCACTTTACAGAAGAAGCAGTAGGCAGGCTAAGCAGCAGGCCTATCCAAGCTGTGTGGAATAACCCCATGCACCAGAAGATGACTCACTACGAGGTCATGAAATTGCTTAAAATATGAGGGTTTCTTTTAAAAGATACTCTTTCTTTTATAAGTTGATTGCACAGCCATAAAGACTGAACCTTGCAGATGCAACACTGTTGCCATGTCAAAGGGCGGGGCATCTCTATTACTGGGTTGTTCCTCAGTCATCTTGGAATCTGACCTCCTCCTGCCCCAAGCTATCTCACCGTCCTACCAGGAAAGAAGGAGTCCAGGGACTCAGTGTTCATAAAGAGAAGGTTCCAGAATCCAAGGCTCCATGCCTTCTTCCTCTGACTTTTGCTCAGCCTTACATCCTTAGGGGAAGTCCCTGGCTTTCCTTGGGGGCCCCTCCCAACCCAAGAGCACTTATCTCTATCACGGGGCAGGCTGGGGGTGGGGTGGGGGTGGAGAGGCTAATGAACAGTCTGCCAAGGGCTTTGAAGATGAAAAGCAGCCTTCAAGTGTAGCCTATTACCCCTCAACATCACTGGAGATAATGAGATCCTGGCTCCGAGAATCAGGTAGAAAGGAGAAATGGTGAGGACAGGAGAGAGGGTGGAGGGAGGTGGGGTGCTCTCTCCTTCACCTTCCCTGGCAGACCCAAACAGGCTGAAAGCGCATGACCTGAGTGTGACCTGGGTCCCTGTTACAGCCACCCACCAGCAGCCTGAGTTTCTACAAGGAGGAGGTCCAGCATCCACAGGGTCCTGAGGCAAGTGGAAGAGTGGAAAGGGGCAGTTAGGCTCTAGGCCACTTTGATTCCGTAATATCCCTAGCATTGAACCCAGAGCCTGGCACCAATGCAAGTGACCTAGGACTATCTGGAGACAGAGAAGCTGCCTCTGGTCTGATTTTTCTGGGGTTCTAGGGCTTTAGGTTTGTCCCAGATTAGCACAAATAGCAAGGAAGAACCCTCTGGAACCTCAAGAGTTTCCAACAACCATATACCTCCATGTCTGCCTTACACACACACACACACACACACACACACACACACACACACACACACACACACACATATTCAGGTACACATACATATATGCATACATATACACATATACACATGTACACACACACATATATAAACACATACGCATATACACATTCACACATACACACACATAGACATACATACACACATATATACACATAGAATACATACACACATGCATACATATACACATACACATATATACACATATTCACACATACACATATAAACACATACACACATTCACACATACACACACAGAGAATACATACACACACATAGAATACATACATATACACATATATACACATATACACACATGTACACACACATACACATATATAAACACATACACATACACACATTCACACATACACATATATAAACACATACACACACATTCACACACACACACACACACACACCACACCACACCACACCACACCTGAAACCCTACACAAGGCTGGGTAGGGTTGCTGGAGCTCTGACAGAAGTCCACCTCTTCTGTCCCACCCCAACTGGTAGCTCTAGGATCAATCATATTTGCCTCTGGACTTCCAGTGCCAGCCAGCCACTGGGGCAAAATCGTTAGATGCAAACTCAAGAGTCTTGAAATGAACTGGTAAAGTTATTAGATTAAGGGGGCCTTGGCAAAGTCCCACCAAAGCTTAACCCCCAAGGTTAGGCATGGAGTTCATTTGGCAGAATTCCTGTCTAGTATGCAGGAAGCTCTGGGTTCTGCCCACAGTACTGCATTAACTGGGCGTGGCTTCACAGCATCCAGAAGGCAGAGATCGGAGGATTGCAAGTTCAAGGTCATCCTCAACTGAAGGTGAGTTCAGTGTTGACCTGGGCTAAGGACATCTGGTCTAAAACAATGACGATACCTAACATTTGACTCCATCTTTCCTGCTGGGACAAGCTGGTTTCTCTACCTGATTTCTTCCCCGTAAAGTGGGGGCCACAATCGGGCTTTTCTAGGAACAAAGAGTCTAGGGTAGCATCTGATTCAGTACTTAATAAAGGCTGCATTTGGTCCTTATTATTCAGCTGTGACTGTGATCTTTATTACACAGATATCCCTCTACCACCTGGAAGGCCTTTTGACTCTTCACAGAGAAGGGGCCTGGGGAACTAAGTGGCATTTGGACAGTCACAAAGACTAACACACATTAGCATCCTAACAGCTCATGACATCTGATCATGAACTGGGCAGGTGGGCACTGCTCTCCCCATTTACAGATGAGAAGGAAGAGGCACAGCAGGCAGGGAGTGGGGCAGCATGCAGTCACTGTGGCCTTCTGGAGGAATGTTCTGAGGCTCGAGTGTCTGGCACTGGGCTACCAGGATGTAGGAGACAGAATTGTTCCCACCCTGTAAGAGCCAGTCTAGCAAGCAGACAAGCCAGGAAACCGTAAATTAACATCACAACTTGTCAAGACTCTAAGGATAGCAGGCAAAGTTTTATCATCATAAGTAAAAACAATTCTCCAAGGAAATGCTAACGAGGAGGATTTGAGCAGAACTCCTTTGCTTCTGGCTGGCTGGCCACTGATTCTTCCTTAAGTGCAATGACCACCACCAACAGGTCCGGGTTCAGAAGCAATACTTACAAGTGGCAGGGAAGAGGGGATTAGAAGACAGAGTGGAGCCCTCAGAATGGGGAATAAACCCTGGAGAAGGAGAAGGCTCAAAAATGTGGGGGGGACTTGACAGAGATAAGAATGTGGGTTTCAACTTCCAGGGGCTTTGCCACAAACACAGGGCTGGGCTAGGAGGGCTGCCGAGATATTCCTGTTGACAGAGAGGAAGGATGTGTGGTGGCTGCAGCTCCTAAAAGACAGGCAAGGATTGGAAGCTGCCAAGGCTGAACATGGTGATCATCTGTTCCTGGGAGGAGGATGCAGGAAGAAGGTAGAGGCCCAAACAGAGCAGACAGAGGAATGGCTGGGCAAGTGGTCTCCAAGAAAGTGAGTGCTTCTCTCACCTGTCCTGCCTCAGGCCCCTTCCTACCTCCCTATTCTTTCTCTCTCCTGTGTATGTGCTTGTGCAAGCATGTGTGAGTAGAGGCCAGAGGTCATGGTTAATTGTCTTCCTCTGTCATTCTCTGCTTTTTTTTTTCTTTTTGAGACAGGATTTCTGCCTTGGTTAGGGTTTCCATTTCTGTGAGAAACACCTTAACCCAAAGAAACTTGGAAAGGAATGCATTTCTTTTACTGCTCACAGTTCCAGATCACAGGAACCCAGAGGCAGGAAATGATGCCTAGGCTACTGGCTTGCTCCTCAGACTTGCTCAGCCTGCTTTCTTATACCATCCAGGACAAGCAGCTCAACGGTGGCACCATATACCACAGTGATCTGGGCCTGTGCACATCAGCCATTAATCAAGAAAATGTTCTGCAGACTTGCCCATAGGGCACAGCCTATTGGTACATTTTCTCAACTGAGAGTCCCTCTCCCCACATCTTGCATCATGTTGGCATAAAACTAACTGGGACATGGGGGCTAGAGAGATGGCTCAGCGGTTAAGAGCACTGGCTGCTCTTCCAGAGGTCCTGAGTTCAATTCCCAGCAACCACATGGTGACTCACGACCACCTGTAATGGGATCCGATGCCCTCTTCTGGTGTGTCTGAAGACAGCGACAGTGTACTCACATACATAAAATAAATAAATAAATAAATAAATAAATAAATAAATAAATAAATAAATCTAAAACAAAACAAGACTAACCAGGACAGTCTCTCGCAGAAAGTGGAGTTTACCTACTGGCTAGACTGACTAACCCTCCAAGACCCCAGGAATCTTCTAGCTCCACCCCCACCCAGTGTTAAGACTCCTGCTTCAACCAGATTTCTATTATAGGTGTTGGGGATCTGAACTCAGGTCCTCATCAGCTCCTGAGTCTCCACCACAGACCCCATACTCTACTCAGCTCTGAAATGTGGCCATCCATATTGGCCTGAAACAGGCAGGTGTGGCCAGGTCTGGGAAGCAGAGTGTGTCTCTAAGGAAGCCCCATGGGCTCTGAGGTGGAACAAAAGAGAAAAATGTGCTCCTGGCAGAAGACTACCTACCTGTCTGCCCTCACCAGTCTATCACTTGGCTGCAGTAAGTAGCAGTGGGCAAACAAGTGGATGGGTATTAGGATCTGAGAGCCACGACACAGAACATCAGAGTTGCTGGCATGGGTGGGCCCTGTAGATTTTCGGTGGACATGAGCTTTTTAGTAAGCAGGTGGCAGGTATAGGCAGCGGTCTTAGGCCTCTGCTTCTTACAGGACTGTTTTTAGTTTCTTCCCAGTTGCTGTGATAAAACTGTAGACAAGCACAACTTAGAGGAGAAATGAATGATCTCTGCTTGGCTCACAAGTCAGTAGGAACTTGAAGAGAACGAATGCCCACGTGTTTGCCCTTAGTTTGCTCTCTCCACTCTTTCACAGTTCAGAGCCCAGCCTGTGAAATGCTGCTGCCCACATACAGGGTGGACCATCCCACCTCACTGAATCATTAAGACAATCCCTTACAGGCATGGCCACGGGCCAGCCTAATCTAGACGGTTCTTCATTAAGTCTCTCTTCCCAAGTGATTCTGGGTTGTGTCATGTTGACAATTAAAGCTAACCATCTGATAGCCTGCTTCACTCAGGGCTTTGCAAAGTCACATCCCTGCCAGAGTGCCTGGTGTTAAATAACTGGAAGAGAATGGATGATGAGTTAGAGCCTCATAAGAACTACTAATGACTTTTATATTTAAGACACTGTCTCATGTAGCCCAGGCTAGCCTCAAAGTCAGTACACTGCTGTAATACTCAGGTTGCACACTACCTTTCCATAGCTCAGTGCTATTGGAGCTATAGAAGGCCCAGGGAATACCCTTGCATTAACATCTAACACACTGAGATCCCCAGGGAGGTATGCCTCAGTAGTGAAGAAGCCTGCAACAAATGCAGCTGCAAGGGAATCAAGCTTGTAACAAGTGTAGCTGCAAGGGAATCCTCCATGAAAGCCATGGCCACTGAGTGAAATAGGGAAAATGAGGCCTTTATGATTTACTTTCTTCCTGGATGTGGATCTGTGATGTTTATCTCTTCTGGCTTGCCCGGGTTGCTTCTTTCTATTAATTCTGTCTCAAAAACAAAAAGTTTAATAATAAGTTTTAGTTTTTCACAGGCCTTTTTGGGTTTGTAGAAAACCTGAGTTAGGTCCCCTGAGGTTGCTCAGTGGGTAAGGGCTCTTGCTGCACAAGCCTGGCAACTTGAGTTCTGTCTCCAAAACCCATGCAAAGATAGGAGAAGAATAACTCCATGGGGCTGTTCTCTGACCTCTGAAATCCTGCTGTGAAATAAAACCCCCTTGAGTAATGCATTTTAAAAACTGTTTATCTTACGTGTTTGGGAGAGGTCTTTACCTGTATCTTTGCACCATGTGCATACTTGGCGCTTTGTAGAGGGTCAGAAGGGGGCATTTGATCCTTTGAGACTGGAGTTAGGTATGATTATGAGCAACCATGTTGGTGCTAGGTCTCAAAGCCAGTTTCTCTGCAAGAGTGACACATAGTCTAAACCCCTAAGCGAACTCTCCAGCCCTCATTTTTTGTTTTAATTTAAAAGCTAAACTGAGTAGGAGATTCGGAGGATACCCTGAGACTCTTCCACACCCCTTAGCTCATTATCAACATCTCCCATCAGTCAACACCGACACGCCATTATCATCCGAGCCCATGATTTACACAGGAATTACACATTCTCTGACTCCTTTTGGAAATACTTCTCTGGGTTTGACAAATGTGTGGCACATCCTATTATTTGACAAGCACATGACATACGTTGGTACCATACTATATGGTAGAGACAGCTGTCACAATCTCACACAGGGCAGGTTTATCACCCTAACATGTCCCCCATGCTCCACCCCAGCCCTCCTCTTCCTCTGCACCAGCGATCATCATTCACCATTTTGCCTTTTCTGATCACTGTGTGCAGCCCTTTCAGACTGGTGGCCACCTTCAGTAATTTGCATTCTTTGGTTATCTTGCCTGTCTTTTCAAGGCTGAGTGGTATATATCCTTTTCATCCTTGAATAGCATTCCATGAGTTGTATGTGCCACAGCGTAGCCATTTGCATCTGAAGGACATCTATCCTGTTTGTTTCCAAGGTTGGGAAGTTCTGAATAAATGAGGAAGAAAGTCACTAGGCAGATCTGTGTGAGATTTCTAAGAGAACACGAGCTTTCAACTCACTTGGCCGATTGTTAAGCATTATGCTGTTGCTTGGTTTTGTTTCTATGACGGAGGGAGTGGAACCTGGGCCTCGCACACACTAGGTAAGCCCTCGTCGCAGCCCTATCTGGGTGCTCTTTGTAGGATAACTCTCACCATCTCCCAGAGTTCTTGGGAGGCAAAGGCTGCGTCTTGCCCTTCTATAGCTCCAAGATTTACATGTAATAGGTTTTTAATAAACATCTGCCAACGTGAAGATAGATGCCAGACTTTTCAAGGCACTACAACAAAGGTGATTTCATACAAATACAGCCACGTAAAGGTTGAAAATGCTGGATAAAGCCTTCTGTGTTAAAACATGTCGCTCACAGGCTGATTCAAAAGCCCTCTGCCAGATGGGCGTCGGGATATTCAGTTGCAGGGCACCACCAAGGCCCTGTGACCTTAGTCGTTTCCATGTGGGGCTCTGGTTCTCTCCTATACAATTAAGCACAGGAGTTGGACCTGCACACTTCCAGGTTCCTTCAAGGGGAGATATTCTAGGATCTTGAGCCAAGGCGCCTCTTCCATAGCTCTCTTAGGTAGACAGGGGCAGAGGAAGAAGTTGGATTAGTGGAAGGTTAGGACTCTGTCTGGTGAGGGCTCACTTGATGGATGAATCGGTCTTGTCCCCAGCCCTGAACGGGAAGGAAGAGTGTAGGAGCCCTCCCTCACCTTGTGGGGATGAAATTTTGTTCTCTCCTTTCATGTTCCTCACCCATCCATTTTAGCATATTCATCCTATAATATCCTCCGAAGTTACTGAAGGCCAGGCTGGACTCTGTGTCCCTATTGGATTCACACCTACTGCCCCCCCCTTCTCTATGCTTGAGTGTGTGTGTGTGTGTGTGTGTGTGTGTGTGTGTGCGCGTGCGTGCGCGCACCGCATGTGCAGCATGTGGAGGCCAGAGGTCAGCCTAGAGTAGCTGGAGTATCATTACTTAGGGACCATTCACCTCATATTTTGGGACAGGATCTCTGACTAGGACTTGGGGCTTACTGATTAGGGTAGACTGTCTGGCTAATAAACTATAGGGACTGTCCTTTCTCTACTCCTCCAGGGTTGGGACTACAGGCATGTGCCACCTACCCTGGCGTGTAGCACATGTGCAGGGATCACACGTTTACATGGTGTGCACTTTAGTGACTGAGCTAATGCCTCGGCCCTGCACTGATTTAGTTCCTGCCTTGGCTTACATGTTTTACTGAGTGCATCCTCTGCACCCAGGGCTGCCTTAGAGCTGCAGTAGTGAACAAGGTGGAGGCACTGGCCTTGTGGGACTGACCCTGTAGGGCACAGGACAGACAGCTAACTGGAGGAAGTTCGTGGTTCATTGGAAATGAAATCAGAGTGTTCGACTGAGTGAGAGTGAGGAGGGTCAGGAGTAAGAAGACAGAGCGAGGCAGACTTTGGTCTTCAATGAGTGACCAGGGCAGGCCCTGCTAATATGGTAGAAATGGGAGGGAGGGAGGGTGCTCCTGTTAGTTAGCTCAGTGAGTTTGGGCAAAGAACCTTACAAGTAGGGATGAAGCAGTAAGATTTATAGGGAGGACTGTGTCCAGCACACAGGGATAAGCCACTCATGGGGCAGAGGACACCAGGACAGGTCCAAAGAGCCTGCTGGACCACATAAGGACTTGAACTTTTCTCAGAGAGAATGGGGAAGCCAGAGCAGGGTTTGGAGCATTTCAGAGGTATGATGGCCACAGCCACCACAGGTAGCAGACTAAGAGTGGTGTTGGGGAAGACACATGGGGCTGTTAGAGTCACCAGTTATCCCATGGACCAGACCCTGGTGCTCCTTGACACTCACTTTAATCTTGACCTGGAAGCTATAACCTAGGCCCTGTAGCCAGGAGCAGCCCTTGGTGACCAGGGGACACCAAGGAGGTAACCAGGAAGCAGAGAGAGATGAATGCTGGGGCTCAGCTTGCCTTCTCTTCTTTCCTCAGCCCAGGTTAGCAGCCATGTGAGAGTGATGCTCACATTTAGGATGAGTCTCTTTCCTCAGGGTAACCCAGTCTAGAATTTGCTTCGCAGACATGCCCAGAGGTTTGTCTTCCTGCGGATTCTGGATCCTGTTAAATTGACAATCAGTATAAACCTTTACCCATGGTTACTTCCTAGAGAAGGGTTCTAGAGATACCCAGCTGCATGAAGGTAGGACACCACCATGAGGGAGGTCATCACATGCAAACAAGGACACCCAGGTAGCACAGAAGAGAAGTGAGTTTTCTGACCAAGGAGGTACTGCAGAGACTTCATAGAAGAAAAGAGTCTAGAAATGGACGGGGGAGAGGGCTCATTTCACCTAGCAGAGTCCAAGTGGAAGGCCAGGGATGGGAAAGGACCTGGCTGATGGCTACAGGGAGCTGTAGAGGAGTTTCAAGCAGGAAAGTGGAAGTGCCTACTTTGCTCGGAGGTCACCCTGGCTGGGAGAGCAGTACCCAGAGGGATGGCTGGGCTGGAGGCAGCTGAGGCTTGAGCCTGCTGAACTCCCGCAGATTACAGCTTCCCTCCCCATCCACTTCTGCTCGGAGAAAGGCTGCTAGGAGTGGGAAGCTACTGAGGGTGGGAGCTTAGGCCAGGCTGAGCCAGCTGGCTGCCTGCTCCCCTCCCCCAAGCCCACAGTCCCTGGGAGACCCCAGACTTGTTTGTTTTCCCTATAAAGGGGGGAGGGAGTCCTGCCCTTTGTGAGGTTGCTGCTTGGGATGGGGAGGAGATGTCTCCGTGGGCTGTGCCTGGATTTCCAGCTATTGACACAGACTCTGACAATGAAAGCAAAGGCCAAGAGAGGCAGAGACAAGGTGGCTGATTAAAATGTTCTTCCAGGGGGTTGCTCAGCCCTGCCTGGAAAGGCTGGCTGGAAAACCCGAGCTGGAGCTCTTTTCCGGAGCTGTGTGTGTGTGTGTGTGTGTGTGTGTGTGTGTGTGTGTGTGTGTGCGTGCGCGCGCTGAGATACAGGTAGTGCCTTAAACATTCGTGGGTAATTTTTGTACCCCACCCCAACCCCTGAAACCCCTGCTTTCGTTTTTGCTCCTCCATAGTAACCGAGGTCACACATAGAACCACAACTCTGAAGTTCAGTTTTCTGTTTCTAAAATGGGGTGCCACTTGTTGGGGTTTTAGAGCAGGTTCCCCAGAAAAGGCTTAAGGTAGAGCAGGGCTGCCAGGCAAACAAGGACCGGCAGACGAATCAAAATGTTAAATAAATAAATGGGTTTGTTTCTTTGTTTAGGATGAATTTGTCCCAGGCAATATTCAAGATACTGTCGAGATAAGTGACAGCTAATCGTTGTTTAAAGGAATTCTGATCAAACTGGAGGCCCTGCATTTTGATTTGCTAAACCTGGCCAAAGCAAATTATGGAAGGTTTGTGTGCCATTTTGGAAAGCTGGATTGGGAGGAGGGGAGATTGGTGAAGACACACGGAGACCTCCCATTGGGAGCTCTGTAAGCTTTCTGAGTTGAGTTGCTCTAACCAAGGAGAGGTTACAGTCCTTCCTGTCTTTGTGCACCCTGACCCTGGAGTCCCTGAGTGCTGGCTTTCCTGAGCAGTGGACAAGGGCTTGGATGAGGCAGCTGTCTTCTACTGATGGCCGTCCCTGGAGTCTCTGGTCTAGTGGTGCTGCGAAGCGACACTTCTGCAACCTTGGCCCTTACACCCTACAGTCTCCCAGGAGCTGGTTGTGCAAATACATACAAGCCCAATCCTGACACCCACCCAGTTGTTATTGATTTTAAGAGTGTGTGAACACAGGCCAAGTGGCTTAGCCAATAGCAGACCAGGGCCAAGGCATATGCTTTTGTGGGTTCTCGGCTCCTTTTGGGGAGCCCTCCCTAATTGTGTATGTTGACATTTCACCTATGGGTTCCGAGTTCCCAGTCCCCATGTGTCGATGATCCTATGGGTCAGTCCTCACCAGCCTTCAGCCCTGTGCTTCTGGCAATACTATCGTGAGGCTCCGAGACGTGCATGTGTGTGTGCACCTTCCAAGTAAATTAACTGTACTTTTAAAAATCGTTAAAAAAAAAAAAAAACAGGGAAAGAGGATATGTTCTCAGTGGCCCAAGCCAGGCTGAAGGCATCTTGGTAAAGAACATGCTTTCAGGCCAGGCACTGGGTCCAGAAACCAAGTCCATTTTTCCTGTTTGAAACAGACTATGCTGATAGAAGGCTGGAAGAGAGGGCTAGGGCTATGATCTCTAGGAACTGATTTTAAAATGGCAGAGAACCCATCCGTCAAAGGAGAAGAAGGGTTAAGGGTACTATTAACTGTAGTAAAAAAAAAAAAAACCAACCAAAAACCAGTGCATAAACTCTGCCACCGTTAAATGTACAAAGAATAGTGTTAACTATACACAGTCACACAACTAATTTCCCGACTTCAAGCTGGAACTCTGTAGCCCTAAGAAACCCCCCGCTTGTCCCTCCCCAACACAGTAACCAGCATTCCTGTCTCTTTCTCTGAGCCTGACTATTTTAGTAGCTCATTAAAGCCAATTCATAAAACATTTGTCTATGACTTCCTTCCCCTCGGTGTCAACCTCTCAAGATTCATCCACACTGTAGCACATGCCTGGATTTCTTTCTTTTTAAAGGCTGGATAATGTCTCCTTGTCTATGTGTGTCACGGATTCTTCTTCAGGGTTGCTTTCTGGCCTACATCTAGGTTACTTCCAACCTCCTGCTCGTGCTGAGCAATGTCGCCGTGGTCCACGCCGTTGTGCAACTATCTCTTTCAGATTCTGTTTTCAATTCTCCTGGGTATATACAAAAGAAGTGGGACCGCCCTGTCCCATGGCGATTCTATTTTTAACATTCTCGAGGAACTGCCACGCTGACCTCACGGC
The DNA here is from genome assembly GCF_011064425.1 of Rattus rattus. Lineage (NCBI taxonomy): Eukaryota > Metazoa > Chordata > Mammalia > Rodentia > Muridae > Rattus > Rattus rattus. The sequence continues at coordinate 55,665,444 of NC_046161.1, forward strand.
ACTTACCCAACTTCACAGTTCCACCAGCAGACAGCACACGAGGGTCTCTACACAGCCTCAGTGACCCTTGCCATTTTCTGATAGACCTTAAAGTGTGTGTGTGTGTGTGTGTGTGTGTGTGTGTGTGTGTGCAGGGAGCAGTACACATTTGTAGGCCAAAGGACAGTGCTGCAGAATCAATTCCCCCGTTCCTGTGGCTTTCAAGAACTGAAGTCATGTCTCAGGCTTGTGTACCAGTTGTTGCCTTTGCACTCTGAACTATCCTGCTGGTCCCCTCCTTATTTTTGTTTATTACTTTAAAGTGATTTTTTTTCTGAGATAGGGTTTAGACATACAGCCCTGGCTAGCCTGGGACTCACTGTTGATCCAAATTCATAGAGATCTGCTTGTCTCTGCCTCCCCACCAACGGAACTAAAGATGTGTGCCACCAGCCCAGGCTTCCTTTTTTTTTTTTTTTTTTAATTGCATTCATCTATTGACTTGCTCCCAAGTTACTGTGGGTGCTCCATTATGGGGCCGGAGTGGATGATGAAGCCAGGAGGTCAAGGGCATATGTTAGGGGATGTAACAGAAAGCACCAGGGCTTGGTTAGCAGAACCGAACACTGTTTCACTGGGATCTTTTGTAAGGAGGAGGCTGCTGAGTGAGTGGGGTTGTGCAGTGGTTATGGGCACCTGCTCTGTAACTCCATGGGCCAGTGTGTAAACCCTGATCTCCCACAAAGGTCACTCCTGCCTAGGTCTTTCTTCAACCTCCTCTGTCAAAGGTGAAAGAAAAGGCTGGCTCCTCTGTGGAATCCATGGCTTTACCTCTGTAGGCCGCCTAGCTATGGACCTGAGCTTGGCCTGCCTTAGTGAATTTGAGAGGCAAAGGTAGAAGAATTGGGAGCTCAAGGCCAGGCTTGGCTCTAAGAGATCCCCTCTTGAAACAAATCAAACCATGGGTCTGGAGAATGACTCAGAGGTTAAAAGTGCTGCCTGTCCTTGCAGAGGACAGCATTTCAGGTCCCAGTACCCACAGCAGGTAGCCCACAAACTACCTGCAAATCCAGGCTCTGTGCATCTGATGCCCTCGTCTGATCGTCACAGACACCTGCACACAAGTGGCACACCTCGAGTGTGCCCGCTCACAGAGTACGACTAATGATGAAGACAAAGAACCCCGAGCTAGGGCTATTCTCCATCAAGAGTTCTGGGGTGAACGGTACCCCCACTTCTCCATCAGTAGTTCCAGGACTGAACACTCAGGAACCCTCCCTTGTTGGGCCTTAGTTATAGTAGAGTAGGTTCTGCTGAATTCAAGCAAGCAGACTCCTTAAATGTGAAGAGAGCACAAGGGCCGCTGATGTGAAGGCCCCAGGGCACATCCCAGCTCGGTGGAACTACAGCCCTGCTCTCTAAATTCAGCAGGCACACCCAGAACGCCTGTCCTGATACCAGGAAGTTCAGAAACCCTAAAACTTCTTTTAAACCCCAGGAATCCACCTGCATCCCCCCCAAAGAACTTTAAGAGAAGTTAACCTACATGACAAGATAAAAATCAGAGCTATTCTGATAGAAGATGTGTGTGTGTATGTGTGGGGGTGTCTCTGAGGTTACAATCTCTACTTCCCTATCTTCTCCCTGCCCTATCATCTTTTGAAGGTCCCAGGATTTCCCCGGAGCTCTGTTTGGAAACCCTGACTGGTTTACGGAAAGAATCAGTTTCAGTGCCAGAAGAGCTAACTTTCACCACTGTGTTCTCCCCACCATAAAGGACTAGAGCCTCGGACTATAGGCCAAAAAATAAACCCCTCCCTCCTTACGTTGTCCTCATTTTGTCATGGCAACACAAAGTGATTACTACAGATTTATGCAAGCTACCCAGCTCCACACTGTTGGGGTTAGGAGCCATATAATTCCTCGCCGTGGTGGCTTTTCTTGGCTCTGTAGTAATGCTTGGAAGCGTTCGCTCTGACTACCCGAGATCGGTTCCCAGGACTCACAGGGTAGGAGGAAAGAAATGACTTCCAAAAAGTTGTTCTCTAATCTCCACACACACACTGAGAAATGTTGAGAGAAAATAAACAAATTAATAATTATAATAATAATAATCCAGATGACAGTGTGCCTCTACTCTTGAGTTATGACAACAAAAAATGTCTCTGGAAAATGCCCAATGTCCTCTAGAGGGCAAAGCAACCTCCAGTTGAGAACCAGCAGGTACACAAACCTGATATGTCACTGTGTATACATGACAAACATATTTGTAAATCCACTTAATAGAGGGACAGAAAGAGAGTAGAATTGAAAGGGGGAAAAAGCTTTCAGGCAAACTCCCTCTTCTCTTCCCTCCAACTGCAGCTCAGCCCCACCGTCACAGAGCATGGACGCTAGGCCAGAGTTCTGTACCAGCCTTTATCCAGGCCCCGTGCTTCCCTGAAGTACCCCCTCCCCAGTTTGCCCCACAACACCGGCATGGGTAATTCTTCTCCGCCCTTGCTAAGATGGCTGTGTTAATACCAGCAAACTATTTCTTAATCTCCTAAGCCTCGGCTTTGAATCTTTAAAAAGGAAAGAGAAACGGCACAAATCTCTTAATTAGGACGCCCAATCACTTCGATAAATATTTACCCGGTTCCAGCATGAGGCATGGAAACCCGGCGCCATTAGTCAATAGAGGTCAGCGAAGTGCACCTTGGGAACAGCAGGATGCAATTCAGCCTAGCTTGGGAGGAGGTGTGGGGGGGATGTTTCCAGTCTCGGGCTCCTGCTAAAGACAGGTGGACAAACACATTCCATGCCTAAGCTGCACACCTGCCCCCCACCGAGTCCCAGGTGGACGTGGTGGTAGCCTGTTTGTAAATCACCTGCTAGTCTGCTTGCCTTAGCTTTCTGGACAGAGGTAGTAGAGCTACTGAGCACATCCAATATTCCGGGACTCTCCAGAGAGAGTCCTAGCTGGGCTGCTTTGGTATTATTGTCTGGAACTCTACTCTCAGTTAACCAAGGTCACAGCACTTCACAGGCAGACCCCATTGTCAACTCCAACTCTTCCTGTGCCGACTTCTAACACCGCAGCTCTACATGCAGCCTAGACTCGGGATAGCCTTGTGTCTATCCGAAGGCAAGGGCTTCTCTCTCATTCTGGTACTGCATACTGTAGTCTTTCAGTAAGCTCTTGGTGGACTAACACCCAGACATCATTCTTCCCATTTTACAACTGTAGAAACAGAGACTGAAAGAGTGGACTCTTCACTCCCGATCTAAATAGCCTTCAGGGGCATCCTCCATTGGATGAGAAGTCTAAGATGGGTGTGGGATGAGGACAAGGGTTTTTTTGTTTGCTTCTTGTTTTCTTTTGTGTTTAAAGCCTGCTAAGTGGTAAAAGAAAGGCTCTAAAGAAGGAAGACTACCTTGGAAGGCTGCAGGAGAGAGAAGGCTTCTCTTGGTCTCCTCTGGCCACGAGGGCACTTGTCTACATTCCTGTGCTGAGTTCGAACACTATCTCCCCAACATGTCCTCAGAGAATCCCTTCACACCACTTGCATCCGAACCAGACTACTTCATATGTTTTACGAACTCGCTTGTCGCTTTTGCCAGAAAACAGGACTCAGGTAGTTCTCTCTGCCTCTACCCATCCGGTCCCCTCAAAGGTTAGCTTTGAATTATCTCCCCCTCCCATTCTTTCCTTCCCGTCCTCACCCAAGCTTTCCCTGTCGGGTTCAGCAGGTGGTAAGATATCCAAGGTTATCAAGGATTATGCAAAAGAATGGAAACTCCAGCGCCAGGAGATAGGTGTGCAAGCCCTGGGACTTTCCTGGAGGTTCAAAGGGAGCTGGGTGCTCCTGGTGGGCTTGGGTCAGAACTATGCTTGACTTTGCTGTCCTCTGCCTGGAACACACACACACACACACACACACACACACACACACACACACACACACACGGGGGGGTTTGTTCCAGATGCTGAATCCCCCCATTTGTTGATACTTCATCATAACCATAGCTAACTGTTATTGACCACTTAATGTGCCAGGGCTATACCAAGTAGTACTTGAACAATCTCCATTGATCTGGGACTCAATACTCCAAGGTGGGCAGGGCTATTTTCTTCACTCAACAGAAGAGGAAATAGAAGCTTAGAAAGAGTTCACAAGTGCCCCAAAGTCACAAAGCTTGACCCAGCTAGAGAGTGGGAAGAGGGTTTAAGAGACTGTGGGAAGTCCCTTCACCACCAGGAGCCTCAGCCCTCTTTGCTGAAGTGAGCTGAGCTCTTCTTGTAGCCCTGACTGGCAGGGCAAGTGTCATTAAGTTGTGGACTCTGGAGTTGAGTTGCCTGGATTCAAGTCCATCAACCCCCAGAGTGACCTTGAGGAAGTCATTGTACTACGGAGTAGTATCAATTGCCCATCTGCTCGGTGGGGGTGACATCAGCGGCACTGCCCTCATTCTTTGGGTGAGGATTAAACTTGTTAATATTTGCCCAGCGCTTAGACTGGAATCTAGTGCAGAGTGAGCACCGTGTTAAGTTTGTTAAACAAATAACAAATTCCCCTTCTGGCCCCACAGTGAGACGCTAGCTTGTAGAGGAAGATCTGGGATTACTGATGGATGGAGGGGGGGGGCATGTGAGGGGGGAAGTTGGGGGGGGGTACAAACTTGCTCTAGCAATGAACAAATCAAAGGAAGGGAACCACAGAATCAACCAAAGAGAGGTGGTTGGCCTTGAGGGAGAAGACTCTCTTCTTTGGCTAGCTCCAACAAGAGGCTTCCCAAAAATCCGGACCAGTAGCTGCTGGGGGTTGGGAATGACAGGAGGGGAGGTTTACAACCCCACCCTAGGCCTTGAGATCAGTTCCTCAAAGAGCAGGCCACAGTCTGGTGGCTAGCCAGAGGCAGTTTTCTTAATTCCGGAGAAAAACATATAACACTCATCTAACGCGTTTTGGATTTATTTTTAAGGAAGCAAAAAAGCATCTCTGTGCCCACCCCAAGTTCCCACAATCATCCTACATCCCAAAAGAGGAGCTGGGGGCCCTCCGCTGCTGCAGATCCATCCCGGGCTTTCCATCTCACCGTGTGACTTTTTTTTTTTTTAATGTGCCAGGAATTCCTCTCCCACGTGGGGTGGACTCCGAGGTACTCAATTAAGCAGCCAATGAAAAGTCAGCTCTCCGGTAGCAAATGACCCTGACACTTCTTGTAACATAAACAGTTGAAACGCTTCCAATTAGAACTGGAGACAGAGCTGTTTGAAGTCTTTTTCTTCAGTCCCCTCCTTCTTTAAAATAATTGTCAAGCGCTTCGGACAGTGTGTTGTGTGCATCTTTCTCTAGCATAAAATAAGCTCATTTCTTACAAGATTTGTGGGGTGGCATGGGGGTGACGGTTCTGAGCAGTAGCGAGATTTGAGCTTAAGGGACCTGAACCTAGTTACCCGAGGGCTCTGCTCCCTTTCGGTTTCTGGGTTCTGGTAACACAGAAGAAGGGGGAAAAAAGAGCCGAGGTGATAGGGCGAACTGGGAGCCAGAGTCTCATCAACTACACCATCAGAGAGGGATAGAACGAAAGAATGAATGAATTAGTGAGTGAATGAATGCCTTTCAGTAAATGCTTATATAAATTCAGCTTGCACAAACAAAGGAGTTTCTGAGTTTGGCGGTGAATCTAGCTGTCCTGGATTCCAATTCTAACCTCTCTGCCTAGCTCGCGGCCTATTGCTAAGCTTTTTTGTGTATTTGTTTTCAGCCTCTCTTCTACCCTATAAGACGGGCCGTCAGCCAGGCCTTGGGAGTGAAGTGAGGACGTAGTGGGTAACCATGGCCTGGTTTGTACCTATTAAATGCTCAAGGGCTGTCCTTCCTCACTGTGGGGAGCGCTGCTGCAGTTCGACTCTGCCGCGGGGGCGGCGCTCGGCAAAACCGCATCCATCACGCTCATCCTCCGTGTGGCAGGCCCGGTGCTGGCGCCTGGGTTCACAGGAGAACTCAATGTGGAGTCTGCCTTGCACCAGCTCACGCTGACTAGTAGGGTCCTTGGGAGCACCACTGCCCTGGCAGGAGACCCGGAGACGGGAGACAGAGCTGCGGCGCTTTTCTGTACACAGTTCGCGTAGACTCGACCTGAAAGCCCAAGGCATCGGCTGCCGCCAGCAGGAGGGCGCCGTCCGAGCCAGTCCGGAGGGAGACTGAGAAGAGCGAGGCCGAGTAAGGCGCCTTGGCTTGGGCATCTTGAAGGCATTGTGTTTAATAAATCTGGGCGACAAGCACACCCGCTATCTCCCCCCTCTCTTCTCGGCTCCCAAATCAAGACCTGCTGTAGGACCCCCAGTTTAAGGGGTCTTAAAACCCCTGCACTTTGATTAGCAGCTTCAAAGAGATCCCTTTAAAGTTCTCCTTTCTCCCCAACCTCACCTCTCCTCCCCTTGACACCCCTCCCCCAGCACTCCTAGGACCAGGACAAAAAAACTAAATGCAAGTTTAAAGGGGGGCGGTGGAGAGGGAGAATCTCAGACTTCCTGAACGCGGCCCATAGAAATTACCTATTTCAGACGTGCGCAGGAGTCGGAACATCGTGGAGTTTGGGTTTTGATTTTCTTTCTTTTTTTCTTTCTTTCTTTCCTTTTTCTTCTTTTTTTTTTTTCAGGGTTTGTGTGTGTGTTTTTACCTTTTATTATTTAAATTGATACGTTTCATTACTAGGGAGAAAAATAAAATATTCCTTTGATACACAAAATCAAATTGATATTTAGCCTCTGCTTACTTTTTTATGCATGGCTCCTTTATACCACATGGTAGTGACAGATTGTTTGAGCTGGAAGGAAAAGCCATTCAAAGCTAATTAAGCAGCCATTCCAAGCACTATTTGCAAGCGGGAGGCTCAGAAGCCTCGGCATTTGTCAGCGCTCCCCCACCCCTCGTGGTTTTGACTGACAGCTCCGGCCAAGGACTGACAGCTCCCGGAATCTCCACCAATTACTAGTCGAGAGTCTCTTTGCTAGTCTGTGATTGGTTTCTAGACTTGCTCGGGGGTGTGGCCGGCGCGCCCCACGTGGGGGCCGGAGCGAGAAAGGGGCGGGCCGGGTAGAAAGCGGGTGCGCCCACCCGTGACGTAAGGGGGAGGGCAGAGAAGGGGGAGGGGAGAGGGAAGCTCCAAAGAGGAGCCATTTTGAGACTAATGGATGCTTTGGCCAGATGCTCGCATCTGTCGAGCTAGGCTTCTCCCTGCCCCCCCTCCCCTTTTCGGTGCGCATCGTACACGATTTATGTTTTTATTTAGGAGAATAAATAAATGAAGAGGGGAGCGCGGTCGAGGCCTGAGCGGGCTCTGAGAGGCTCCATCTCCGGGCGGCCGCTCACGTGGAGGTCCCCGCGCGCTCCCAGCTACTCATTAAGATGCAAACGCGAAACTCAGGCTCCTAATGAGGGGAAAATATAGATTCCGGGGGCGCGCGCCCGGCTCGCGCGCGCCCGCAGCGGGCCAGGAGTGTATGCTTGGGTGCAAGCTCGGTGGGAAAGCGGGGAGGGACCCGAGGACACCTGGGCCGCCCACTCGGCGTTGCCTCTCCGAGGCCCGAGGACTTAGGGTGGGCAGTGTGCCCCGACGTGACCCTTGTCTGCGAGCATTTAGTTGGGCCCCAGAGTCGAATGTTTATTCCTCCTTGGGTGTCGAGGCTGGTGACCGTGGACACTCCAGGCTCGCAGTCGCTCTTCTATGGGTGGCTGTCGACGCATGTGCCCGGGCAGGCCAGCAGGCCAAGAAACGGGGTCGGGACTCAGGGTCGTAGCCGGGAGGGCCCCAACTTCGTGCATTCCCTTCTTCACCATCTCGGGCCCGGAGCACAGCTGAGGAAACCGCCTTGGCAAGGTTGCGGCCAGGATGTAGCTGTCCCCAAAGGGCAAGAGCCCCAAGTGGGGCCAGCCGCACTACTGAGCCTGTTGTCCGCAGACAGCCGGGCCCTTCCATCTGCGCGGCCCGCCAAGCCAGAGTTCTCAGACTTCCCCCTCGCCGGCAGCCGCCGTGCATCAGAGGCGCTGTTTATTTGGCTTTCTGAAAAGAAGGGCGAATGAACAAAGGAGAAAAGCAGGGCGCCCAAGGGTGGGAGAGGGGGCAGAAACCGATAAAAGAAAGAGAAACTCAGTTTGGAGAACAGTCTTAGAGGTCGGAGGTAACTTTGGGAGCCAGCATTTTATCGGTCCTAAATCTTTTGAAGTGAAAACATTAAACTGACAAAGTGATTCTGTTTGTTTTATAGTATCTAATTGGGCTGCTTTGCAACCCTAATGAGATTAGAGGGGAGCAATCGTTCGCCGCCTCTGCAGAATCAACTGATCCATTACTAGCAGCCACAGGTTTTAAGGATTGTACAGCTTGTCCCCTTTTCCCCTTTTGTTGTTATTCGTTTTCTCTTTCTCCCCTCCCGCCAAATAATTATTTGCTACTAGATCGTGGGAAAAAAAGAGGAAAAAAAACCTAGCAGCCCAGGACTATAATATATATCTATTTATTATATGTCTTTCGGTTAATTCCTGATGTGAGGAGCGCTGTTTTTCACTCCCAAGCGAAAGTCACCAGCGGGTAGGGCCTGATTGCTACTTTTCATGCATAGTTTTAGACACAAGAGGGCATTGTGACGTCGCGCCCGGCGGCGCCCAGTCGCAGTCCGAGTCCCGTGGCCCCACGTGGGAGCCTCGCATTCCCATTGGCCAACGTTAGGCGAAGCCGCCACATTATTTTGTTACTTTTCAGTCCCTATTTGGAACTGCTCTCGCGGCAGTTCAGACCTCGTGCTCGGCCCCCTTCGCCTGTCTGTGTGTGGTATCCGCAGGTCCGAGCCACTTTTTTTTTGAGTGCGTGTACGTGTGTGTGTTGAGTGCGTGTGTTTGTGTGTTTTGGGGGTTTGGCGGGGCGCGGAGAGGAGAGCCAGGCTGGGAGGAAGGAAAGAAGCCGCAGAGCTCCCGGGCTCAGGCTACGTCTCCCCCTCCGGTGCTCTCCAGCCTGCGCGCTCCTAGGCAGCAGGGACGCCGACCGCTCCCCGCCGGAGACGCAGCCGATCCACTTGAGAGCAAAGAAGACCCCTTCGCCGAGGCTTCCTATGCCGGCTGGAGTTAGGATGCCAGGGCCCATTATTTGCACCGACTAACCCGGAGTTCCTCCTCGGCCCTGGGAAGGACTGGCGGCGGCGGCTGGAGCAGACAGAGCAGCAGGCTCTCTTCTCCGAGGGGAGGGGGGGCGTCGAAGCGCCCTCACTGGGCTCTAGCCCTCACCCACGGTCCTCAAGCCGTCACCTCGGTGGCCTGCTTCCTTTCTCTTCTCGCCGCGACTCCGGGCCCGACCGCCTCTGGGATTTGACCCGCGCGCCCCGGATGCTCCGAGCTGCCCAGACGCGCCCCCCCCTCCAGCCTCATCGTGCTGATTGACCCGTGAGGGGACAAGAGAAACCCACCCCCCAACCTCCCGGCCTCGGGATCCTGCTCTGGAGCTGCCAGGGAGCCGATGATGTCCACGCAGACCCGGCTTCTGACACTGTCCACGCAGCCGGGGGAAGGTGGCCGGCCGCAGCCGGCCGAGCCTTAGGCGCACAAAGCGCGAGCCCGCCGACGACTTTGCCGCTCGCTCCGCCGCTCTTTGTCTGCACTTGGGGCGCACGCCCGACTCTGGGATTTCGCTGCGAGAGCGGGCTGGGGGGGCCGGGGGCGAGCTCTCGGTTCCCCGGCCGCCCCCCGCTCGGGCTCGCCTCCCCCCTCCCCCGCACGTCCCCGGCTCGGGCTCTCAGCGCTTCCAAGCTCTCGGAATCGCGACCCCTCCCTGCCATGTATCCGCAAGGCAGACATCCGGTGAGTAATTGCAAGTAGGCTTATTTAAGCATCTATCATGGCAGGGTAAACGAGGCAGTTTATCTAGCACCTCCATTTTGCTTGTTGCTACCTTTATGGTGCGCGCGCGTGTGTGTGCGCTCACACAAAGGGGCTGGGTGGGTGGGGGCGCCGTAGAGAGCCAAGGGTAATTGCGCTCGAGTGGCCCGGGCGGCCTGCGTTGGAGGGGAACGTGGGCTCCCGCCCTGGGCCCCTCTCCTAAGTCTTCCAACTCGCTCCCTCGGCACTTGGCCACGGGAACCCTTCTGGCTTTGGGGGTGGTCGATATGCCCGCTTCCCGGTCCTGTCGGGAGAGCGTTGAAAAACTTGCTGGGAAGGTTCTGGGCTGTGGGGTGGTGGCCTTGCCGGGGGCTCCCGGCGGGGAGGGGCCAGGGACCCAGCGGATGCACGGGGCCGCGTGGAGCCCTTCTGATGTGCCCACTCCTCTCCCCTATGTCGTCCTTGTGGGCTCCAGGCACCCCATCAACCCGGGCAGCCGGGATTTAAATTCACTGTGGCCGAGTCCTGTGACAGGATCAAAGACGAATTCCAGTTCCTGCAAGCTCAGTATCACAGGTAAGGCGGGTGGGGGTTGGCCCCGGGCTGACCAGGAGGGCGGCCTGGCGCGCTCCTGCTACCCCCCGCAGGGCCCGAAGGGGACGTGGACCCCCGACTGCGGGGCCGCAGGGCCTCCGCCTTTTGTTTTCCCTCACCGAGCGCACAGCCTTAACCCTTTGCGTTCCGCAGTCGCCCAGCTCCCAAAGCCCGTCCTGTCGAGGGTCGGGGTCTTGCGCAGCGTCCGGGCCCGCCCCCGCGTGGCCGAGACGAGTCCCCTCGTCAGGTCGAGAGAAGTTTGGAGTTGGTACGGCCAGGCTCCGGGTGGTAGGCACCCATTCCCACTGTCCTGAGGATGCTGGATAATGGGGGTACTCAGAGTGCCGGGCAAGTGAAGTGGCTCTGTGAGTCCCTAGGGTCCGGGTCTCGAAGGGGACCATGTTGGCACCAGGACTGAGAGCCTTCTCTTGCCCTCACAGCCTCAAAGTGGAGTACGACAAGCTGGCGAACGAGAAGACAGAGATGCAGCGCCATTATGTGATGGTGAGAGGCAACCCGCAGCAGGGAGAAGGGAGGGCAGGGCAGGGCACCCAGGCTTAGGGTCCAGCTGGGGCAGTCGAAGGCCAGAGCTAGGCCCAGCTTCAGGACAGTCCCCTGAAGGGCTCTCTTCTTCGGCTTCCTCTTCCCTGCCACTTGGAGCCCGGGCAGAAAGAGAAACAAACCCACATTACTGGCCACCTTTGTAAAGAGCATGTCAGTTGTGTTTTGAAGGTTTCCCAGAGGGCTGGTTGCCTTAAACTGGTTAGTAACACAAGAGTTGGATGAGCCGGTGTCAGGGTTGTATAAAAGCCCTCCTGGAGCCCTCTTGGGAGTGTTCGGAAACTTTTGTTTGGCAGCTGGGATCCTAGCTAGAATGGGACAGAAGCGCCTGCCCAACCCAGAGTTTTTCTAGATTGGAGGAGCTGTTTAAAGCCCTCTGCCTCTGTGTCCCCTCCTCAAGATTTCCTCAGTTGGGAGTCTGGCCCTCCTCCCCCAGTTAGATCATCTTTTAACCCTGAGTTCAAGTCGACATCTTTCATTTGGGAGTACCCGGGTATGGGAGCCACTTAAGGGCAGGCTGGCAGCAGGCTTCCCACAGAAGAGACCTTCTACCCAGTGCTAAACAACCCTCAGAGGACAAGAGGAGGCGGTGTACAGCATTCCCTGTAGAGCCCGCACCTTGTATAAACAGCATATATATGGCACATGGGGTGCCTGTGGGAGGGGAGGCCCTGCTTGTCTTATTTTTTGTGTACAGTGTTCTCTTGAGTGGAGAGGAACACTTGGTCACTTCCCACTCTCAGCTTTCACACCTCCACAGGCTGCCTTTGTGGGTGGGTGGACTTTAGTGGCTTTGGACCCAGTGAATGGTTTCTCTGAAGCCTTGTGGGGGGAGGGGCTAAATGAGACAAGTCCCTGTGTTGCCTGTTGATGACCCCCCCCTTTTTTTTTTTTTAATTTTGTAGTACTATGAGATGTCCTACGGCTTGAATATCGAAATGCACAAGCAGGTAAGTGCTTTCCTTTTTATATATAAATAATATATGTTTAAATTATAAGAGGTGTGATTTCTTTGGAGGGGTGTCCTCCCGTTTGAAAACGAGCCTGGGTCTTTTGGTTTTCCCACTCGGCCTTGAAGGGTAAATGTTCAGTGGATTTGTTCAATGAATGCCTGGTGCCTGGGCTTTGCTGGCTTGGGCTGAGCTTTCAGCGTTTGTGAACTTAGGCCTGATCTGGGATCTGGGTAGATAAAGGACCAAAGACCTATGGGAAAGTTGTCTAGTGGGTCCCCCAGGATCTGAGTGACTCCTGGAGGTAAGAGAGTTGGCTGTCTGCTTTTATCTGTTTTAATGTAAAATTCTCAAAAAGGAAAATATAGGTAGAGTTCCACGCCTCTCCCCATTTTCTGTTCTTTTTCTTGCAAAGAGAGAGAGAGAGAGAGAGAGAGAGAGAGAGAGAGAGAGAGATGTACTGTCTTGATAAGATTACACTCTGCGGGCCTTCAAAGCCAGGCTGAGCTGTCGAAATGTAAGGGAATGGAGCCACTAACGGCCTAAAAACTTAAAGCCAGAGTGAAATGCAATCCTCTTGCCTTGCACTGAGGAGCGGGTTTCTCAACTCTCTCTATTTGAAGGCAGCTGTGTCCCATTTCACAGGAGGAAGCTGAAGCCCAGAGGTGAAGTAACTTGCCCAGGGGCCAGCCTCACCAGGCCTTTTGAGACGGGCTGGCAGTTGAGCTCAGCTTTGTAATCCTGAAGTCAAACCAGTTTAGCTAGTGTGGTATCCTTTGATGGGATATGTAAACTACCTCACATTGTCACCCTTCTAATAACAGTATACCTCAAACCCAGCAAATACAAACACTCTTTATCTCCAGCATATCAGTAGCTAGTCCTGAGCTAGGCCAGGCTGTGGGAGAGGCCTGTTTGTCTATTTGTGTTCCAAGGAGAGGCTGCCTATAATTTGGCTTGGCGGACGATTAGCCTGGACTTGGCACGTATAAATGGTGCAGGCCGGTTGTTCTTTTTGACAATTGGTGTTCTTGAAATCTCAGAAGGCTGTTGACTCATTCTAGCCTTTGGTGACCGTGACTTGAATGGGATTTTCTGCTCTAAATTAACAGTCATTTACAAGGTTTAAATTTTGCTCTTTAAAGGGGGCAGGGCCCAGGGCAGGTGAGAAGGGCAGGTGACCCTGAGGGGAAGTGTGCAGATTCCTGCCCGCTCCAGTGGCTTCTCATAGACCCTTTTGAATCTGGTTTCTTTTCCCTTCCTGTAGGGAGGCCTGCTGTTGGGTGAAGGGTAGCCAGAGATGGATCAGCATTTAGTGAACGAAGTGGGAAGCCAGCTATGGTTTCTTGAGGAATTGGTTCCCCAGGCGTGCACACATGGAGGCTACCACATTTTGAATTCTTGGCCCACAGAAATAATAAACAGTCTTTGCTTTATATGTAAAGAAGGTCCTGGGGAGGATAGGCCAAAAATGGCTTCTGCCTCCTCCTAGGTAGAAGTGGTGGTGGTGGTGGGGTCTCAGGTGTTTTAAGGACTGTGGGGGGTATTTATGTAAAGTGCAAGGTACTGCCACTTCCTCCCTTTCTCCAGTCCTCCCCCTCCTTTGTGAATAGTATCTTGGGCGTGTTTTAAAGAGGGTAATTGCACCCAGGTTCAAAATTTATAGCAGTAGTTGTTGTTGTAAGAGCTTCTAATTAAGGTGTAATATGTCCTTGCATGTTGAGGACTGCATGGGTGGTGTTGCCCTCTTCTGAATACATGGTTGTTTGGCACAAAGAAGTCACCTTGGCTGGCAGAGCAAAGCTATTCCGAGCCCTGGGGTTGCTATGAACTCAGAAGAGCTAAGCATCCCCATACTCTTGGTGGTGGGACTTAGACAGAGCGGCTGTGTTTCTCTGGGATGTCTGGCCATTCGTCACACAGGGTTCTAAGATGAGAGAATGCCTGAGATCTGTCCACATTGCCTTTAACCCTCTCAGCTGCCAGTCAGGTGGGGTAGAGGGATCTTTGCCCTCCTTTTTACTGGCGGGGAAACCAAGGCATCCAGGAAGCCAGCATGGCAAGACCTAGGGGCTTATTTCAGAGCCTCAGGGCTGTACAGCTGAGCTCTTTGCTCCAGGTGGCTTACCTTGGCCTTCCAGCCCCTTCCCAGCATGAAGGCAGGCTGAGCAGTCTCTGGGTTGGGTGAACTCACCCTGTGGCTGTGTAGGAACAAAGAGGCAAAGAGGTGGAGAAACCCTGACTGGGAAGCAATCCACCCTGACCTAATGGCGTGCTGGCCACTCCCTAGGCTTGCAAGGTTTTGTAGAAGAAAACCCTGCCACTAATTGTAGTGTGGGTCTCGGGTGCATTTGGCGGATGGTGGTTAGGCCTGAGCAAACAAGTTTATCAGCTGACCTGTTTAGCGGTTGACTGGTGTTTTATCTGCACACACAATCAAGTGACTGGAGTGCTTGAATTATTCATGCAGTGTCCTGCCCTCTAGACTTGACTGTGTGATTACATCTGCCTGGAACAAACAGGCTGGAATCTTCATCTTTAAGCGAGTAGGGGTGGGGGTGGGGACTGTATGTACTTTTATATAATAGATGGTCTACAGAGCTAGCACCTTGGGAAAAGTGTGTCTGGTCATCCTCAACACCTACACACACACACACACACACACACACACACACACACACACACACACACACTTCACCACCACCACATATTTTTTCAAAAGCTCTCCTTCACTGGTTCCATGGGAAATACCAATTAGCTGAGAACCTTTCCTTCTGCCAGATGGTCCCTAGTATTGACAGAGGGCAGCTGATGAGGTACGTCCAGCCCGTTTTTATTTTACTGAGAGGTTAAACTCACTGTGGCTGGCTCTGTCCCTGGCTGTTTTTCTGCCCCCCCCACCCCCACCCCCCATCTCTCTTCCAAGCTGTCAAATCTCAGAGAAGTAATAAATGGGTCCTCCTACTCTTCTGCCTCCCTCCCTAATTATGGTAAAGCAAAGATTACAGAATCACAGGCCTGGCCTGTGACTTGAAGAGGTCACCACCTCCCTCAGGCTTCTGCTTCCAGGCAGAGTGTCAAGGATGATTCAGCGAGGACCAGGGAGGCGATGATGGCTAACCGGCTCATCAGTTCCCGTCTTGTTCCTGCAGCGCCGCTCCAGTGTCAGCAGCAGATGACAAAGCCAGCTTAGAAACAGACTCCAGAGCAACTGTCATGCAGTGGCTTTGAGACACGGTGCTGGGGGAAGCCAGCAGGCTGGCCTTTCACCCTCTGTTGGTGAGACTGATGTTTGGCAAGCTGACTCGAGGCATTTTGATTTGGGGGCAGCATCATGCCAATACTAGCCAGCCACTATTTTCAGTAACCCAAGCAAGTCCCAGAAACGCGGAGCTGGAAGAGTGCGAGCTTTGGCTTCTTATCCAGACCTTTGAAGTCAGGGATGAGGAAGAAGGCTCAGAGACTGGAGCTGGCCTACCCAGACTTCCACGGTCACAGGTGGTGGGAACGAATGCTGCTACTGCAGACTTGCCTTCCCTACCCCAGGACTCCTCCAGAGCCTATTGGTAACTCGCAGCCTGCTGTGTCTTTAATTACCTCCGCTTGCCCCATGCTATTATCCAGCCAGACTCAGGCTGCAAACTTGGCTCCACCAAAGTCCAAAGTACCCCATTTGGGGTTGTATAACCGTGTCAGCTGAATGCTCTGTGTCCACAGTCCTGTCCCCATTTGCCAGCTATTTGCACAACTAATGATTGTGTGTTTGGTAATAAGACAGAGGGCAGGTTCACAGATGAGGTGAGGGCGGTTAAAAACCCTGACAGTTTTACCCTGGCCACAAGGTGGCCATCTACACAGGGCTGAGGACTGAAGTCTGCAGGCAACAGTTTTCTGGAGAGAAGACCATGCCAAAAAGTTGGCAGACCTTGGAGGCAATAGGATGGGGGATCCAGGCACTGGTGCTAGGGCAGTGTGGCATCTGGGTTGAGCTGTGAAATTTACATCTTTGCTGGGAGCTCCTTCATTCACCCACGCCCCAGCTTCTTTGACATGAGCTGCGTGTGGCTCCTCCTTGGAATCATGGCGTCTGTGGGATCTGCCCAGCAGGGTACCATCTTGCTGTACCTTGGGAATTACTAAAGTCTGAAGCTCTTTTTACTTCTTCCCGTCCAGCTAGAGGGTGACCTAACCCTTAAGGTCGCCTCTCCTCTCTGGCATCAGTGGATTCCTCGTCTGTAGTAGAGTACAGAGCAGGACTTTCCCCTGAGTCTTTTCCTCCTTGTACATCTGACCACCGAGACGACTCTGAGAGAAGCCTGCTGGGAAACCCTACTCCCACTTTACTATTCCATAAGCTCTGCTGAAGCAGGATTGTGTGCTTACCAAGAGTCCTTCTCTCCCTCCTCCACCCAGGAAGGGTCTCATCTACTTAGGGTCTCCTTTCCCGCGGTCCTCGATGCCACAGTGTTGAAGGGAGGAGAGAGTTGGCCGAGGAATATAAAAATATAGGTCTTTCTATATAGGAAAACGTTTTTCTTTACCACTGTATAAAGCCCTGGGACTCCAGGAGCCCAGAGGTGATTAACCGCTCTCAGCAGGGCTCGCCCCTGTGATCCCGCACAACACAATATGAACCTCGATGTCAGAGCTATGGAGGATGCCCCTTTGCCAAGCACACCATCCAATAGGTGCTCAGTAAACACGTCGGGTTTCCTTCTTTGGGCTGTGGGCAGGTGGGTGGACCTACACTGCACCGAGCCTTGGGAAGGAAGTGGGGGGTTGTAATTGTGGGTTGCCTGCTGATCTGCAGGCTCTCTCTGTGGTTCAGCATACAGTCTCCTCACCAGCAAAATGAGAGAGTTGGATCCATTCCCAAAACGGTTATTAGGGGTCTGGGATGTGCTGGGTGTGGGCCGGGGTTGGTTACACGGCTGAATAAGACACCATTCCCTCCACTGGGGCATCGGGCCTCTAAATAAGTAATTGCGATGCGGTGAGGTAAGCGCTAATGTGGCCGCTGTGACACTTGCTTCACTCTTCCTGGGAAAGTGGAGACGGGTCAGAGAGGGTGTCCCTGTAGGAAGACTGTTACTTGAGTGGGGCCTTACAGGGAGGGTGGGAGGGGAGTTGTTAAAGGCAGAAGCCAGCAGCCGGAGCTCCTCCCAGGTGACAACAGCTCCTGGGATGGCCGTGAAGTACATTCAGGAAGCTGCAGTCGGGAAGAGTGGGTTGGGGGAGGGCAGGGGCCGCACTTGAGAACTGAGAAGGTGGTGATATTGTGCAGCCCAGCATTATCTGAAGGCCTCTCCACTCACATTCACGACTCACTGGCTCCCTCTGTCCCCATATGGCTCTCCAGGGCTGGCCCCGATCCATCTGGCAGGGGGTGGGGGTGGGGAATGTTCCCTGCGAATGTGCAGCCTCCCCTGTCTGCTTCCCCACCATCCTGCTCTGGTTTGAACTCTATTCCCCAAAGTGGCATTGTCTCCTTTCTCATACTGGTAATTCTGTAATGACTGGGTCTGACCTGCCCCTCCCCCATATTTAATTCTCATCAGCCCGGCTCTCCACTTTGCTATTAATGATAGCAGCCAGCAAAATAGCTTTCAACATGCCATTGACAGTCTGGCTTAAGAGCGCACTTGAAGTAGTGCTAGACAGCTGAAAGCACCCATAATTGTGTACCAGAGTGAGAACTGCGTGCTCAAGGGCCTTGTTTTTATATGCTTAAAGGGACAATATCTTGTTTTCGACAAATGCTCTCTGAGACACATCCAAGATGCTTTCTTTCTTCCTCTTGTACCTCTCCTCCTCCTCTTGGCTCCTTCTCTTTCTCTGGCCTTTCAGAATAAAGGCTCCTCTCCACTGGGGCTGAGAGAACTTACGGAAGAGGAATGATCTACTCTGAGAGCAGGGGCAGAAATCCACTGGGCTTGCTTTAAGGCATCATCCACTTCAGACCCAAAGCCCACAAGGAGCCCCTTTCCCTGCTGACACCAGAGCCTCAGGTTTCTCAGGGAGGGAGCAAACACTCTCGTGCCGGTTGGCGTAGAGTTTTCAAGTCCTTATGTTTCCTGGCCATGTTGCATGTCAGCCAGAGACTAGGGGATTCGGGCTACTGTGGCTGAGTGCAGAGGCTGCTGTGAAGGGCATGGAGAATAGGGAAGCCTATTGGAGCCAGCCTGGCCAGACTCCAGGAGGCTCACCCTTCAGCAGAGCCCTGAGGTTTAAGGGGCCTTTCTGGAAACCAAGAGGGTGGGTAGAGTGGGACTGGTATTCTTAATTGTAAGGTTGTACGAGCCAGAGGAGAGCTCTGGTAACTCCAGAGATTTTTACCGGACAAGAGGGTCCCCTTTTCACCTCATCCACCATGGGTGACAAAGTAAGAACTCAGGAACCTAGCTATGGGAAGGGTGGAAATGAAGTCTGAGAGGCAGGGGAAGCCCTGTCAGCACCTGGAGTTTGGCTGTAAATGGTCCTCACTTCCCTCCGTAGCCAAGTTGTCTTGGCAAAAAATTGGAGTCTGGGTCCCTTTCCTGTACCCACGCACGCACGCACGCCTTGAAGTGACGGCCTGAAGTTCTAAGATGTAGCTATTACTACATCTTTGCATATGGACACAAAACTGGTGATTGTGCAAATGTCATAGATGAGAGTAATACAGCCACTTGAGATTTCCTGCAGCGCTTGATTGCCAAGCAGACGAGGCATTTTCTTCTGAAATGCTGGGGCGTTCGCTTCCAGAACAAGAGTATTAGACACCTGAAGAACTGGGTGTGGAGGTGTCCTGTATGCACCCGGAGGGGGCTTGCCTGTCAGTTTGGGTGTGGTAGGGTGTAGGGATGTGGAACACGGGACTGAGGAACAGGAATGTTTTGTGTTGACTTAGCCTCACTGCCTGCCTGGCCGTGAGGTGACAGCTCATTCTGCAGGAGACTTGGAGGCTGCTGTTAAGGGTTCTCTTCCTGATTGTATGCTGACCAGGGCTGTGATTGTAAAAGAGGTGGTCAGTGACCTGCGTCTTGATTTGGAAAGTATTTTCTGTTTGTTTTTCTTGCTATCTCATCACGTCAGAGGGGGAAGATGGGGATGATGCAGGAGAAGGGGTGATAAAGCTGAGGTGTGGAGACAGGAATGAGGAAGCGCCAGGCGTCACTGCCCTGGGTTGTGAGAGGAAACTGAGCTGAAGGAAGACTTGAGGCTTGCCTTACCTTGGCTTTTGGTGGTGGGGTTCCTAGGGCTTGGCCTTTATCTTGACTTTCCAACCTCTTCCAGGTTTTGGTTGTTTGCTTGTAGTTCTGAGACTGACTCTGACCCTCTGGAAGGGTCCACCTTCCCTCAGATGGATACACAAAGTCAGCCAGGGTTTTCCCACCCCAGGGTCCTGTCTCAAGGGACGGTGCAGTGCAACCTGGGTCAGGCAGGACACCTCCTTCCAGCTGACTAAAAGCTTTGAACTCCACCCAGTCCAGTAGCCATGTGAATGAGAGAGGAGAAGGAATGATCAAGGCCACCTCCAGTCCCACAGTCCGTAAGGTCTTTCTTGACTCAGGGTTTGAAGCTGAGGACATTGGTCAGTCAGTACACACTTTGCTTCAGGAGGCAGGGAAAGAGGAGGGCAGTTTAGCCTAGACCAGGGTCTTGAGACCTTACCACTATTTTTCCTAGTGAAACAACTTTCTTTTCTCTAGGAGGAGACTGCAGCCCAGTTTAGCTTTGCCTCAGAGTAGAAGTACTCAGGGGCAGCCTGGAGGTATTGAGCTCTGAACAGCTCCTGCCTCTGCCAGCCAGTCTTAGGGACCTCACACATTATGTCCCTTAGGAAGTGAAGGACTTCCTTGAGTCAGAGTCACCAGCAGGAGTCACCATACAGGAGTTTGCTGCCAGGGTCCTCCTGTATGGGTTTGACACTAGCTTTTATGTCATAGCCTAGAGGGGGAGGGGAGCCCTGTAGCCTTTAGCTTCCCTCTACCCTGTCCTTTCACTTGAATCTTACCCTGCTTCTCAAGAGACCCCTTCTTTTTTTTTGGTTCTTTTTTTTGGAGCTGGAGACCGAACCCAGGGCCTTGCGCTTCCTAGGCAAGCGCTCTACCACTGAGTTAAATCCCCAACCCAAGAGACCCCTTCTTTGCAGACACCTTAAACTCCTATGTCAAAAGCCTGGGGCCATTTCCCAGGCCTACAGGATTGGGGAGGGTTTCTGACAAGCCTCTTTTTATATAGGTGAGAATGGAGATGTCAGCAGATTTGGAGTTTCTTACAGGGAGTCCAGGTCCTCTAGAGAGGGAGAACCAGGAGCTTGGGGAGTGGGGGATGGGATACTCTGGATGACTAGAGTGAGGGCTTTGAAGTCCTACAAATATGGGTGTCTGTCTGCACCTTCTGTACCCTACCAGTGTGACACTGCTGTCCTTTGTGAGGTTTTGCGAGTGGTAGGCTGGGTAAGGATCCTACCTGCTAGAGTAGCGGTGTTTGTGAGACTTTTCACAGCCGTACTTGCATTGCCCAACATGGTCGCCATTAGCTACATAGAATGTTGAGCAATTGAAACGTGGCCCTGTGGTGGCTGAAGAACTGAGCTTTGAAACGGATTTAAATCCAGTTGCACTAGGCCCTGTGTGGCACCTGGCTTTCTAGACATTGGGGATTTGGAAGGTGCGGTGGGGATTATGGGAGTGGGTGCTCAGGAACTCCCGAACACAAGACAGGTCTCAGCAGGGTATTCTCACACTGGGACAGATCGAGTCTCAAAATTCCCAAGGCCTCAGAGAGGGAGAAGGGAACGAAGAGGAGAGGAAGAGCCGGGCTGCTTAGGCTTCTCTGAGCCCATCCCATTGTTGCGCACTTACTCCATAGTTCAGCCCTGCAGTATCTCTGTCTGATCCATCCCCAGCACCATGAGGCAGGTGCACTGCTGTTGGAAGGGGTCAGATGACTTGTGTGTGGTCAGTTGGTAGGGTCATATCAGGACCACATCTGTTTGACCTGGGCCATATCATGATCCCGACTTAGAACGACTTTGGGCTTTGGTTCCAGTGCCCAGAAGTGTTCATATAAATCCTTGTAAGAAAAAGCGCATGCATTGGGTTGAAATCGGCCTGCTCCGGGGCTCTTGCCCGCTGGGTTGGTTGTCAGCAGCACTGCTGTGGTCCTGACAAATGTTTGCAGACATTGACTCTCCTGTCCCCCAGGAGCCAGAATTCACTAGCACTGGTTGAGAAGACCCCTGTCCGAAGGGAAGAATCAGGCTGTAGCCCTGGGGGGGGGTTGGTTACTTTCATCTCGATCTGTGGAGAGCAATCCTTGCCCTCTCTGGACCTCATACCGCATCCGTGACTTGGGAGGTTTTCTTTCCGTCTAAGAAGTCGTTTTGAGAGCGAGTAGACGGTGAGACAAGTGCCTGAACTTGATTTCCACGGCCTGTGAAATGTCTCCACTTACTTGAGGAAAGGAGACCCGCTGACCCTCTGAATATTAATGTAAGGAGGGGACGTGCTCCATGCTCGTGAGAGCAAATAGAATAGGACTCTGTTTCCGCCTACTCAGTCTGCCGCATGCTACCTCGGTTTCCCAGTGAGCCCCTGTCCTCAAAATGTCAAAGCAGTTGGTTTCATTTGTAACCCTGACCTGGTGAGGAGACCCCCAAAATTTAATGAGCTGCCTCAGCAAGGGTAATGTGACTTTTACAGCCTGTTGAGGGGCAAGGGGGAGATTTGCATAATGCTCCAAGGGGGGATTAGGTGGCTGGGGGTTGCCATGGCAACCCCACCGGGATGAATTGAGAATTTTCCTCCTCACAGGAGTTGGCCAGTGGAGTCTGGGAAGGTGGGGGAGGGAACAGGGGGTTATCCAAGGGGAGGACTGAGGAGAGGGGAGGGGGAATCCCTTGGATGAGTGGGCAGCTTGGGGGAAGGTGTAATCTGAAAAGCCCCCTCTGTTCTGTCCATACAAGCAGGCTCTTTGAGAGCTGACTCCCTTCGTAGGGGGTGGGAGGCAAGCAATTTAATGTGTTTGGGAACCAAGAAATTAAAGTGAACAAATATTTAAAGATTATTGGATCTTGTTAACAGGAAGCTGGATGGATGGAAAGTGAGAGTTAGAGAAATGGAAGTCTTAAGGAGTATTAAGAGCCCAGGGAGAGACGGGGTTGTCATCGGGGGGTGTCATGGGGGGGTGTCATCGGGTCAGTTCTCCCACCGAGTGGGGTTCTTCTAAGAGCCCTCAGTGCTGTACCCTTGGCCCTCACCTCGCCCATGCTTCAGGAAGACCGAGTGGGAGGACAGCCCCAGGACGGGTGCAGGCTCCAGACTGGGCTGCAATTCCTTCCTCCTCGGCCCTTCCCACTCTTGCCTGGCATGCTGACTTCTTACAAGAACAAGGAAGGCCCGTTGCTTTCAGGAAAGTGCCTAGAAGGGTCATGTCACCACTCAGCAACCCCAGGCTCTCTGGCTGGGGAGGCCCTCGTGACTTCCTTCCTCTCTGCCTTCCTCACTGTTCCTTCCTCTCCTGGGAAGGGCACAGGGGCCGACGCAGGAGGCGTCTTGTTACAGGCCAGCCTTGCCATTCTTGCTCTGTAAGACCAAGATCTTCGGGGTCATGTGGAGACACAGGCACTTCTCTGTACTCAGTCTTCCTAGCATAAAGACTCCAGCAGGCTTCCTCAGAGGGCGTAAATATTTAATGGTGTTGTAGTTATATATAATTTGATCAATATGTCAGTGCTAAGAGGGCCTTTAAGGAGGCTCACCTATCACCAAGCAATCTGTGATGTAAACCAGCACCCCCTCCCTTCCCTCTGCCCCCAGAAGCGGCAAGCATCATCTCCCAGGCTGCTAAATGGGTCATTTATCCCTTTCTTAGTCCTCAGTGGGGTTTGTAGCATGGAGGGAATGAGGCCTGGGAACACCACCCTGGCTTTTGTTAGCTTCCTTGTTCCTCCCCCTCCCCTGATTTTCTTTCCTTTGTTGATAAATACCACCTGTCTCAACCCAAGGAGAAACTGCCTGGCCAAGGCTACCGTCTTATTCAGTAATTGAGGGGCCATCAGTTTAGAATTGTCCAGGAAATAACAAGGGGTATGTCAAATCAAAATTGCCCAGACATTTTGTTCTGGAATCTTCTAGTACTTGCTTGCTGGGTGGTTATGGAACCTTGCTTCTGGGAAGGTGAAGGCCAGAGCCACCTCACATAGTTGCTGGCCCCAAACTCTTTAATTCAGGTTTGCTTTAGTTACTCCAAGAACTAGGTAGGTAAAACCTGGTTGAAATGGGAGGGGGGATCCCAGAGCTGATTTGACACCCCACCTCAAATACAGGAGTCAGAAGATTAACTGGATGCTGAGAGACAGGAGTCTGATGCTCCTTAGATTACAGCGGTTGGCTAGACACAGCTGGGTTGGACATCATTGGTTCTGTGTGGCTTTGAAGTGTACTTCGCACTTCTGGTGGGCAGCTGTCTGTTCCTTGTCTTTCTCACACATGTGTGGAAATGGGTCTCTAGACTCACTTGGTGACTGTCCCGGACACTGTTCTGATCTTCACGGAAGAAACGCTTATTTTAGAGCTATAACTTGGAGCTTGCTTGGGAATGCTTGGTGGTCAGACATGCTGCTACTGAGTTTTGGTGTGCACTGAGAGATTTGTATAGGGGTGTACTGTGAGATATATCGTTATTTCTTGTATTAGCCGATGTCCGGTTGCTGTGACAAACACCTGGCCAAAGCAATTTAAAGGAGCCTGGGAGATGTCTCAGTTGTTAAAATGTCTGCGCTGCCAACCTGAGGACCAGAATTTGGATCTTAGTCTGCTGAAATGCATCTAGACTCTAGTTGGCAGAGATGGACAGAGGTAGGCAGTTCCCTGGCCAGACAGCCCAGCCAAACTGATGAGTTCAAAGTTCAGTGAGAGACCCTGTCTCAAAAACAGGTGTGAATGATCAAGGAAGACACCTCCGAATTGACGTCTGGCCTCCTGACACACGAACATGCATATCCTGTACACACACACATAAAGAAGTTAAGGAAGGAAAGGTCTTAGCTCCTGGTTGAGGGTACAGATAGTGGGGAAAGGCAAGGGTATCTGGAGGCATCTGGTCATGGTTCTTCTGCAGCAGGGAACAGAGAAAGGTAATGCTGATGCCTGTTTACTTCCTCCTTTTCATATGTAGGTTAGGACCTAACTCGTGGGATAGCATACAATAACATAGGGTAAATCAGTCTTTCTTACCACCTCAGCCCTGTCTTGAGAGTCACTGGCATGCCCTGAGGTTTGTCTCCTGTCGGGTTAATAATACTGGCCGCCATGTTTCTCTTGTTTGAGGCTCTAGGACAGTTGCATGCAGCTTAGATATTGGGCAGATTGAAGGGCTCAGGGGAAGATTGGATTTCGGGACCCAGCCGTCGGGAGCATTGCAGGCTTGCCCACTGTCCATCACTCATCCAGTGTCAGGGTGTGTCTTGGTATACACCCCCACTGTTCTTCCATGTAGGCATCTCTGTGGCTCTCTGTTTGGCAGAGCCGTGTGAGGAAGTGGGAAGTTGGAGGTCACATAGCAACTCAGGCCGTTCAGAAGTGTGTGGCGCTGTTAAGTCTGAATATGGCCCCTGAGACCTAAGTGAGCTGCCTGGTTTGCCCATCCGGTTTCCAGGTAACATGAAAGAAAGCCTGGAGGAGAGAAGTGGTTTGCTTAAACTTGCTGGAGACATCTGGGAGTAGAAGATGGGTCATTTCTTCCGGCTTTAGAGCTTCCAGTGCTCTTTAACCTCCTCCTCCTTTTGGCCTGGCAGAGGTTAAAATGAAATGCAATCTCACTGTCCCCAGGCACGGGCGACCAGGAAGTTTAAAGCTAACTATCAGTGAGATGGTCTAGTGGAGTGACCATCAGACACTGTGTACTGTGTCAGGCATGGTCAGCTAAAGGAGGAAGATAGGCACAAAGGCTGACTGGATGCCGAAGGGCCTGCAGCAGCAACTGGATGCTGGGGGTGAGGGCTAAGGGTTGCCTCCATCTCCTCCTTGCCTCAGTGTCATAGGTCAAGGGTCAGGGATGGTCTGAAGTTAGAGCAGATGCAGGTAGCAGATTGCTCTTACAGACACGCAATTTCAGGGTATTCATGACTCCTCAGCCTCCGGCCTGTTGTTGGGAGGTCTTGCTTTAATGAGAAGAAGGATGTGCACAGGAAACAGAGTGCTCTTTGGGAAATGACACTTGCCCCCCATGATGTTGTTTTCATTAATTTGCCTAACAATCTCAGTAGACACTCTGCAGCTGTTCCTCCCAACACCCAATCGGTAGCGCAGACTCTGAATGTGTCAGGACTCTGGCCCTTCCCTGTCTTCTGTCTGTCTCAGAAATCGTAGCCCTGAGCAGCAGTGTGTTTCTGCGAGCAACGCCGCCACCTTTGAACTGTACTTAAAAAGCGCTTTGAAAGGCCAAAGCAGCCTCCCCAGACACCTTTCCCCAGAATGTTCAAAGCAAGCCATCCTCCCTCCCACCACCTCTCAGGTAGATCTGAAGACCAGGCTTACCTGCTGAGAGCCATGTCCTTAGGAGGCAGGGAGGATGGGACCCAGCTTGCTGAACCCTAGCTGCCACACTGGTACCGCGCTGTGCCCGAACCCCGGGAGTTTCCTGGTGCTCACACTAGCTCTAGTGTGGTGTGTGACTTGTCTTAATTGTCGAAATCACACATCTAAATTCTTGTCCCCCCCTTTTTTTTTGGAGCGGGTGCTGAGAGGTTGTTTGAGTTGGATCAAATGCTGTTTGGACAGCTGTTGTAATCAGAAATGCTGTCAATCATTAGCCTTGACGGTCGATTTTCTTTCAAAATCATTTCTCTGAGCTGTCTCAACCTACTGAAGTTTGGCTTCCTGGCCGGAAGTCATTTAGTGGAGTCACTTAATGGGTGCGTGTCAGTTTCCCCATCTGGAAGATAGACTGTTAGGTGCCTTCCTGCAGGGCTGTGAGAGTTAACACATAGAGCGCTGGTGGCAGTGGGCAAGGTAGGTGCTTCCCTGTTACTCTTTAAAAGCGTTTATGTCTGGGCAGCTGGTTCCCTTCTTTGTTTAACAGTGGTTCTCAACCTTCCTAACCTTCAATACAGTTTCTCATTTTGTGGTGAGCCCCATTGTAACATTTTCATTGCTACTTTATACCTAGATTTTATTACTGTTAAGAATTACAAAAAAAAAAAAAAAAAAAAGAAAAGAAAAAAAAAAAGATGTATAAAAAAAGGGCTGGAGAGATGGCTCAGCAGTTAAGAGCACCTGACTACTCTTCCAGAGGTCCTGAGTTCAATTCCCAGCAACCACATGGTGGCTCACAACCATCTGTAAGGAGATCCAATCCTCTCTTCTGGTGTATCTGAAGACAGCTACAGAGTACTTGTATATAATAAATGAATGGATCTTAAAAAAAAAAAAGATGTATAAGAATTACAATGTAAGTAAGCCAGGCTGTGGTGGTGGCACATGCCTTTAATCCCAGTACTTGCGAGGCAGAGGCAGGCAGATCTCTGTGAGTTACGACAGCCAGGGCTACAAACTGAGTTCTAGGACAGCCAGGGCTATACAGAGAGACCCTGTCTTGAAAACAGAAAAACCAAAACCAACCAACCAAACAAACAAAAATCATAATGAAAATATCTAATATGTTCCCCCAAAGGGGTAGCAACCTACAGATTGAGGACCACTGCTCTAATACAATCTTCCCAAGAAATTGTTCGGTAAGTCATTCTCCTTTTCACACAGACGGGAGAGGCTCAGCTGTGCTTCTGTGTGGAGAGAATAAGAGAGATGAAGTGGCCAACAGCTCATGCTGTGAGGAGAGGCAGGAGACAGAAGCAAAGGCCAGCTCAAGCCCAAGACAGGGACGTCTAGTGGTTATAAAAGTTCTCCAGATGTCGTGTGCGCCCCCCCACCAAGGACTCTTGGTGACTTGTCGGAATCCTTTCTGCCAGGCAGAGGCCTCTGTCATGCTTGAGCACAGGTGCCAATACATAGCCTTCCAGAATGTTCTTCTTGGGAGTTGTTCTGACAGCTCCTGTGCTCAGTTGGTGTTTGTGGTGCTGGAAAGGGGGATGAACGTAGGGAGGAAGAGTGACTGCTTAGTCTCAGCCACCCACAGGGCTCCTGAGCAATCCAGCTGTGGTCACTTGGCAGGGGTACCAGGCCTTGACCTGAACATAGCTGTGCGATTCCAGTGGATCCATTTTCTTAGTGATAGAGGATGCTGGGCTCTAGACCCAGTAAGGTATGAGAAGTTTCCTGTAGGAAGCCAGTAGTCACAAACTTCCTATAGGTTGGGGAAGGAGAATGCCGAGGCCTTTTAATTTTCTTTAATCACCAAGATCCTGACCCTTAACCTGATTAGTTAGAGGATGTAAGCTCAGTCTGAAGCCCTTGAGAGCTGTAGTAGGTCAAATGGCTGGCAGGGATCAGAGTCTGCCTCCGCCTTCCTGACTGTGTGTGGGGAATTGATGGGTCAATGAGAGACCCAGCGAGCTGGCTTGTGCTTGACCTGTCTTGGCATAGACATTCACCATGTTTAAAGGGCCTAAGCCATTGCCCAGCCCACCTCCCTTCCAGCTGACTGTCAACACTTTCCCCAGCACAGTCCCTTCCACAGATGTTACCCACGTAGGGAATCGTGGCCGTAGACGTACTGCAGCATGGTGTCTACGTCTACATGGCACAGACACAGTAGAACCGAGGAGATGGCCCAGGCACTAATACCCTTGCTGTGTAAGCATGAGGGCCTGTGTTCAGAACCCCAGTGCCTGTGAAAAAGCCTGGTATGACAGTGGGAATCTGCACAGGACTGGGGACTGGGGTTTGCAGAGTCAGGAGGATCCTAGGAGCTCACTGGCTGTCAGTCTAGCTGAAGTGGTGAGCTCCAGATTTACTAACAGGTTCCGTCTCAGAAAATCAGATGGAAGGTAAGAGAGAGAGGCACAAGATGTCAGCCTCTGGGCTCCACATACATATGCACACATAAGTGTACAGGCAGCATACATGCACCACACAGGCAAGAAAAAGAATGGCTACTAGTACTGTTATTCTTTGGCCAGGTATCTATTCAGCATGCACTGTTTTTCCAGTCGTTGCTACTCTGATTGATGGAGGCAAGAGTGCCTGGGCCAGGGTCTTCCTCAGCAGCTGGGCTGATGAAGCGTCGGTGTTTGGCTCTTTATGGGTCCTGTTCTTAGCTACTTGTTCTCTGCCACTCATCGTGAGATGCAGGCTGATTTCAGCACTCTGGCTGAGTACAACTCTTACTCCTGTATTTCGTCCCCCTTCCCTATTCATTGTCTGTGAACAAGTGAGAAGGGTCCTGTTCTGGAGGGGTACACTTACCTCTTCCTGCTTACATAGGCTAACTTAGACTATACAAAGCGATCCTCTAAGAACCCTTACTTAGAGCAAGAATGGCCGACATCCCTGAAAAGGGCCAGAGTCGCTGTGGTTAAGAGTCTTGTAATACAGAGAACAGCCCAACGGAACAAACAATTTGTGACCAGAGAAGTTGAGAAATCTTGACGTGTGTCATTTTTGTTGCTGTCTGCCACAGTTGTGCAAATGTGAGTCTCACCAGCTCTTAGCCTGAACGTTACCTGCCCTACTCCCAGAGAGCTTTGAAATCGGGGACCATACTGATGCAGATGGTCTGGAGTTTGAGGGACAGTCCTTCACAGTAAAGAACTGTTCTGCTACAAAAGCCCAGAGCAGTGCCTGCTGGGCAACACTGGCCCTGTTTCTGAGGAGATCCAGCTGTCCTCTCATGGCCCTGTCCCCACCCAAGAGCTGGGCAGGTTCTCTGGGTTGTATCATCTGGCCCCACAGGGCACAGGCTAAAAGCCCTTCCGGCTCCTGTCAGGGCCTGTTCTCGCCATAAAAGGGAGACATTCTCTTTAGTGCCCAGTGGCCTCTAGACTCTTAGACTAGGAAGAGGTGCTGGCCCCAGGAATTCCCCAAGGCCAGCCTCTGTTGGTGAGACTTCAGAGGGCGTTGTTTTTATCTGAGGCACACTAGATTTCGCATGCAGAATCATCTGACATGAGGATGATCACAGGTTTTTAAAAGGCTGTTGTCATGGTTTTGTCAGAAAGATTGCCTAGTGCTGATGGAGGCTTTGAAGGCTGTTCTGAGACCTTCGTCCTGGCTGCTCAGGGTTCAGACAAGATAAGAAAGCCAATTCCAAGAGTTGTCTGTCAGCCTCCCTTCTGGGCTCAGTTAACCATTTAGCAGCACTCTTGATCTGGGATCTGAGTCAGTCACACATGGTCCCACTGGAAATTCTTGGTATTTTAAACATGGGCTTGGCTGGGAAGCTGGGGCGGGCAGAGAAGTGAGCTGATACTCTGGGACCAGCTTGTATGAGGGTGTAGGGAGGGGCTGGAGAGATGGCTCAGAGATTAAGAGGATGTAGGAAACCACTGCATTCCATTCTTAGACTGGGCTCGGGATTGAAGACTTACCATACTGCAGGGGTTAGAAGAGATGGTCAGAGTAGAGCACGAGGGAGTCACATACCACTGCGTAAGAGGCTGGCCCTGGAAGAGCCCTTCACGCCTTGGTGCCCTGGGGCTCTCTTGCCTTTGACCTCTAGTTTGGAGCATCACTGGGTAGCTCAGTTCTCTCTGCACACTGGATTTCAGTTTGTCACGGGTTTTCTGGAATATGGAATGGTTGTTTGGATACAGTAAGGATTCTTTCTAGAGGATGTCAGCTGTTGACCTGAGTCTCACATAGGCCACCTCCCCTATGAAATGGGAACTTTCTAATACATGATCAGGAAGCCCATGGTAGGGGGCTGCAGTGGTCGTGGTAGTGGGGTACTGAGACTGTCTGTCTCAGCATTTCAGTGACTTGATTTGTGGTCTCTTTTCCTTTGCAGACAGAGATCGCGAAGAGACTGAACACGATTCTAGCCCAGATCATGCCTTTTTTGTCACAGGAGGTAAGGCCTTCCTTTGTCTCTTTCCCTTTCTGCCTAGGGCAGCCCAGTGTGGCCCTGGTTCCTGAAGCCCCAGCCCCTCACTACCTGTTATACTGATCCAGCTGGTAGGATTAACAAGCCTTCTCCGCTGACCCTGGGGGCAGAGCTCACATCACAGGCATCATGTGCTCCTTTTCCAAAGGGAGAATGATCCTCTGCCACACCCGAGGAGGGTCTCATCATCTGCAACAGTGACGAGACCCGTGGTCTTACATGGACTGGCCTCAGCTTTCCAGAGTTTAGTCTTATAGCCAACGGTTCAAGTAAGGCTGGTTGGTTGGTGCCAAAGGTCATACCCTGTGTGGGGTGGTGCTCCCCAGGTGCTATGTATCTTCTCCAAAGGCCTGATATGCCTGTAAGTTTTTAAGCACCCCTTGGGAGATAGCCCCCATACCCTGGAAATGGAGTCTGGACTCTGGAGCATTTGCGTATCTCCCAAGAGATTTCAGAGGTACTTGCAGACCTCTGGTCCCTGTTTCTGTCCTGTCTGACCCCACCCCAGCACAAGCAGGGCCAGGACCCTCCGTTCATTGCCCGAGGTAGGTAGGACCATCTGAGTTCCCTGCTGGAGTTCTGGATCTGAGATAGTAACCTGGGTCTGACTACATCTAAGGAATTAGGTATGGCCTGTGCTACTTCACAGCTTCTGGGAGTGTATAAAACTTAATTTTTAATAACAGACTTAGTTTTTCAAGAGCAAATTTAGGTTTGTCAGGCAAGATTAAGTGGAAAGCACAAAGGTTTCCCGTGGCCTTTCCACACAGGCTGGAGTGTCTGCTACAATTTTGAGTCCACACCAACACATCATTGATTCGGAAGACCTGAGACTGTGTTAGAATTTCTTTGGTCGTTCTCACTCTCTCTTTCTAGCTAGACTCTTAGCTCTTTTGGTAACCGTAGATATATGTTTCTTCTCAGCCTTTTAAATCTAAAGCCTACATGTTCTGTTTAATTCACCACTGTCCACTATAGCTGCGTGTCCTGGAACATGGTGTCCTATGTGATTACAGTAATGCCTAGAAAAGAGTCACCCCAGTGTGTAACACTGATTACTGCACAGAGCAACGGTTTTCCTGTATGCGAGGAGGCCACGGGCCAGTCTCGGGTACTATCTCTGCTTTCCTTAGAAAGTAGTACGTGCTCATTTAAAGACTGATGGAGAACGTGGCTTCATTAATTACCCTCATCCCCAAGCCTTGGGCCTATCGATCGGGGTCTTTCCATCTTCTCTGGGGAAGGTTCCTAAGAAGCTCCAGGTACCCCATGTTGGAGGGCAATCGAGGGTGGCCACGCCTTGATCACACTTCATTTCCCAACAGCATCAGCAACAAGTGGCGCAGGCTGTGGAACGCGCCAAGCAGGTCACCATGACGGAGCTGAACGCCATCATCGGGGTACGTGGACTCCCCAATCTGCCTCTCACCGTGTGTATAGCCCTTTTATTCCTCTCATTTACCATGACCAGAGATGAACTCTGACCTTAGGTGCTCTCAAAGAATGGCAGCCCCAGGGCCCGTGGCATCCCTAGGCAACTGAGGGCTTGGATTCATTGGGGCTCTTTACACAGGGGCTTTACCACATTGTCTCCTGGTCCCCAAACTAAAGTGCCAGACACACCTTGAGTCCACCTGTAACTTTATTAGCGTCCACATCTGGTGCCCCTAGCTTCCAGAAGGATCAGCTCCTCACTGCTGCCTCCTCTCCTCCCACCCCCACTCAGGCTGCCCTTCTTTGGCCTCCTGGGGTCAGAACCATCTCTGCTGTTGATTGATGTGCACCGTGCTGTGACAGTATTGGGGTTGGGGTCTTGCTGCTCCATGCGCTGGGCTGCATGGCTGAGCACTCTTCACACGTACGTCCTTGTGAGTTTCAGTTATATACCTGGATGGAACCTTCTAGAAGCCCCACCTTATCCCTAACACAGGAGCACACATCCCATAGTGCTGTTCTGGAGGGCCCTCAGGGAAGAGAAAGGAGAGGTGGGCTAGTTCACCTTTCTAAGCCTTCCTAGCTGTGGATGTGACAAGGGTATCCATGGGTACAGACCCTCAGGACTGTCGGGGTATGGTTACCCGTAAAGGCAGTTTGAGGGGTTCCTTCTAGTGTTAGTTCCTATGGCAGCTCCTGAAGGTGGCAGGGCTTAAGCCTCCATTGATTCTTGGTGTTGAGGGGAGAGTAAACCCTGCCCACTGTGTGTGGGAAGGGCAAGAAGCTTGGTGGTGGGAGGTCACACCCTAGGGAGGGAAAACCATGGTATTTTAAAGCTTCAAGTATCTCCTGTGATCATCCAGCTCAGGGTTCTCGTTAAGAAATATTTCTTAAAATTTGCTTTCTGAATATTTTATACGTACAGTGTAGTTTGATCCGATTCAGCCCCACCCCCACTACCCTCTTCTGAAAGAGTCTTGTTTTACATTTTTTGTTGAAATGGTGTGTGGTCCTACACGCCACAGTACGTGTATGTGCTGCAAAAGGGTGATACCCAAGAGCCGGTTCTCTCCTTCTGCCATGCTGGGCCCCATAATCAAACTCAAGTTGTCCGGCTTGGCAAGAAGTATTTCATGTCCTGAACCACCTCACTGCCTCCCCTCCCCCCTCGCTGTCCACTTAGATCTTCCTACTCCTTCTGAATCCCTTCTTCCCCCAAGTCCCCCTTTCACTGAGTTTATTAGGGTTTCCTGAGAACAGGGGTGAGGCATGGGTGTGTGGGACCGGATAAGTCTTTGTGGCCCTGTGCAGTTTTAGGTATTCAGCAGCAGCCTTGCTTCGGACCTACTGGGTGCTGTAGAATAGCGTACCCTGCACAGACACACCTGCTCTCAGAACCTCTCCAGGGGTTGCCTAGATCTACGGGCAGGTGGCCTCTGGCTGAGAACCGGTTTAGTCTGGTTATTTCACAGAGATTTAGCAGTCGGACCCCCCTGAGAGCATCCCTGAGCTGGCCCGTGTCCTGCAGTGGTGGTTCAGGGGGTTAGGAGCGGGACCTAAGCCCCGGATTGTTTTCAGAAGTCTTTCTCAGAAGCTCTTCGGTCTCCTGCGTTCCCTTCCAGACCTCTCCTTAAGGTCTACTGGGCAAGTTCTCCCACCAACTAAAGGGGGTACAGTCTGGCCCCATCTCTTACTCTTTGGAATTAAAGCCTACATATGAAAATACTTTTTTCTTTCTTTTATTTTTAAGAAAAAATGAAATTGGGAAGCAGCGTAGCTGGATTGGCTCCAGCTCCTTTAAGTAGCGTTTAGGAAGCTACAAGTTAGGTCAAGGCGGCCCTAGGCAGATATTGGAATTCAATTAAAGCACACGAGTGGGGCCTGTGACCCCCATTTTCAAGGTAATTGCTTCTCAGGCTCTGAGTGAATGCGGCTGTCGTCCTGTCATTAGGCAGGCAGCCGTCTAATCGCCGCGCCTGACAGAGCCTCACAGGGCAGGAATTGCCGACAGCTGGGGCACACCCGGACTGGGGAGCTGTGCTTCACTGCCCTCCAGTGAGGGGCTTGTTCCTTTTCTTATGGAGGCCA
The DNA here is from genome assembly GCF_011064425.1 of Rattus rattus. Lineage (NCBI taxonomy): Eukaryota > Metazoa > Chordata > Mammalia > Rodentia > Muridae > Rattus > Rattus rattus. The sequence continues at coordinate 55,698,895 of NC_046161.1, forward strand.
GAGGGGAGCCACCCTGCTGAGATAAGGGCACAGGCGGGGGCAGTACCCCCGTCCTGATTTCCTCGGATAGAAAGGTTTCTCGTGGCACACCTGCTCCAGTTGGCTGGTCGTGGCCTCCTGACAGGGGTCGGAGTCTGGGGTCTCCATTTAGCTGGGCTGCCAGCAACATGAGGAGCGTGGCTGGAGCCAGAGCATGCCACAGGGTTGAGATCTTGTGGGAGAGCAGAAAGGAAGGACAGGTGAAGGGACCTGGGCTGGCCACCCCTCTCCCCCAGCTCCCAGTTGGTCCTTAGGGAACTCATGTCCCTTTGGGTGAGTAAGGTAGGCCTAGAGATGGAGTCCCGTTCCAGAACTTGGTTTTGCATAGGCAGGGTTGTGTGGTGGCCTAGGAAGTGGTGGGCTCTTGGCTTTGTGGTCTGGGTTGCCTGGAGAATTATTTAGTGGGTGGCATGTGTAGTGCTGACTTGGTGTTTTCTGAAGAGGGAAGAAGGGAAGGGAGGAGGTAGTTGGAGTTGTAGCTTGTCCCCGACTGTGCAAAGATCTGTGAAGCTCTCTTAGGTCTTCCTGTCTTCTGCCTGGAGGCGAGCAAGTAGGATGGATGGCTGAACAGGAGTTGGGTGGTAGAATTTTAGAAGGGATAGAATGGCGGAGATGTTCTGCCTTAGTGTCTGTTTCTTTGGCCCAGAGACTGAGTTCACCTCAGGGGATTACTGAGCTGGGATCCTGGCTCAGGTTTCTGTTGTGTAGTGTAGTTACTTGGCCCCTGACACTGTCCCATCTCTGAAGCAGGGATAGCAAAGATCGTTGTGAACTCCAAAAGCTGCTGCCAAACCCAGAGGCCAATGCTGCAAGGGAGCCTACTGGGCCGTGTGAAAGACTTGGAGGTCGAGTTACCCTCTGCCTTACCAGGACTCTGTCCACTTCCTCTGGTGCAGCTGGTGGTCTGTTTGACTCTAGAATTGAAGCAGTTAGACAACTTCCCTAAGTTTAACCCAAATTACGAACCTCAGGACCGAAGCATCTAATCAGCCAGCAGAGTCATGAAGCGTGAGGTGTGTAATCCGGTTAACACATGCTCCTCGAGCAAGCTCTCCCATCAGCCTCTGTTGTCAGCCATGCCTGCCGATCTCAGACCATGGGCACTAGGCACTCAGGGATGGAGGGCACAGAAACCACCACGGGGGCATGATGTGTTTGTGTTTGGTCATGAAATGGTCAAGGATGGAGAAGTGGATGTTCAGGAGTGTGCTTGGTTCTGGGTTTCTCAGTCCTCTGGGGGTTAAGGCCAGGAGGGAGAGAATCACTGTCTTACTTTCTTCTCACACATGGAGAAGAGCCAGTATTAGGAGGAACAGTAAAAGCTGGAGGCAGGTGGCCTCAGACCGTGACATTTGTGACATTTAAGACATTTTTCTGCCATTGAGAAAGCTTCCAGTTGAAAGCAGTGTGACCCTCCCACTTAGACTAAACCATTTGAGTACCTTGCTCTCTGAAGCCACCAGAGGACATGCTACAGAGAACAGAAATGCAGCCCGAGAGTGGCTGCATCCCCCTTGCATGCTGAAGCAGGTGACACAGGCCATGCGCCTACGTACCTGTGAATCACATCAGCGCCAGCTGCTCCTGGCCCCATCCAGGGGAGCACTTGGCTTCATTCACTCTGTATTGCCACCAAGACCACTGCTGGCAGAACCTCCTCCATCCAAAGGGCACTGGCATCCAGTTGCATCCGTTCTCACCTTGTGGAAGAATTTACCGCTTGAGTCTGTCTGCAGTCTTCCGGGCTGGCCCCCATGGTACCCTCAGACCACCCCAAGGAGACCAGAGCAGTGTTTTCTGGCTGTGCAGAGCCAGCCTCTCTGCTTGAAGATGAGAAATGGCCATTTGCACGGAAGCTCCTTGCCGAGACCCTGAGGCCGAGGAGCTCTGTGACAGCCACGTTGGTTGAGTAGCTGCCACTGCTGTTGTCACAAGTTTCTGCTGTGGATTTCCTAGTGGATATTTGGGGAAAGCAGGACACCTGTCTACACCGTTGACACTGATGCTCCAACTTCCTCTAGCCAACTGGGCCTCCAGGGCTGCGTGGCCACCTTTGGATCGAGCTCTCTGCTGCCTCGTTCCTCCATTTCTCTGCTCTAACCTTCTCCAGCAATTCACTCACTATGTGTGGGCAGAGGGATATGCCCGGGCTTGTCGGAGGTGCTGGATGGATAACACGACGGTTCTGTCTTCCTGCATCTGGTGCGATGATTATACCCATTAGCTGAGCTTGCTTGCACTCGGACTTTGCTTTTACACGGAATAATGTGAGTTCTGTGCAGCCCAACGGTGGGCTTCACTTTGCTGTCCATTTTGCCGACAAGGACATGGGCCCAGAGAGATCAGGTGACTTGTCCAGAGACGTTAAGGCTGGATAAAGGATGAAGCTGGAAGTCCCCCACCCCCAGCAGCTCTGCCTACATCCAGGGTCTGAGTTCCTGAAAATGGGAAAGGAAATTTCCTTCTGACCAGAAGAGTGGGAAGGGAATCTGTTTGGACTGGACTGAGTGGGCAGGGTGGGAGAGGAGACCCACACACAGTCTCACATGTCTGCAGGCAGCAACACCCTCCACGAGTGCTTTTGTCTCCTTAAAGCATCTTGGCTTACCAGTTCCTCTGTGCAGTGCAGATTAAGTACCCAAGTCCTTACTTTCTGGGCTTTTATTAAGTAATTATCACCCACAGACTTTAAAGGGCTTCCCAGCATGGAGTTTAAAACCAACAGGGCCCCAGTGGAGATTCTTTGTAACAAAATGTCTGGATAAAGCTGTATTGTCCAACCATGCCATGGAATACTAATAGTCATTCAAAAGGAAAGTGGCGCACCGTCCCCCCATCCCCCTTCAGAACACCTTTTAAACCGGGTCATATAACAGTGTGGACAACAAGCGCTCATTTGTGGAGAATTGCACGGAAAAATTGTAGATCTGAAAAGCTAGATTGTTGATAGACTGACAGCTGGCGTCCTACGAGGTGGAAAGAATGGGGGAACTTAAAAAGAACAAAACTTAAAACTTTTTTTTTTTAAATTCTTACAATGAGCCTGTGTTATTTTTGTAAGAAGATGTTTAAAAATTCATTTTCTTTAAATGAGAAAATGGGGGAGCTGTGGTTATCTCCCATCTGAGAGGAGTCCAATCTTAGCTGAGAGGACTGGAGGTCCTGTGGCTTTGCTCTGAGAGCTCCCTTAGCTCAGGTGTGCTGCGACACAGGCAGAACTGCAGTCATATCACTAAGACCCGTGGCCACCAAAAGCTGGCAAGGGTACCTAGCAGTGAGGTCATTTCAGGTCCTCTTTGGTCCAGGCCAATGCCGTGCATGCCAACCTTTTACGTATAGAGCTAAGAGATGGAGCCTCTGCTAAGACCGCCAGAACAGCCTTCACGTGGTGGGAGAGCAGCTAGGTCAAAGATCTGCAGCTCAGTTCATTGAGGGGAATGTGGGAAGCTTTTTAATGCTTGACCAGATATCTGTAGGGACTCCCCAGGTCCTGTGGACTTTGAGAGCTGCTGTTTGGGGCACAGACACAAGCTCCATCAGCCCATGGCCATCCTTTCTTGGCTTACGACATCACTCACCTCTTCCTCTCGCTTTGAACACTGTAGGTGATGCTAGTGGTTGACAGATAAGAGTCCAAATCCCATTTAGAGCAATGGGGCTTGGACTGACCATTGCAGTGCCTCTCTGTCACTCTGCTGCCTGTAAAATGGGCACAGTGACTGGTGACTCAGGTTTTATTTGGATGTGTCCAGGAATTTATATGCACATACAGATGGTATTGGTCCCTTTCTCTTGGGCTAGTCCAGGAAAAACATGTGCGTGGATTGGGACAAGCATACCCAATGCCCCAACCAGTCCCAAGAAATACCGTCCCTGAGAAATAGCTGATACCACGTAACCTGCCCTATGATGCCAGTGTTGGCAGACTTATGAATAAGAGGGCATTCTGTCTTGGCTGCTGGGGAAGCATGGCAGCCTCTGAGCTAGGAACGTGGGCACTGGAGCAGAAAAAGGTGGGGACCCTTGAGGGTGGCCATGGGAAGAGGTGTCAGGCCGCAGGGTCCTGGGTTATGGGTGGGGAGGGAAGGGAGAATGGATGTTACTTTGTGTGGCTGGGAGTACTGAGGTTATTAGGACAGTGGGAGATCCCTGTGAGAACCCTGTGGAAATGCCAGTGGCTGTCATGAAGCCTGTTGAGTGGTGGCTGCATGCCCAAGCCACATTACCTTACTGTAGTCCCCTGCAGTGGGTGCTGCCCCCCTTATGCAGATGAGGAAATTTGAGGCTTAGGGTATTTGGAAGTCCTTGTCCCAGGCATGCAGATAGTGTCAGAATCAAGACCAGGATCCTGGCCCATCTGGTTCCAAAGGCTCAGCTCTTCCTGGTTCTTTGTTCTCTCTACTCTGATGGCCAAGGACATCAGCTTTGATTCCACCAGCCCTGGGACTTCTCTGCCCTGCCAGACTCTACCCTGTCCCGACTCCACCAGCCAGACTTCAGCTTAGAAGCCCAGTCAGGGAGGCTTTCCCCAGGTTCCAGGTTTGGGTGGGAGGCTCTGGCTGCTGATGTTAAAGGCATGTACGCATGAGCTTTGAGCTTAAAAATGGGTTCCTCTCCATTGAAAGGAAGCCCTGGTGACCGTGTGGGTTTTAAATGCATGCATTATTTATCTTGCGATTGGAAACAGGCATGGGAAACTCTGTCCTGAAACTGGAGCTGGGGGATGACGCTTGAAGACATAAATCTTCTACGCTGCAGTCCATTAACAGATTTTGTTGAGCAAGATGAGCATGTGACTGAGGGGGGACGTTTGGGGGGGATGTTTTCCCCTATCGCTTCCCAGTGGAGGAGCGAGGGGAAGGGCAGAGTTGACCCATCCTCTGCCCTCTCCAACCTGTAATCGCTCACCACCAACTTTATTGCAGCAGCAGCAACTCCAGGCACAGCACCTCTCCCATGCCACACATGGTCCCCCGGTCCAGCTGCCACCCCACCCGTCAGGCCTTCAACCTCCTGGGATTCCCCCAGTGACAGGAAGCAGCTCTGGGTTGCTGGCACTTGGTGCCCTGGGAAGCCAAGCCCACTTGGCAGTGAAGGATGAGAAGAACCACCATGAACTGGATCACAGAGGTGTGGATCTGGGTGGGCTGAGCTGGGTAGGGTGGGCTGGAGCTGGAGGACACACCGTAAAGGACGTAGCCAGTACTGTCACCTAGTCTGGTGTTAGCTAAGACTTGGAGCCATTGGTTGAGTCCTTAGTGCATGGGAATGCTGATTTAGACCCCCAGTGACTTACCAGGGGAACAGTCTGTTTATCTGCAACAGCCCCTGTATTCCCAATGGCATCCTGCCTATTCTTGGGCCAGCCCTGCAAGTCCTTCAGGGTGCGTTCATGATTGCATCGGGGGTCGTTCTTAAAAGAGCTTGAGTTGGGGCCTTGTTGTAGCCTTGTGTTGCTGTCTTCCTGAATCCCTGTATCTCGCCATTGGGAAACCTTCCAAGAGGTAGCGCTGCTGGGGGTGTTGCTCAGTTGGTGAGAGTGTTTGCCAAGCATGCCCGAACCCTGAGTTCATGCCTTGGCACCATCTAAACCAGGGGTGGTAGTGCATTCCAGTAAGCCCAGCAACTGGGAGCTGGAGGCAAAAAGAGGGAAAGGTTATGGTAATTCTTATCTGTGTAGTGAGTTCAGGGTCAGCCCAGGATCTTGCAGACCCTCTCAGACTAGTTAGTGGACCATCTCTGTGCAGGGTCTCAGGAATACTCCAGCAGAGGAGTAACTGGAGGGACTAGAGGGATGAGGAATCAGAGCTCTTGCTCCTGCCATCTGAATAGCACTGTTGGGTCTCAGAAGGATATCAGAGGGAACAAGGACCTGGCCCCATGCAGCCGCTTAGTAAAGCTGCCAACTTGTGCATTCATTCGGTTGGCTTTTAGGTTTTTACTGGTCCACATAGTCAACATCTTCCAAGCTCCCAGGGAGTTTCGGGAAGGACACCGTCCAAGCCCTACTCCGAGCTGTATCCTAGGAGCCGAGGCGGAGGCCAACTAATTTGTCCCTTCTTGACAGAGGAGAGGACAGTGAGAGCTGCTACTTAGCTGGGCCAGTGTGACAGAGGCCTAAGCTTCTGGGGGCTTTTTAGCAAAGAAACAGAGAATGGCGTTAAGAAAGCAAAACCGTAGAAGTCATTTCCAAATTGCATGGGGTTTGTTTGTTTGTTTGTTTGTTTTAAAAAAGCATTAACCTTCCCAGCTCCCAGCTTTCGCTTGTGATTTCAGAAAGTACGGTGAGCCAAGGCTCTTTTGACACACCAGGAAGCAGGCTAGTGGCCTGGATTCCAGGTCATGCTGGGCACTGGTGGGAGGAGGCCATTGGGATGATATATAAGGGACCTGCCTTCATTGTACCCAGGGAACTAGAGTCAGGTTAACCAGTGAGGTGGCTTTAGTGAATCGCAAAGGTCAGCAAAGCTGAGAGTGACCTTTTACCTTGTTTTCTCCCCCTTCTTTTTCCTTGGGGTCCTGACCCTCCTCCTGCCCTGGCTTTCCTGCCTCACAGAGAGAGAGTCCAGCACGGTAAGTGAGGGTGCCCTTGGTGTAGGGTGGGTACAGGAGGAGGGTGGGCCTGCCTAGAGGTTTGTTCCTAGAACTACAGGCCTGGCAAGTAGCCTGTGCTACCCACAGCTAACCCCAGTTTCCCGTTCTGCTCTGTGGGTGGAAGCTGGGGTTTTTATGTTTCGTTTGTCTATGTGTGCCCACGGCTGGAAGACCTAGCTTCAGGGCTGATGTGTGGGTGACAGTGTCTCTGCCCATATCCAGTACTAGGGGTAGTTCCTGTCTGTCATAATGTAGGAGTTACTGTCCTCTGTTGCGTGAGCTTTAATTAGTGATCTCTAAGTCCCCCTTGACATGGTCAGCTGAAGCCGTTAGCCCACAGTCTTACATCTTCCCAGGGGCTTTTTGGAGCCATTGGCCTGAGCCCAGGACTCCAAACTCTCCCTGATGCTGCCTAGGTTGACGGTTCATAACCCTGCACGTTGAATGCCTGCTTCTAGCATAATCCCAAACCCTCCTTTCTTCAAATGCCCGAGGTTTCTCCCTGCTCTGCACTTTTACTCAGTTTAAGAAAGTGCTAGCAAGCAGGTATTAAGGCCAGGCCGCCCGCCTGCGTGTCTGCCAGCTCAGAGATTTGCTGTAAATCTTTCTGATCACACTGAGGCTCCGAGGTTCTGTTTCAAGTGAATAAGCCCTCTGAATAAGCACAGAGGAGTCTGGATAAAAAAAAAAAGAATCCCCCAGCGATTAGCAGAGCTATTTTATTCCTCATCGCTGGGCTTGTATCCGGGACCATCTTAATCTGCTAGGGTGGCTTTCCTTATTACCTCATGTTAAGTAGGACTTGGAATGTCAGGCCTTTAACTAGCCATCCAGGCAGCAGCCTCCTCTGGAAGCTTCCTCTGCCTGACCCGCCTTCCTTTCCAGTCCCTGCCTCCACCATCCAGACTGTTTTCTTACCTCCCCTTAGTTGTCTTGCCCTGCCTGCCTGCTCAGAAATCCACACCCCCGCCCGCCCGCCCCGCCCTTCCCCCCTTGGGCTCAGGAATGGCTAGGCACAGAAGAAAGGAATGATTAAAGCTGAAATCCATCTTGATTGCTTTGCTGTTGATCCTTAAACAGTGGCATGTTTTTGGAGAGGCAGTTTGCCTTTGTAGCTGGCATAGGTGTGTCCATCTGTGTTGTCTCTCCCACCCCCGCCCCAAACCTCCATCCCTCTCCAGCTCTGATCCAGTCTCAGCCTTGTGAGGTCTTGTGTCTTCACCTCGGAGCCCCAGTCTCTCGCACAGCATGGGAATCACCCTGCCCAGACAGCCTCTCAGCTCTGATAGGCAGACCCCTTGTAACAGGACATGGTCAGCAGGGGGCCTTCCCCAGGAAGTAGGTATTGGAAGCCCAGCACCCACTTCTTCATACCTATTCCCTTTTGGCTTTGCACTCCTGCTGAAAGCTTTCTGCCAGAAACTCGGGGGGGGGGGACCCCAAGTGTGCAGTCCTTCCCTCCATAATGCTCCTGGCATCCGAGCTAGGCTGACTCAACACAGGCTGGAGAATGAACAGGGATGACTCCCATGACCTCTAAGGGCTGGGCATCTCAGAGTGGGTACCGGTGGGGGCTAGGCAGTAGGTACTGTGAAAGCTGCATCCTCAGGGCCATGGTGCTGTTAGATGGTGGAGATTGACATAATCAGCCTTAGGAAAACAGGTTGTCAACAGTCAAGGGCTCCGGCAGGAAGGACAAGGCTGTGTCAGAGAAGGGAGGGGGACAGGCTGGAAGCTGCCCCAGAGGGGTTAGCCTGGAGTCCAATTAGAGGCAGCTTCATTCATATTTCCTTGCCTAGCTGAAGCAATAAAAAATACTTAGTTCTTTGGCTGCCTGCCAACCAGAGGCGGGCTGGATCGATGCCGCTAAATGCCTGACATGACTCTCCGGTAGCGGCGAGGGTTTTCAGCCTGACTGCATGAGAAGAAAGAGTTCCCTGTTCTCGCACTGGGTCGCAAGGAGAAACGCGAGCAGCCACCCCGTCCCCCCCCTCCTCTCCATCACCCGCCTGCGCAGGGGCAGCCAGCCTGAGGGGCTGGAAGCATTTCTGCTTAGCACGGGGTGGCCGCCACCGTCTGAGGAAATGAAATGAAATGACGGTGATTTTTTTTTTCTGCCTGTGCTTGCAGCAACTAATTGAATTGCGGCTGTGAGCGCATCGCCGCCGCTCGCCCGGCTGCGGGGAAGGTTGAGCTGCAGTTCCATTATAACCTCCATTTTTTTTCTTCAAGGCTTGATAACTCTGCCATTTTAATTTGCTTCAGGCAGAAACTTGGCAGGGAAGGGATGCCCAGAAAACCGGCTTAGGAAAGGAAATTAAGTTCTGCGGCTGGCTCCCTCACACACCATTCCCCCAAACCCATCCACCTGCTGGCTGCCCCACCTCGTTCCCTGCCAGTGAACCCCATCCCTGGGCCAGCATTGGGGATAAAATAATAAAGTGGGGAAAGGAGATGAGAAGGATTACCCTAAACGCCTTCAATGTCCTTCTTTGTGAGCACCTCATCTTGCTGTGTTTCCACACGACTCCAGCGTCCATCTTCAGCATGCGTGGACTTGTGGCCACTCATGTCAATATAGTTAGACCAGGATCCTCTGATTCGTTCTATCACTCCTGACATTAAAGTCAGTCTGAACGTGGGTCGTTGTTTATCAGTACTTTTCTTATCCCTATGATAAAATAACTGGAAGGAGGAAGGATTTTTTGGCTCATGGTTTGAGAATGTACAGTCCGTTACGGTTACATTGTGGCTTGGAGGAAGGGGGAGTGTGAGGTAACTAGTTACATCATAGCCACAGTTAGGAAGAAGCCAGGCTGTATCAGAGCCTGCCTGTAATCCTCTGTGGCTCTGTGTCTGCCAGCCAGACCCCATTTCCAGAAGGTTCCAAGACCCTCCCCTCCCCCAATCAGCTGGAACCAAGTGTTCTAAGCCCTTAACCTGTGGTGCATTTCATATTCAAACGGTGGTAGGATGTGCTAGAGGGAGCCATTGAGTTCACAGTGTCCTGAAGGGGCACTAGGCCTTCAGGGTTTGCAGACAGCCCTTGCCAGAGTTTCCCCCTCCCTGTGCACAATCACAGGACACCCTGCTTTCAGCCTTTCTTGCTACTCACCTGCCTCAGATCTTCCTCTTTCTCAGGCCTGTCATCCCTAGGGATTCCTCTCCCTCTCTCTGTAGCAGAGGAAGAACTGAGAACTCCCAATGCTCTCCCCAGCATGGAACCTTTCCTTCCTCTGCTGGAAACCTTAGCTTGATCTTGCAAATACACAGGACCCTGTTCTCTAGGGACACGGTCCCCACCCTAAGGGAAGCCCTGTCTTTACAAGGGGAAGGCTTAGTGGCCTTGCAGGGTTTGTGCCCTCGTGACACTGGCTGCTCTTCGGTTTGCCAGAGCTTGGCAGTGGAGGAGTTGCATGTCTCAGAGTTGCTCATCTATGCTTAGGGCTTTATCTGCAGCCCAGCACCTTTTCTCATTCACTGCCAAATGTAAAATGGCAGTTCTACATGTGTGCCTGTCTGTGGTTCAGGTCTGACTTGAAAAGACACATCTTTGCTTTGATAAATTGAGTGATGGGTGCCCCTCACCCTCTTGGGACCTTGCCTCGGGCCAGGAAACAGAAATAGCAGTTCCTTGCTTTTAAACATTGATATTGGGGTAAGTTCCCAGGGACCCAAGGTGTCCTGGGAACGTCCTTTGTGAACCGGATCTGCAGACACAGGTGTCTGTCCACGTCCTTCTTCTGGCCCTCTGCCATCTGCTCTTAGTTGACTCAGCCTGTGTGCAATATTGCATTCAGCATGGAGTTTTGACCCCAAGATCTTCTTCTTCCAGAACAATTCTGTGTCACCCTCAGAAAGCCTCCGGGCCAGTGAGAAGCACCGGGGCTCTGCAGACTACAGCATGGAAGCCAAGAAGCGGAAAGCAGAAGAGAAAGACAGCCTGAGCCGATACGTATGTAGGGGTGGGCAAGTGGCTTCATGGATAGGGTTGGGTGCTGGCTTTGGCCTCGGATTCTGGTAGTTCAGTTCTGAGTCTGAGAGACTGGTAGTTGTGTGAGGGCCCAGAGGGAGGTTCATACATAATCCTCTGGTCAAGTGAGCCTCTGGGAGAGAAATGGACTGGGAAATTGTCCCAACATGCACTCTGGGGAGAGCTGAAGGTTCTTCTAGACAGTTCTCTGCTGCACCCACGAACCAAGGGAGCATCCTTGTGTACTCCAGTATGAACCCCACAGTCTTCCCAGTCCACCCCAGGCATTCAGTCACCAAGACTCAGTTTGTAACAACCTGATGGCATGACCTTGACCTGTGAGATCCCAGTGGGAGCACGGTTATGTGTCCTCCATTGCCAGACTGAGCAGGGGTGAGATCCGAGTCTAGAGGGGGATAGTACCAAGCCCTCTTTGGACCATCTGGCTGCCCTGCGTCTCTGACCATATTACATAAAGCTTGGTGCACTGCAAAACGAAGCCAGTCCCCTGCTCCAGAGTGATGGAGGTGTAAAGATGAGACTTGCCTTACGAATGACTGTAAAATGAATGCTAGCTGAGAAGGAAGGAGGTTCGGGCTTTAGAAGGCTCAGGACTATATTAATGAGACTGCTTAGACATGTCAGAGCCCCGGACCAGAGGCTGTGCTACAAGGAACTGGGAGAAGGAATTCCAACACTACTCATAGAAGTCAGAGCAGAACAGCATGGGCTTAGGGGTTCGGTTGGGGAAGTTGTTGGGGTTCAGGGTTAGGCTTGAGCACATCAGGGTTGGCATGGGCTCTTACTGGCTTCTCTCTTGCTTATAGGACAGCGATGGGGACAAGAGTGATGACCTGGTGGTGGATGTATCCAATGAGGTAAGGGCAGGCCCCAGCTGTAGGGAGGCCCCTGGATGGATTTGTCCCAAACCACCCCATCCAATGGAGCATTAGGGAAGCAGGGGGGTAAATGGCTTTGTATGTGGGTGCTGAAAGGTCTCAGGAAGCAGCCGTCTTTGATTCCCATAGTTGTCTAGGTGGCCCTGTCCTTCCTCTCTGGGGTTGGGGAATGTGCTTTCCTGGAGAGAATCTCCAGTAAGGCCCTGTTTAATAGGTTAGTGTCCTGGACTTGTATGTGACTCAGGGCAGGTCACTCCTCCCTGCCTCCAGATCGTAGATCATTCTTCTAATAGCCTCCCACCCGTGCCTGCCTGCTGCCTTCCTGTTACAGGGCAGGGATACCTGCTTGCAGCTTAAGAGCTCTGTAACACTTGTCCTTTCAGGACCCAGCGACACCCCGGGTGAGCCCAGCACACTCCCCTCCTGAAAATGGGCTGGACAAAGCCCGAGGTCTGAAGAAAGACGCCCCCACCAGCCCAGCCTCTGTGGCTTCCTCCAGCAGCACGCCTTCCTCCAAGACCAAAGACCTTGGTCATGTATGTGGGGTCTGCCCTGGCACCTTACCGAGGTGGGGGAGGGGAGACACAGGCGTACAGAGGCTAGAGCTCCAGTAGTGCTGCTTGCAGGATGGGAGTTGGTGTGGAAAGAACATGGCTATTGGGATTGGCTGTGTTTGAATCATTAACCCACACTGGCTGAGCCTCTCACTAGTAATGTTTTAGAGCCTTGGTTTCTTCATCTTTAAATTAGAACCTTCACCGCAGTCCCTGCCAACTAGGGACTTCTGTTCAACTCATGCTTGGCTTCATGTGGGACCAGGGCTAGGCATTTTGCCCAGCTCTTGGGAGAAAGGAATCCTCATGGCGTCTCTTGGTCTCTGTGTCTTCCCTTCTCAGAATGACAAATCTTCCACACCTGGGCTCAAGTCCAACACACCAACGCCAAGGAACGATGCCCCAACTCCAGGCACCAGCACCACCCCGGGGCTCCGGTCAATGCCGGGCAAACCTCCAGGCATGGACCCGATAGGTATAATGGGTAGGCACCACGGGGCCCGGGTCAATCTGATGGGCGAGGGGAGGATGGTCCCTTGCCAGGTGGAACCAAACAGATGGCCAGCAACATAGTGTGTCCAGGCTGGGGCCTCAGGGCTCTGCCTGGTGGTCTTGTCTTTCTTTGACATTGGTATATCAGAGTCTTTGAGGCCGCTGCTGGGCCAAGTGTGTGGAAGGAGCATCTGACAGGTTGTTAGCCTAGACCTGTGTCCACTTCTGTAATGGTTCTCTTCTCTGGGCCTTGTGCTGCCCTCTGAAAAGAAATGACCCCAACCTCGGGTTCTGAAGTCAGGAGTCTGGTTGGGTAGATGCTTCAGAACGTAGAGGGTTGTGGCCTCAGCTTTGTATCAGAAGGGTGAGCCCACTCTCACGGATGCCTCCTCCCCACTGATCCCCACCTCCTTGTTCACGTCCTCACAGCCTCGGCCCTGCGCACACCCATCTCCCTCACCAGCTCCTATGCAGCACCCTTTGCCATGATGAGCCACCACGAGATGAATGGCTCCCTCACCAGCCCAAGCGCCTATGCTGGCCTACACAACATCCCATCCCAGATGAGCGCCGCCGCAGCAGCCGCAGCCGCCGCCTATGGCCGATCGCCAATGGTGAGCTTTGGAGCTGTACGTAGACCTTTTGGCTCCTTTTGGTGGGGGGCAGGGTGGGGGAAGGGACTGGGTAGGCGTGATAGCTGGCAGGGTCAGTGCAGTGCATGTCCCTGCGTGCTGAAGGGACCCTTGGGTGTCGCCTGGAGGTTTCTATTACCATGGCGATGGAACACCATGACCAAAAGCAACTTGGGAGAGGAAAAGGTTTATTTCGCTCACAGTTCCATAGAACAGTTCATCCCCAAAAGCAGTGAGGGCAGGAATTCAAGCAGGGCAGGAACCTGGGGACAGGAGCCGATGCAGAGGCCGTGAAGGAATGCTGCTTCCTGCATTGCTCTCATGGCTTTGCTCAGCCTGCTTTCGTACAGAACCCAGGACCACCTGCCCAGGGATGATGTCGCCCATGATGGGCTGAGCCCTCCCCTCTCCATCACTAATTAAGAAAATGCCCTAGAGCTGGATCTTCTGCAGACATTTTCTCAGTTGAGATTCGCTCGTTTCTGATGACTAGCAGTGACAAGTTGACATAAAACTATCCAGGACAGCTGTGGGCATGTATGTGACAGCAGCTCTGGGGGGGAGCACCTGTTTAGAGAGAGTTTACTTGTGGGGCATCAGACCTGCCTGTCAGTCTCAGATGACTGAATAAGGTAACGCTTGGACTTCCCCCTCTCATCTGAGACCTGAAGATAATGCCCCAAAAGGGGATGAGAGTCCCAGTAAGAACTTAGTGACATCTGGCCAGAGAGCAGGGTTTTGGGCGGTGATCTTGGTGGTGACGATTACTGTGAACAGACAGGATTAGGGCTGGCAGAGGGGACTTGTTTTTCAGGACAGTTTTCCTCTACCTGGAGTGGCCATACTCCACAGGCTTACAGCACACTCGGGAAGGAGAGAGATGGGGCAGGGCCTACTCTGCTGGCAGAGCCGAGGTTTGCTACTGGTTGAGGTGGCATTTGCTGTTCCCTTCCTGGCCTCTGCCTTCTCTGACACATGCTCTGCTCAGCAGTGCTGTCACTTGGTTCTGGAGAAATCACAGGGTGCAGCAGGCTTAGATGGTGGTGGCCATGGGGAACAGGGTGAGGCTTTTGATGGCAGACGACTCAGAGCTACTCCTTTCCTTACAGGTTGGTTTTGACCCTCATCCCCCGATGCGGGCCACAGGCCTGCCCTCCAGTCTTGCCTCCATTCCTGGAGGGAAACCGTAAGCACTTGGCTATTCTGTTTTGCATGCTTCATGGGGTAGACAGGCAAAACACCCCCATCCATCCCCTGAGCACAGGGTCTTGCTGGATACAATGCCCTCTAGGAAGGTGTCTGTCTGTCCCTCCAGAGACACATAGACGTGGTCATCACACCAGGAAGCCCCTTAGAACCAGGGGAACTTAGAGACTCTGAGGCCCAAGTTGATGGCTGTGGCAGGGTGAGAATGCTTGTAAGCAGAGTACAGGGAGCGGCGTGGGCCCTGGGGACTCCTTCAGGTTCTGCCCGCTGTAAAGGTTCCAGCCCCTACTCTGCCTCCAGTTCCCCTGCTCTGTTATGGAGCACAGTGTTACCCTGCTTTTTGCCTACTTGGGTTATTGGGAAACTAAAGGTTGAACCGTGTGTACCACATAGAAACCTGCCCTTACTGTAATAGATCTCATGCCACCATGGCCACAGAGAAGGGCACTCACAGTAACGTGGGCAAACCAAGCTAAGTCCCTGTGGCTCAGATACCCTCGTTGTTTTTGCCTTTAGAAGGACAGGAAGGTGCTCCATCCCTAGTATCACTGACTTCAGAGGCAGGTTGAGGCATTTAGTTGGGTCCTTTCCCCGGCGGGCACGTCTGGCGACTTCACAGTCTCAAATGTGTGTGGATGGAGGGTGTTGGGGGGAGCACTCCCTAACATCCAGGTAGTGCCTAAGCTGATTTGGAGCAAGATGTATGGTTGAAATAAGTGGTTCCAACCCGATGGAGCCATCCCAGTACCAAGGGGCTCCTGGATTTGAGGGATTTGCGGGAGAGGGGCTTGGAGTCAGGGCAGTAAGTCACAGTGTGTATGCATTGACTTGGAGGGGCCTGTGGGACACGTTAGGGATGGACGGCAGGAGTGACCCACCTCCTCCTTGCAGGGCATACTCCTTCCATGTGAGTGCCGACGGGCAGATGCAACCTGTGCCCTTCCCCCATGATGCGCTAGCAGGCCCCGGCATTCCCAGGCATGCCCGGCAGATCAACACACTCAGCCATGGGGAGGTGGTATGTGCCGTGACCATCAGCAACCCCACGAGGCACGTCTACACAGGCGGCAAGGGCTGTGTGAAGATATGGGACATCAGCCAGCCGGGCAGCAAGAGTCCCATCTCCCAGCTGGACTGCCTGGTGAGAAGCAAGGGCCACGGGCTTCTTCTGTAGCGTGTAGGAGGCAGAGGGAAAGAGGACAGACACAGGTGGGGAGTGGGGGGTGGGGGCAGAGACACTGGGCCCATGGCCAGGCTCAGCTCTGCACAGCTTTAGGTGAGGGAACTAACCTCTCTGGCCCTAGTTGGGGCATCTGCAAATAGAGATGACTCTTAGGGTCAAGGTTCTAGTGAAAGGCATGAGAAATTGAATAGGGGTAGAGTTGAGGGTGGAGTAGTCTGGCAGGACCTGGAACACTTTATTAGGATGATAAATTACCTAATGTGGCTTTTTTGGTCCACGACAAAGCAAGAGGGTAGCACTTAACTCTGTTCTTCTCCTTTCAGAACAGGGACAACTACATCCGCTCATGCAAGCTTCTCCCCGATGGGCGCACGCTCATTGTGGGTGGTGAGGCCAGCACGCTCACCATCTGGGACCTGGCCTCGCCCACGCCCCGCATCAAGGCTGAGCTGACGTCCTCTGCTCCAGCCTGTTACGCCCTGGCCATCAGTCCTGATGCCAAAGTCTGTTTCTCCTGCTGCAGTGATGGGAACATTGCAGTTTGGGATCTGCACAACCAGACCCTGGTCAGGTGAGGTTGGCAAGGGAGAAGCTATGGTGTTTATGCTCGCCCAGCCCATGATGTTGGTCCCTTCGGAGAAGTGCAGGGTGGTCAGGTGCAGAGGCAAAGGGCAGCTCACGGAGGACCCCTTGAGCCTAGGATCTTGGGGGAAGGCAGAGCTTTGAACAGTTCTGGGAAAGCAGTTTGAGGAGTGAAGGTAGCAGAGGCTGGGGAAATGCAGCATTGCTTAATGGTGAGATGTGGGTGGAGCAGAGTGGCTGGGCTTTGTGTGTCCTGCCTCTGAGATGTCCTGTGCAGCTTGATTGGGTTCTGCATGGCCTGAGTGGTGCGGTGTCTTCCTCTGAGTCACATTGCCTATGCGATGGTGGACAGCAGTGCATGCCCAGAGTCTCTCCCCAGTGTTTACCCTGGGGCATGTTTTGGGCCATAGCCTCATAGACTAAGTTAGAGACAATACAGACTGGGTTGAGGAGTGTGTCCCAACAGCAGGTCCTAAACATGATAGAAAATCCTTTAGTGTCTTCCTCCCCATTACCTTCCTGAGAGCAAAGTGGGATCCCGCCTAGACACATATGGAATCAGAGGTCTGTTCTCAGGGAAACTGTCCTTGGTAGCTCCCTTGAATGGAGTAGGAGGGGCCTGGTGTGGCTCTGCTTCCTGTTAGCCTAAGGTTTGAGGCATGTAATCTAGCCTTTTGGACCTCCAGTTTCCCTCTGGCTTGGCTGCAGAGCTGGCCCAGTCCTTGGGACGATTGTCAGTCAGGGACTCCCTAGGGCTCACCCCTCTTCCTTGCTTGGCCTTCACAGGCAGTTCCAGGGCCACACGGATGGGGCCAGCTGTATAGACATCTCTCATGATGGCACTAAACTGTGGACCGGGGGCCTGGACAACACTGTGCGCTCCTGGGACCTGCGTGAAGGGCGGCAGCTACAGCAACACGACTTCACCTCCCAGGTGTGTGGCCCAAGCACTGCGCTTGCTTCTCTCTCGGACAGACTGACCACACGGGGTCATGGTTGACTGCCAAGGGACCAGCCTGAGCCATCTGGGCGGGCTGCTTGGAAGCAGCAGCAGCAGTAGTGGTGTAGAGTAGGCATGGCCTCAGAGATGGACGCTCAGCTCATCCGAAGCCCATAGCTTATTGCTCCCTCCCAGCTCTGGTGTGGGCACCTGACTCAGGCCTCCTGCAAACCTCGCCCCTGGGCCTTGATATTTCTTGTTTTTTAGATTTGCTTCACTATTTTAACAGTACCTTAATGTGGAGTATAGTCATTGCCAATTTCTTACGGAGTGAGCTGAGCACAGTGTCTGGGAATTGCAGCCCTTCCTGCTCTACCCCCCCAGAGCCAGCTTCCTCAATGGGATACAGATGACATCTCTGGGGTAGCATGGAGGGGCAGCAGACTGCTGGTTATTGGGTTTGGTTTGTAAGTGGTGAGGGCAGAGTGAGGAGCTAACCCTGCTTAGGGGGCTGCTCCAGTCCTGTGGGCAGAGGGCACTGAACTGTCTGTCCTTGCAGATCTTCTCCCTGGGTTACTGCCCCACTGGGGAGTGGCTCGCCGTGGGCATGGAGAGCAGCAACGTGGAGGTTCTGCACCACACCAAGCCGGACAAGTACCAGTTGCATCTGCACGAGAGCTGCGTGCTGTCCCTCAAGTTTGCCTACTGTGGTAAGCCCTGAGGCCCCAGCCTGGCACGAGAGCCAGTCAGCATGGGGAGCCCAGTCCAGTAGGAGGTGTGGGAAGAGGGGACCTACAGTCTTAAGTCCCCTGCTCCTTTAATGTCCTGGAGCCGAAAAGTACCTTTCTTGTCCCCATCCTTGTCTCTTGAATATAGATGTCACTCTCAGGACAATAGGCCAAAGGCTTTAGGCCAAAAGCTCTCCTTGTTGACCTGGATCTTCTCTGAAGGTTATGGCCACAGGTTTCTATTCGGACACATGGTGCAAACTCTTAGCCTCAGAGAAACTGGCTTGGAAGAGCCTGTGGCTTTGGGGGATGTTTGGAGCCACAGTTAGGAGCCCCCTGGGAGGAAAGTCCTCTCTGACTATTGGGTTTTGGCTGTTTCTGGTGCTCTCTCCACCTTCCACTCACAGCCTGGGAAGGACTAGCTGACTTTAGTGGCCTTGCCAGGGATCTTTTCAGAGACGTGCTCAACACAGTTAACTGGATTTTGTTTCCTGTTCTGGCTCTCCCCTGGATGGCAGGGAAGGTGTCCTGTATGTGCTATGCTTGTAACTGCTCTTCAGGAGTGGGGAACAGCAAGCACTAGCCCTGGTTAAGCATGTCTGGTGTGGAAACACCATGAGGGGCAGACGCAGCTGGGCTGGCTCCTGCTGCACAGGCCACAGTCTGAGGGCTTCTTTGCTTCGACTTTCAGGCAAGTGGTTTGTGAGCACTGGGAAAGACAACCTTCTCAATGCCTGGAGGACGCCTTACGGAGCCAGCATCTTCCAGGTACACTCCTGATCTTCCTCCTAAGTCAGTATGTGCCCACGGCGATGGGGCTGAGGGGTAGCAGGAGGCAGTTCAGGAGGACTCTGGAGCTAGGAGCAGATCTGCTACCCCATACCCCACCCAGCCCTTACTGGATGGAGGACCCCAGAGGGAAGGGTGTGGGGACTAGAGAAAGACACACCCTCTGTTGCTTTTGTGATCTCTGAGGGTAAGAGCATTTAAGAAGGCAATGTGGTGAGTAAAACAGTGAGCTTCGCTGGCTCTGGGCAGCTGGACCATGGAGTAGCCATTTCATCCAGTGAAACCCATTCGGGTTAGGATGCCAACCCGAGCCATCAGTGTGACAAGGTGCTAGAATGGACATGCAGTTTTACAGATTTAAAGATCTAGAGGCCTCCATCTCACGGACACACACAACCCTCCACAGTGCAACTCACAAGCACTCTTTTTTTTCTTACAATCACTCTTGCTCTAACACACACACACAGACACACACAGACACACACAAGCCCGTTTCAGCTTCCTGCTTCAATGTCTGGTCCCATGTGCCCCGCGTGTCCCTTGGAAGTGTCTTGCTGCTGCTGCGGCTCTGAGATGCTCCTTCCCATCAGTAGACTTAGCAGAGATGCTTATGCTAAGAGTCCTGTTTTCCCCCTTAAACCTGGGGAAGATCAGCTGACAGCCAGCTCAGGAGCTGTTCCACATGAAGAAGCGGGTGGGAGGGACTCCAAGCCCTAGAGGAAGTGGCCTCTTTCTACCAGTACCTGCTCCAACCTGAGCTACAGAGTAGGTGATTTCGTTCAGGGCCCTGAAGTGCCAGGGAGTGACTTCCTGTTTTCTCCCCACACTAAATGTCTTCCTGCTTCTCCGTGTCTTCCCCCTCCAGTCTAAAGAATCCTCATCCGTCTTGAGCTGTGACATTTCAGCGGATGACAAATATATTGTAACGGGCTCTGGTGACAAGAAGGCCACAGTTTACGAGGTCATCTACTGAACAAGGACTCTAAGAGGCCTGTCAAACTCTGGGAGACACCCACGCGGCCCTGACAGGGAGATGCTGGCCAGGCCCCGAGGATGGCAGAAGAATGAGGGAGCAGCATTGTGGGGCTGCCCTCCGGAAGGTGGAGAGGACGCACGCCCCTTTGTGGATTGATGTCTGACAGACTTGAAGGACTTTCTCCTCTCCCCCTAACCAGTGCTGGCAGATGCTTCAATTAGATTTCTCTGGAGGCTTCTGCTTTCGTTTCCCACACAGACACCCTCATGAGTCTCTGTCTCTCCCTCCCCTGTCTGATCTGTCCCCTCCCTACTCCAGGTTGGGGGCATGCTGGAGTAGACATTGTTGTTTCTGGGGAGGGGCGCCTCGTTCTGATTGTGCAGTGCACAAGATTTGTGAACAATGTAAATAAGAGACTGGTTGCTGACTGGCCAGTGAGGGGGAGGCCCCTTCCCACCAGTGCTCGCCGTGTATTTTGCCTGCTGTATTTGTAACCCACTCGCGGTGGTGGCTTTTCTTTCTTTTTTTCTTAAGATTTTTTTTTTTAAACAGATGTTCTGTGGGGAAAGTAGGCAGAGATAGAGAGTCGGGGAGTGGAATGAGAAGCTTCCTGGGGATGGGCAAACCAGCCTGGCCCACTGGGACTGAAGTGTATCTCCACACGGGTTTTAGCACCATCTTCAGATGGAATGATAGGCAGATGGACAGACAAGCTGATGGACAGTACTGGGATGGGCCAGCTTGGGCTATTATCCACAGGAACAGCGAGGATTTCCTGTGGGTTTCTCTGCTCCATCTTATCTCTTGCCTTGCCCTCACACCTCCTGACCTCCATCTCTTTCTGCCCCCCTCCCCCGCTCGCCTCTCCCCCTGGACCCCATCTTTCTCTTTGGTGCACACTCAATCATTGTGATGAGGAATGGAAGGTCAAGGGAACTCCCTCTCTGACTCTCCTCCGCCAGCCTAGAAAGGATTCCATATGGGGGTGGGAGGGAGACAAGTGACTCAGCTCAGGGAGCTACCAGAGAAAAACAGCAACTGGTGTGGGTGCTTTTTTTTTTTAGTTTGAATAAAAATAATTAGAAGTGATATCCTTTGATAAGATGCCGTCTCCCCTTTCCTGCTCTCAGCCCTTTCTGCTCCCTGAAGCTGGGGATATGGTGACCCCCAGGGTCGTAAGTCTAAGAAGATGGGCGGGGAAGCGGGCTGGGGGCTGGGGCAGACAGAAAGTCATCTGCAGATATCACCCCTAGGGTACCAATGTTTGTGGTATTAGGTTTGCTTTGTTTTGTTTTGGTCTTTTGTTGTTTTATTAAAGAAAAGCTAAAGACCGTGTGAGCCCTGCTGGTGGGCTCTCCGTGGATGTAGCATATGGAAGAGAGTTTTTATATTGCATTTTTATGGATTATTTTATAATGTGGGACTCAGTCTGGGAAGAAAGATGAGGGTGTCTAAAACCTGCCCATCTCCAGTGCTCCAGCTGAGCGGCTGCCCCGAACAGGATGTATGTTGGGACATGGAAAGACCGTGGCACCCCGCACCTTCCTGAGAGGCATGTTGTCGTGCCCGTCTGGAGTCTGTCCATCTGTCTCTGGGTTTCAGATGGTCACTGGCCACCACTTGTTAAGGCTCTAGCCAGAAGGGAGGGTTAGGGTGGAAGAGAGTTATTCCTGAAGAAAAAAGAAAAATTGAAAAGTCATTGTAATGAAGCTTTTTATATTTTTAAAAGTTACTATTTAAAAAGGTTGGTTTGATTGTTGTGTTTTAATTACCTTTTTCCTTCCAGTGTCTCAGTCATGCCTGGGAAGGTGGGGGTCTATGGTTGGTCCAGTTTCAGTCTGGAAACTGGGAAGCATCTCATCACGGAGCCCCTATATCCACTCGAAGCCGTGCCTCCCTGCCACCCCATCAAAAGTCTGTACAGGGCTTTCTATAATCCAGGGCCTACCTACACCACTGCCTGGTCTACACCTCAGGCAGGAGTGAACGGGGAACCCGTGGCTGAGATGAGTCTCACGGGGCAGAGAGGCCAGGGAGCAGCACCGTGCTCATACATGGCTGTCCACGGAAGCTAATTGGGCAAAGGCTAAGAAATTTCAAGTGAATATCATGTAATGAGCATAAGTAGGCGTCATGATCTTCGGGACCCCGGACGTCGGCATTTTTTGTAAGCTTCATTGATGTAGATGTGACAGGGTGTAGATGTGACAGAAGATGTTCAGTCTCTGGATCACAAAAAGTGTGCTTTTAAATGTTGAGCAAGGCAGTCAGGGCAAGGCCAGGTGAATGATCCCAAGAAGGCTGGAAAAGCAGAAGAGACTGAAAATTAATTCCCTGGCCTTCATATAATTCCCCATCACTGAAATAAGCCTCTCAGAGGACCCAAGATTTTAATGGTTCTCAACTTGTTACTGTGTCAAGGTCACTGTCAGTCACACCGACTGCATGCTGTCGCTTCGTGCAAGGAGCGTGTCTCTAAACAAGGGAGGGTCTCAGAATGAGGCAGTCTATGCCTAGATGGATCTCCTGTCCAACTGGATCATTTTTGCTTGACTAGACTGGCTGCAGGGAGGAACCCAACATCAGGCTTTAGGCTCTCACAGCTCCATTCCCTCTAGACCACCCTTTTCTCCACCCAGGATATAGTGAGCCAATGGCAGCTTTGAGCTTGTTGGGTGGGGGAGGGGAGAGAAGCCCCACTAGTGATAGGTGTGTCTTTCAAGGACAGAAGGCACTATTCATTCCATTAGTTCCTCACAGCTCAAATACCTGGATCTGTCCGGTCAAGGCTCCAGAGAGAGAAGGCAGACTCGGTCCCTGCCTGGTAATCCTGCAGGAGCCATAGTTCTTTGCCACCCACCAGCCTTGCATAAGCTCATGGAGCCTGTCCCACTTGAGTGCTCACCAGGTTCCTCAGGTCTTCCCCACTCGCCAATGGCCTTCTTCACCCTCTGCTTGGGAAACCAGTGTGCTCATGGTTTCCTGAATGTTCCTTCTAATGCACATGACGTAAATCATGTGTCACCTTCAACCTCTGTCTCTGAAGGGTGGCAAGAGGCCTTGATACCAGTTTCCTAGGTTCTTAAAGGAGTCACTCCCTATTATTTGCTTGGATGGGAGGTGGAGGTGGGGAACCAAGAACAACAAAGACCTGGCTCTGGGTATTCAGCCTTTGCAGCATTTCCTACACCTCGTTGCCTGTGGGTCTCTGCAGCTAAGTCTAGCTGTCCAGTTCAGACTTCAAATGAGCAGCATCCAGCAGGTCAGACTAGCTTTTCAAGTTCAGAGCTCTGGTGGTGCTAAAAAAGAAGGCCTTGGAGCCCTTCCTCTATTGTTCAAAGCAAGACCTCTTTTTAGAAGGGAAGACAGCCTGAGTCTTTATCCTCATCAGGGTATGTGCAAGTGCCTGGGTCTTCTGTGTTGGTATCTGACTAGACCACTCCTCCCAGCCTCTCAGCACAGCCCCTCCCCCCAGCCATTTTTGCCCCTCAGATACCCCCATCTCCAGATGATTGTTTACAAGGGTTCAAAGTATGAGTGTTCAGAGACCTGGATGTCAGGGCTAAGGGGTCGCTTCACAAGGTTGTTAGGTGTTACAAAATAGCCACCGACCCAAAATGATGGGAATATAGAATAGGGGATTGGGAGAAGTTTTTCTTTGGTACCAACAATATAAAATATTCTATACCAAACAAAGCCCAGGAAGAGGTTCAGATATGGTGGCATATGCCTTTAGTCACATACTTAGAATGGAGTGGCAAGTGGATCTCTGAGTTCAAGGCCAGCCTGGTCTACTGAGTGAGCATAGTCTATACTCATGAAGCATTTAAAAACTATTACATCAGCTGACATAGTGTCTCACTCCTGGAATCCCAGTACCTAGGAGGCTGAAGCAAGATGATGGCTGTCAATTTGAAACTAGCCTGGGCTATCTAGTGAATTTCAGGTCAGCCTGGACTACAAAGTAAGACCTTGCCTCACTCTCTTACCCCACTGTGTCCCCAGCCACCAACTCTGAAAAATTACAAAATGACCTTTGGTGTGTGAAGGGTTATCTATGTTGAGACCTTTGATTTTTTTTTTAAATCAACACCCAAGCCCAACCTATCGCCGGTCATCCTCTCAGGAAGGTTGGAGGACCAACAGCTTGTTTGGAAAACTAATGTAGGGAGTAAGGCTACCTGGGCCTTCTCTGTTGCCACTGATGGAAAGATTCCTTATGGAGGGCAGATGGCACAGAGCAGTCATGGAGCTATTCTAGAACTCACTGGTTCATCTTGTTCATCCATCCATCAACCACCCATCCATTACCTAACCCACATCCATTTACTCTTCACCCATCTATCTAGCACCAATTTATCCCATCCACCCACCTATCCACCTATCTATCCATCTATCCATCTACCCACCCATCCATCCATCCATCCATCCATCCACCCATCCACCCATCCATCCATCCATCCATCCATCCATCCATCCATCCATCCATCCAATGGGTGCTTATGTGATAGAATCTTACATGTTGCCAGGCCTGGTTCTAGTTGCTAAGAGGTAAGGATCAGTAAGACAATCCTTTCACGGAGCTCTCAGTCTTTGAGAGAGACAGTGACAGAAACCATGCTGTGAAATGTCATGGTAAGAGGCTTTAGCCTGGGCAAGAGACTCAGAGAAAAAGGACTCCCAGGAGGAACAAGAGCTGAGCATACCTGAAGGACGTAGGTGACACGCCAAAGGGAGGTGGGGAGGAACGTTCCAGAGAGAAGGAACAGCGTGTTTTAATATAGTTCTTATGCCACCTTCCTTCCGGCCCCAGCCCAGCTTCTCAAGCTCCAGTTCTTGGTGCCTCTTCCCTGTCACTGTTCCCCAGTCTAGAAGTCACACTAAGGGTATAGGATGAGCACACTGGTGGAGACTCCTGGACCAAGAAGCTTCTACCTTAGCCAAAGGATGCAGGTGACTAGGAAAAGATGGAGTAGGGGTGCAGCTCAGGAGCAGAAGGGTCAACACCCATGCTGGACTCTAGACATCTGGGCTCCCCGTGTGACTGCCATGAATAGACGCCGAGGTGGACATTGCCAGGCCCTCATTTGGGTAGCATACCTCTTCCTAGCCACTGCCCTCACAGTTGCCATTCCCCTGCTTCCTTTAACATGACACCCAGGAATCCATCATTCCTGCTGCCTGACCCTGACTCTAGACAGTGAACTCCGAGAACGAGGACTTTGTTTTGTATCTACACACACATCCTAGCACTTAGGAAGTGTTAGTTGATGAATTAGTGTGTGAGCAAGGCAACGCTAATATTCTACAGTGTCTAATGTGGTTTGGTCAGAGCTTCACAAGTAGCTCTTTTGCATGTCTTTGACTCTCCCACAAGATCCTTGCTTATATCTCACTAAACCCATTAATGAAGAAACTTTAGGAATACGTCCCCTTTGTCCATCATTATATAGATGTAGAGTTTCTATGTCACGGATGTTGATTGTGTAGTTGGCTGGCTGGACACATGGACAGACAGACAGATGGATAAATGTACGGGCAGGTGGATGGATGTGCTGATGGGTGTGAGGATGGATAGATACATGATAAGCCAGTAGACAGATGATGTGTGGAAGGAGAATGGATGGGTGCATAAGTAAATGGATGGATGTGTGATGGGTAGCAATGGATGGGTGTATGGACAGAAAGATGAGTAAGTATGGATGAATGTGTGGATAGAGGGATGGGTAGTATGAATAGATGTATAGATGGGTACATGGTTGGCTAGATCATAAATGGATGGACAAATTGATGAGGAATTTGGATACACGGATATATAGTAGATTGCCTCATGGCAGCATGCTCAGAGTCTCATAACTGATCCCTTAGTCAGAAGAGATGAGAAATTTTGGGGTGACAAGTAAGGGAAGGAAGCCCAGAGAAGTCCCTTTGGTGAGCTCAGACTTCCAATGTTAGACCCTCTACTCCGCGCTCTCCCTGGCTCAGTGTCTCCTGTGACGACAGTAAGAGAGGAAGACCCACTGAATGTGACACCATCCCAAAGGCTGAAGTCCCAGGTGGAATAAAAGAGGGAAAAGGAAAAGGCCACACAGTATAGGCCGTCTCTGATTCCCAGCAGAGCACTCTCTATTCTCTCTACCATAGCATTCTCATCCACAGCCCAGGAATGGCAGCCGGCACTTCTCAAAACTGAGAATTCTAAGACAGTGAGCCCAAATCTTTCCTCGGCTAGGTTGGCTCAGGCATTATGTCACAGTTATGGAAGGGCTGGCACACTCTTCCAGGATATACAGTGTTTGCCTATACGGTGCTCTGTCGTAAGTCTATTGATTATGTTCTTGGAGTTGAGAACAGCAACACTCAAATGTTGTTCCAATTCCTGCCATAGCACTGCAAATGGAAAGGATTCGCGTACGCTGGACCAGCCGCTGAGGAGATGACTCAGGGGGATAAAGTGCTTTCATAACAAGCACGAGTACATGAGTTTGAATCCCCAGCTGTGCTGCACAGTTTTATGTCAACTTGACACGAGCTAAAGTCATCTGAGAGGAGGGAACATCAATTAAGAAAATGCCTCCGTAAGATTGAGTCGTAGGCATTTTCTTCTGCCCATAAAGCATTTTCTAAGGGACCAATGCGGGAGGGCACAGACCATTGTGGGTGGTGCCCTCCCTAGGCTGGTGGTCCTGATTCTATAAGGAAGCAAGCTGAGCAGACCTAGAGGAGCAAGCCAGTAAGCAACCTTCCACAGTCTCCTCAGCAGCTTCCAAGTTCTGGTTCTCCCTCTGAGTTCCTGACCTGACTTCGATGATGAATCGAATAAGCGCAATAAATCCTTTCCTCCCCAACTTGCTTTTTCTTTGTTACAGTGTTTCATCACAACGATAGACACCCTTACTAATTCAGCAGCACACGTGTAAAAAGTTTGACATGGGGAGGGTGAGCATCTGACCCCTACCCTCAGGATCTGAGATAGGTAGATCCTGGGAGGCTTGCTGTCTAACCAGTCTAACATGAGCTTCAAGTTCAAAGAGAGGCCATGCCTCAAAGATGGGGTAGAGAAGCAGTTAAGAAAGATACCCAGATGCTAATCTCTCTTTTCTACATGTGCCACGAGGGGCCTCACCCCCACATATATATGGTACATACATGTAAAAAGGGGAAATTAAATGTTGGACTAAATATATTTTACTAGCATATCAGATACAAAGACAGCCCTTAGATAAATAAAAACTCAGGAAGCAGAAGGAGCCATCCCCAAGCTTAGACTAGCACACCCAAAATGACATAAGGCAATTGACAACCATTTTGTCATGACCTAATCATGAGAAATGGAGGTTTTTACAAGCCTTAAGAGGAACTGGTAGACCACATGGAGAAGAGTGGACAAGGATAAAAAGGGTTTGAATGACAGACATAATCGATTAAGGGTTATGACACAGCACAGAACTGCACAACCAACCTTTGGAAAACACACAAGGTTTGGAAAACACCAGATGACTCAGGCTTACCAATGAAATGAAACAGATAAAGGAGCTTACAAAAGTCAACACCAATTCATGACTTTAAACTTTAATATCTAGAGTTATAGATGGTTGGCAGCCATCATGGGGGTGGTGGGTGTCGGAATCGAACCCTGGTCCTCTGAAAGAGCAGACAATGCCCTTAACAGCTGAGCCATTTCTGCCAGTTCCATGACTTTTCTGAACATATCAAAGCAGAAAGCACAGTGTGTGGCTATACTAAGCCTACAGCCAAGTACTGAAGTATGATAAAGTTTTAGAAGTATTATTTTAGCAAGAATAAAAACAAGAATATTCTTTTTATGATTTAAAATTTTTATTAGCATATACCCATCGTGCAAAGTAATGGGTTTCATTGTCAGTTGTCTATGCTTTTATAATATTTACCCCTCAAATTAACCAACATAATAAGGCAAAATGAAGCGATAAACACAGATACAATGAGTGAAATGAAACAAGGCTGTAATTATTTGCAGACGCCTTGTCTGCATAGAGAAAGAATATACAACAATTAAAGCAAATAAGAGAGTCAAGTGACAGGATCCAAGATCAATATTCATTAATCAGTAGCACTCGTATTCATAAGCAGAAACCAATGGGAAACCCAATATAAAGAAAAACGCACTTAAAACAACAATGAAAGCTACCCGTGGTTTTATCTGCATATTTATGGAGGAAAAAAACCCACATCATCCTATCAAAGATTTTAAAAATACTACAGATCACAAGCTAAACTGGTGGGCGATTTTAAAACCTTCAGTTTCATTTGAAAGGATGCCTTTCTGAGTGGCCTCTAAGTGCAGTATTATGCAAACCTTGAGCATGTTGTTCTCTGTGTAACCTGACATTAGAATGTGTATGAAGAGTAAGGAGCCAATATATCACACATGACTTTGAGGACAAACAGGGAATGGACAGGAGATTGCCAGATAATAAGACGTGATAAAGTAATGGGAAAGTGGGTCACTGGTACGGTGTAAGCAGACCAACAGAGCACACTCTTACGAAATCCATAAATGGAGCCTACATAGGTGAAAGGGAATCCAAACCACAGACGGCAGTGGCTTCAGTGGAGAAAAGCATTCTTTGGCAAATATTTCTTGGAGAGTGGGTTACCTTTCCCCATACCCACGGTGCAAAGGTCAAACCTAGGACTTTGCATGTAGTTAGGCCACCACGCTGCCTTGCCAGCCAATAAGCCACATTTAGACTGCTAAAATGGCTGTCTCATAGAACACACAAACTTTAATCCAAGGGCCTGGGGGCGGTGGTTAACAGCTTTTTTAGCTTTAGATGGAATATCTGATAATGTATTAGCCAGCCTTTGCATATGTGTGACAAACAAGCAAACAAAACCCACCAACAAGACAACAAAAAACAAATAAACAACAACAACAACAACAAACCCTAACAACTTCAGGAGGAAGATTTCTCTTCACTCACAGTTTCAGAAGAGTCAGCTGAAGTTCTTGGATCTGCTGACACTGGCCTGAAGAGAAACAAAGCATGTAGACAGCAGGAACCTGTGGCAGAGGCTACTTGCCTCATAACGAGCAGGAGGCAGTTGCTGCAGTAACAAGAAGGGAGAAGGGTAAGATCCCAGTGACCTACTTCTTCTGTTAGGAGCCAGCTCCCACAGTTCCTCCACCTCTCCACAGTCTATTCAGAGCTTGAGTTCATCAGTAAATTAAGCCATTCATGAAGGCCAAGCTGGCAGCCACTTTCCATGGCTGGAAGCCAAGACCCCATGTATGACTCTGTGATCTTGTAATCACCTCATAACCCTGAGGAGAGAAAGGACCATTGAACAGAACCTAGGAAACAAAGCTACCACAAAGCTATAATGAGAGATAGATTAGATAGATGGATGGATAGGTGGATAGATAGATAGGTAGTTAAGTAGGTAGGTAGATAGATAGATAGATAGATAGATAGATAGATAGATAGATAGATTGATGGATAAATTTGATGCTAAAACTCAAAGTGCCTTTACAACAAGAAATGCCCAACAAGAAATAAGAAAATAATAATAAAATATAGGAATGCAATACTTACCATCAGCAAAACTAGACCATCTAGATTGTATAATAAATTCAGATTCTTCCGAATCAGTACATGAATGCAAAAAGCTAGAGGAGTAGGTAGAAGACAGTGGTGGGGACCTAAGGGGAAGGGAGCCGGATAGACTGGTAAAGGTCCAGACAGTCTTCATCTTGCTAGTTCTGAGGGAAATGCAAACAACTAATCACAGAGAGAACAGTCTACTCCCATCGGATTGGCAAGCATGTGGGTTTGACGAAAACTTGGCAATCTGCAAGTGGGAGAAGCGTCACCTCTCAAAGACCTGGCAACTCCATGCCTAAGAATGGACTCTGGAGGAACTCTTCTGCAAGTCTACAAAGAAATGTGGGTGGGACCTGGGCTGCCTCCTCATTTGGACAAAAATAACTCAAACATTCTGATCTTAGTGAGGAAAGAATTTGTTTAAACCTATTCTAGTTCTAATATGATAAGGTCATTTACAGGTATTAAAATGTATGAGCAAGAACTTTATATATTAACCAGGGTAAGTTTCAGAAACACAATGCTGTTTGAAAAGAGCGAGTCGCGGAGACATCCCTCTGTTTATGTAAGCCACAAATCCACATAAAATAACTATTTGAGCACAGACATTAAGTGGACATTTAAATAGGTGATAAATAGATAAATGATAGATGATAAGAAGATGCACAATAGATTATAGATTGTAGATAGATACAGATGATGTAGACACAGACATATAATGACCTGAGTTGAGAGGATGCCCCAGCACAAAAGAAGAGGGAAAGAAGAGAAATGAGTTTAGGCTGTTCACACCCATCTATCATATTTTTAAAATGTAAGTCTGGAATTGTGGCTCAGTGGTAGAGTACTTATCTAGAATTTCACATATGGGGCCTTGAGTTTGAGTTTGATCCCTAACACTGGCGAGAGAGAGAAGGAGAGGGAGAGGAAGAGAGGGAGGGGAAGGGGAGAGAGGGAGAGAGAGCTTAAGAAAACATTAAAATGTAATTTAGAAATTCATGGGCTGGAGAGATGGCTCAGGGGTTAAGAGCACTGACTGCTCTTCCTAAAGGTCCTGAGTTCAATTCCCAGTAACCACATGGTAGCTCACAACCATCTGTAATGGGATCTGATGCCCTCTCACATAAAATAAATAAAGTCTTTAAAAATAAAAAAAGAAGGGGTTGGGGATTTAGCTCAGTGGTAGAGCGCTTGCCTAGGAAGCGCAAGGCCCTGGGTTCGGTCCCCAGCTCCGAAAAAAAGAACCAAAAAAAAAAAAAAGAAATTCATCTCATTGATCTGGTATGGTTTTTTTTTCTATACTTAAATACTCTACAGTTAAAAATTTAAGAGAAAAGGAGAGCTGGGAAGATCAAAACTCCATGAGGAATTGCCTCTACGATGGTTTCTGATGACCGACAGGGTCTCTGATGGCATGGCACCCCCAGGGACAAAGAGCAAAGCTCCTGTAGCTCCCTGGGACACCTGGGACACACTTGATCTCTCTAGTCTCCAGCCCTGCAGCTTACCATCTACCAACACATTCTGAGAGCCTGTGTGAGCCGTCCCTGACTGTCTCGTTATGCTAATGATTTTATTAGCAGGCCGGAGCAGCTGTCTCATGCAGAAACGATGTGGTTAACTTGTTTAGCTTTTTTTATTGTGAACAACAAGCATCGAAAGTTGGGGGGTTGCGAAAGCTTCAGAGACTTGTGGTATTTCTAGCAGAAGTGGGTCACTGGGGACAGGCTTTGATATCCAGTGATATGTGACATCACCTCCGGTTCCTGTCTGAGCACTTCCTTCCTCACCTATTATAAAGACGTGAAGACTAGCTACCCAACTTTCCCACTTCCTAGCCACAAGTCACTCTTGCCCGCTGACACGCACACGCCCACCACCACCATGATGGCCTGAAACTTTGTACCAGAAAGACGTCCTCCAGCTTCTGTCAGGCACTCATCACAGAGATGAGACCAGTGATGGTTACAATAATAAAATCCATTTATAGTTCTCACTCAGGCCTCATAATTCCCAATATTTCTTTATGTGATTCACAATCCAAATATAGGCTGTATCTTTTAAGATCTCTCCCTCTCTCACCAAACTATTTATCGTTAGAGTTTCACACGGTTTGAATTCTTCTGACTGCTAATCTGCAGTTGCATTCTTTGGCCTGCTTAGGTTCAGGCAGGGTTTGGGGAGTCCTTTGGGAGCACTTGGGTATGTCTCTCTGTACGTTGGCCCTCACTGATGATTATTATGTAAATTCATTAGATAGCTAGTGTAACTGGAATCCTACACTCTGGTCTGATCTATCCTAACTTACTAAGTCCAGCTTACCATCCCAGAAATCCAAAAGTAATAGCGGATTAGTCTGCAGCGCCATCTGGGTTTGCATCACACACTTTAGCTCGTGTTCCTACTGTCTGACAAAATAATTCCTACAGCAAAACAGTAGGGGGTGGGGGGACAGAGACAGAGACAGAGAGACAGAGAGACAGAGAAACCCATAACGATCCACAGGAGACTTTTGCATCTAGTGCAAACTCTCAGACTGTGCTCACATAACTCACCGTCTTCTCCTTGGCTGGACCAGCATTCTCCTGGGGCCTTTCTCACAGAACAGACTTAGAACTCCATGTTATACAAAGCCCAAGAGAGATTTCCAAACACCCTGGCTCCTTAAGTTAACTTGTATCACTGCCCGACATTTGGTACAGCTGTTCCCACATATCTTCAAATGTCCTTGTCAAAAACAAATGGCTTGGTTCCAGAATCTCAGAGTTTAAACAAACAAAAGAAAAAAACCAAAACAGAACAATAACAAAAACACTACAAAGTCCAGAGGCCCAGTGTACACTGCAGGAAAGGATCGGGGATCTTACTGTGGGCCCACATACTTATTTCTTGGCTTCAGGAGAGGTAGTAGAAAATCCCCAAGCTGAGATTAGGAAAGGTCCCCGAAATAAAATGAATCCCAGCAATTGTATGGGACCATTCAGTCTCCCCTCTTTATCACAGGCTGAAACATTGCTATTGGCTAATGCCCCAAAGGCATTGTTTCTTCTAGCTGGATCATCGAGGTTTGTCCCTGCAATTTTAGGTCAAAAGCTCCAGTTCTGAGAGCCTCAATAGCCTGGAATGCCATCCCAAATGTGCCAATCAAAGAGAAGAAAAGAATCTTTGATGGGTGGGATTCCATTAGGAAAAACAGACAGAGCTGGAGTAAACCCATACTGTCTTCAAGGGGCTGAAGGGGACGCTGAGATTTTACAGGAAAATAGTGGGGGGTATTGGGGAGCTGGGGGTGGGGTTTGCGTAGCTGAAGGCACAGGTGACTAGCCAGGCCAGTGATGTGACTGAGCGGTCATTGCGGTCATTCTGCGAGGGAAGCAATCTAGTTCCTTGAGATGATTGCTCCTGCTCTGAGAGGCACCCTCAGTTTCCAATATGAGTAATTTTGCCACCTTTGGGAGTGATCTCATCAGGGGCCATGTGCCCTGCCATACTTGTTTGAGAGATATTGATCTATCTGGTCATTTTGGAAACGCAGGGTAATTGCAGAAGAGAGGGTCTTGGGAGGAGGAAAGCAGGTAAGGAGGCAAAAGAGAGCTGGTGGGAGAAAGAATGGAGTTAGGGAGGCCAGGAACCGAGTGTGCATGTGTAGGAGCTTCTATGAGTAAAAGGAAACGCATCTCCCTTCAGCCATTTTGCAGCCGTGGAGTGGTTTGCGAGGAAGGTGCATCATAAATGCTTGTACATTTCAGTTTTTTTAAATAGTAAGTTAATACCTTAGTGACAAAAGCAACGTAAGGACACAGAAGGACAGCAACGGGGAGGCCAATGAGATGCTAGTAATACTAGAATCCTCAGAAGTTGGCCATTTGTTCTGGGGAGAGGGCTCAGTGGGTCAAACTTGCTCAATGTGGATCCTCAGAACTGGAATCAAGCCATGGGTCCTAGGGCAGTAGTGCTTGTCTGTAATCCCCAGTGCTCCCAGTGATGTGGGAGGTGGAGGAAGGCCAGCTAGCCTAGTATACGAAACAATGAACAAGACCCCCTATTTTAAACAAGGTGGGCAGTGAGGGCCAATACTGACCTCCGCGTGTACACCCGTGACACATGGACTTGCGGCCACATTCACAAATGAGCACAAAGATGTCTATAAAAATTGATCTCTGAAGATTTTCCTTTGAAAATATCATTGTGGCAATATGGATTTAAATCACTTGGTGTGTTTCAGTCAAGAGGCACTATGCTTACCACTTATCAGATTGTCCCCACTGAAACCTAAGAGCTAACAAGGACTTCCCAGCATCACTGCTGGCCACTGAAGGGCCTGCTTTAAATATGGAGGCAGCCCTTCCCCACAATGCTGAGTCCTTTCAATGAGAAGTAGAATTAGACACCATACCCTGCATGCCAGGGGTGCTGGATGCTAATAGGATAACCACTATTTGGAGGCCTTTCTGGAAGAGGGGGTGGTGGATTTTGTGTACTCATGTGTCTGTGTCTGTTTGCTTATTATGCATGTGTGTTTGTGTGTAATATGTATATGAGTGTGTGTATGTATGTGGTTTTGTGGGCATGTGTATGTATATGTGTGTTTATGCACACATGTGAGTTTGTGTGTGTTCATTTGTTTTGTGTGCATATGTGCATGAGTGTGTGTATGTGTGTATGCGTGTGTGTGTGTGTGCATACTTAAGCTTATATATTAATTTCCAAGGACTGCTACTACCTGACACTCAGAGAATTACAGGATCTTATTGGTCTCGATGATGCGTCCTGACTCTCCAAAGCAGATTGAAGTGTGGGTGGTTCAACCCTGAGGGAAGGTGAAGGTCAAATCTGTCCTCTGCTGTATCCCTTTGCCCCTTGCCTCACTTCTCTGATACTCACCTGTGACTTTCTGAAGGACCGAGCTCTGGCTTTGGTCACTGCTGTGTATGTGTGGCATCCAGCTGAGTGTCTGCCATGACGGATGCCTGGTCAGCAGTTACTGAAGGCCTGGAACACCAGGCCTTCAACGAACAGTTTCCTTTCCTTAAATAGAGAAGTAGAAAGAATAGAATCTGAAAACCAGCTCAGAACCTGAAGCCAAGCCTCTCCCCCTACCCAGTCATGCATTCATTCAATAACAGGCAAAGCAGACCTGCACTGGAGGCTAGGGGCACAGGAGCAGGACCACGCCCTTCCAAAAGACCTCTGCTGATGGGGAAAGCACAGCTCACCAATTACAAAGCATTACCATTAGTATGTAGTGGGCTTGAACAGTGTGCCGTAGGGCTCCTCAGGAGGGGCAGTGGGTAGATTTTAGAAGGAGCAGAAGGGGATGCATCCATGAAGTCTTCGCAGAGAAGATGATTTTTGAACTGGTTGGCTGAGAGAAGAACCAATTTAGGCACACTGGTCTCTGAGCTGAGTGGTTTCTTCCTTAGATGGAGAACCCCCAGGAACTACTCTTTAGAGAACTCCTAGTATCCTCTAAAATGGGCAGAGCCCCCTGGAGTCAAACATTCGAGAGTCACAGGGATCAGTCAATTGTCCCTTAGCGATATGTTCTCTAGTCCAGTACCCACCTTCTGACAATGGCCTGCTTATCTTTAAATTGCTTTTGAAAGCAAATGTCTATCTAAAGAGTAATTTGGTAAGGTGACTCTAGATGAAAGCCCAGTCTCTCAGGAGCTAGCAATGAACAATTTGCCAGAGCTAGCCCTGTCTGCAGCTCTTCCAGCTCCTTCTGCATGAATGGAGGTGAGGCAGTGTCTTAGAGGAGCGTTGGGCCTCAATACTCACACCCCAGCTTGCTCCAGGACCACTGTTCCTGATGGCTAATCATCAACGTGGAAGGTTCTAGAATCATCCAGGTGACAGGCCTTTGGGCGTGCCTGAAAGGTGTTATTTAGATAGGATTAACTGAGGTAGGAAGACCCATCTTAACTATGGGTAATACCATTCTATGTCAGACCAGGCAAAAAGGAGAAAGCCAGAACACCAGCTTCAGCTCTGCTTCCTGACTAGCTCCAAGTGCCTTAAACTCTCTGATATCCTCAAACCCACCATGATAGATGGTACCTTACCTCCTTTCTTGCATTGCCTTTGCCTGGGTATTTTACCACAGCAATAGGAAAGAAGCTATTGTGCCTGCTGTGTGGGCTGGTGGCAATCAGGGCCTTGTGAACTTACGGGTGGGTGGAATCCTGATCTGGTCTGATCTCTTTGTTACAGATGAAGAACTGAGGACCAGGGAGCCCAGATAACGAACTAGAAGTTGCTTGGAAGCAGACACTGTTATATCTTGGTGTCCCCGGTACCCAGTGCAATTGCAGAACCGAGGAACCAGTTGCTCAAGCTGGGCACCCAGAGCCAGGTGCCTGGATTTTGCATGGCAGCCCTCCCCACCCTCCCCAGCTCCACCACCCCGTTCAGCTTCCTCTTTCAGTTCTTGTTGGGGAATTCCAGGGACTGTGCCCTCCAGGGGAACAATGTTCTCCTCTCTGAGCCTCGTACTTTCTACCATGCCTCCAGGTTTCTCAGTCTCTAGGTGCTCTGACCAGCCAAGGACCGGGGACAGAAGGCCATAGCTTCCCTCTCTCCACTCCTCAAGGGCTTCCATAGGCCACAGCCTGGGCCATCATCTGCCCCATCCACCTGCCTGGAAGCCAGAGGTGGAAGACACCATGGGGTTGGATGGGCATAGGAGTGGATGCATGAATAAAATGGGGGAGGGCAGCCAGCTCAGCACCTTCTGTCCTCCCACACTGTGGGCAGCACCTGTCTGCTCTCTCTTCCCTTGCTTCAGAATCTTTGCAGCCATGACATTTCCTAAGATCTACTTCACTTAGTCTTCAGAAGTTAACAGGACCCAGCCAGAAGCCAGTTGTGATACAAGCCCACAATGTCAGCTTCAGGGGGTGGAGGCAGAAGGATCAGGAGTTCAAGGTCATCCTGGGATACCTATGAGTACAAGGCAAACATGGTTACATGAGAACCCCTCTTAAAATAACCCAAACAACAACAAAGAAAAAACATAGTAGTACCTAACACCTGCCTCCAAGCTGGGGTGAAGACAGCTAGTGGTCCTGTCCCCAGATGGCCCTAATATTCCCTGACTGGGGTTCCCAGGACATTAGCACAGGGCACAGGACCCCATAGAAAGCATCTACTGAGTTTGGGAGTCAGGATAGCTTCATGGAGGAGGTGAGGTCTGAGCTGGACTTTGAAGGACAAATGGATGAAGAAGAGACCCCCCTGGGGGGCAAACTTTGGTTTGCATAGCTGAAGCATGTGCAAAGCCTGCCCCACGGACAGCAAGGAGAGGGGTTCACTGAGAACCTGTGAGGAGTCAGGCATGTCCTCAGGGAGTTGAGGGCATGCTTGTCTGGGGTAAGATTTGAGGTTAGTTAGCCACCAGGGTGAGGAAGGGACAAGGTGTCCAGCAGTGGACAGCTGGCAGGGAGAATCAACCAGGGTGAGTGTGGCTTAGGCCATGTGAGAATCATGAGCTTGAAAGAGTGACCTATAGCAACCAGGGCATGGGGCGGAGCTCTGTGGATATAGCGCTTGCTTAGCAAGCGCAGAAGCCCCGGTTTGGAGTCCCAGCATCCCATAGAACTAGGTGCTGTGACATCTGCCTATACTTCTCTTGGGAGGTGGAGGCAGGAGAATCATATATTTAAGGCCAGCCTGGGCTGCTTAACAAGGGAACAACAAGGACTGCATGAGACCCTGTCTCTAAATAAATAAATGTAAATAAACAAACAAACGAAGAAGTATTCTGAAACAAGCCAGGGATGAAGGGCCTCATCCCCCCTTACCTGCTATGTCACACCATCATTGGTGCCATGGAGCTCAGAGAAGGCCCTCCATGACAGGGACCAGTCCATCTGCTGGGCCAGTGCACAGGAGTCCTGTTGTCCAAAAACTCAGAGCTGCAAGTCCCAAGTTCTTGGTGTCCTGGGTCACACTGTCATCCTGCATTAAGAAAGGCAGTTCTGTTCTTCACCTCTCTCAGCCTCATGGCACCTTTGCCTCCATTTCCCCTCCCAGTCCCTCCTGGTAGCCATGACCTGAGTCTCCTCATACCTGGGACAACTGCCATATGTTCTTGTCTCTCCATGGTGCTGTCTGGGCTTGGCAATACCTCACAGACTCCTCTGCTATCATCAAGGACTTATCCCAGGGTGAATGGACCCCTCAGTCTACCATCTCCATGAAAACAAAAGGGGGTGAGGGGGAGGGTCTAAGCGATGACTCTGTCCCAGATGACTGTCTTAATTGATTTTTCCTCTGTGCCTCAGTTTCTTTTTCTAGATCAAAGAGGGGAAACCAGATCTCAGAAAGCCAACCTTTGCCACAGTGGACGAAAAGCCCTGAGCAGTCTTAGCCCCTGCCCTACTGCAACCCCATTCTGCATGTCGAATGTCAGAGCCAGCTGTGTGGAGGGGCCCAGGACCCCACGTGCCCTACACCCACAAGCACCCCGCTTAAGTCCTAGCCCAGCCCCAAGGCAGCTCATCTCAGCACTCTACGCCACCGTGAGCACAGCGGCTGCTCTTGCCCCTCAGGCGGCCACACTGAGCAGATGGCAGGGGAAGCAGCGGGCTGTCAGCTGCTGTTATCTCTTGCTGATGACACGGAGTGTAAATTTTGTTGGCAACACTCCCTCCTGCCTCTGCATGCCACCAGCTTTAATCACTGTAATTGAGTTATAATGAATGATTGTGCGTTCACATTGTTTGAGCCGGGCACAGCCGGAACAAGCCAGTGAGCTGGGCGGTCCAGGCAGGGATCTGCACTACTCAGAGAGGGGGCATTGCCTCCCTCCAGGCCTCAGGCTTGAATCTCCAGCTTTGCCCGCCCTCGGGTTCCCTTCCCCAGTATGGAGGCGGCTATCTCCACAGTGGGTGCCCGCCTTGGGCTACACTGTATTATCAATTTGAAAATGACAATGAATTTAGACTCTGGGGGATTTAGAAGACAGAGATAAACAAGAAAAAGAATGTCAGTGACAGAGGCCACTATGTCCCAGACATGGGGTTATAATCACTCTGCTGTCCTCTTCATTTTGGTATTCTTTCAGAGTTCATGGCAAAAAAAAAAAAAAAAAAAAAAAAAAAAACTCTAGCCAAGGCTATCCTTGAACTCACTATGTAGCCAAGGATGACTCTAACATCTCTGTTCCTCTACCTCCCAAGTGCCAAGATCATAGGCATGTTTGTTGGATTTATGCTATGCTGGGGGCATGCTAGGCGAGTGCTCTCAACTGAGCTACAGAGTCAGCCTTCAGAAGTCTGTTCTGTTCCGTTCTGTTCCGTTCTGTTCCATTCTGTTCCGTTCTGTTCTGTTCTGTTCTGTTTTGTTTGGTTTGGTTTGGTTTGGTTTGGTTGTTTGTGAGACAAGATTTCTCTATGTAGCCCTGGCTATCCTGGAACCTGCGCTATAGACCAGGAGATCTGCCTGCCTTTGCCTCTCAAGTACTGGGACTAAAGACATGTGCATGACCATGACTGCCCAGATTTTCAGATTAAAAAAAAAAAAAAAAAACATACGAGAGGAGTTACAGTTGCTGCTCCCCGCTGTAGTGAAGTCTGAGTGAGTCCTCATCACAAGACCTATTGCAACAACTCTACTGGGGGAGGGGCAGTCTCCAGAGCTGTCAGCCTCGGCTGTGTGTCCCGCCCCCTCCTACTTCACAGGGCTAGAAGGCTGGCCGCCCAGCTGCAACCTCTTGCTGAGCCTGCTTAGGGTAGGGCACTCAGCATGCAAATGACAAATGACTCTGCTTTGGAGACATGAAGCATTTCTCCCTTCGTACTTTCTCCAGGACCCCTCTACTCAACAGAGAAGCAAGAGGTACACACACACACACACACACACACACACACACACACACACACACAAACAAACACACACAGAGGTATTCACAAGGAATACCTTCCTTGAGACAGTTTATCTCTTCCAGGAGACCAGCCATGCCCCCTATGCTGTCTCTGGGTAGTGAGCATTCCTGAGCTCTGCTGCCTCTAGCTGAGTTGGAGCACAGCTGTGACGGTTAATCTCAGTTGACAACTTGACAGAATCTAGAATCACCTGGGATGGGCCTCTGGGCATGATTAAGGAGGAATTCTGCTGATTAGGCTAATTGAGATGGAAAGTCCTGCCCACTGTGGGCGGTACCATTCCATGAGCCAGGATCCTAGACTCCATAAAAAGGAGAGAGTGAGCTGAGCACCAGCATTCATTGCTCCCTGCTTCCTGACTGCAGCAGATACAGTGTGCCCAACATTCATTGCTCTCTGTTTCCTGACTACAGATACAGTGTGATCAGCATTGTTGTTCCTTGCTTCCTGACTCCAGATACAATGAGACCAGCTGCCTCACTCTGGCCTCTTCATTTCTCTTCTGTCATGATGAACTGTAACCTGAAACTGTAAGCCAAAATAAAGCCCTTTTCCCATAAGTTGCTTTGTTTTCAGAGTTTCTATTTTTTTAAACAAAGCCCTAAGACAGAACCCTACAGAATTTGCTGTTCTTTGGGGAGGGTGAGAGTATCTTTTTAGAATATCTTGTCAGTTCTGACACTACCCACTCCAATACATCCAGGGACTCAGTGGTGACAAGAGGCAGAGGGGTTACCTGAGACTGGTAGGAATTAGCCCTAGGAGACAATGAGAGAAAGAAAGGGTATGAATCCCTGTACCAGGCTATGGTCATGTGGGGCAAATCCTGATCACCCTGACATGAGAAGTAGTAGGTTGGAGGCCAGCAGACAGGATCACATGCAAGATCCACATGACTCCTTTCCATGTTTGCCCAGAACCCAGGCGCTCTGCTCTATAATGATGAGCTCATAAGTCAGAGATCACCTGATGTGTCTTCCACTCTTCCCTGTAGCATCGGTTACCCTTCCCTTCCCACTCTTTCTTCTTCCTCCTTCCCCTCCCTCCTCCTCCTCCTCCTCCGCAATCCATGAAGGCCTTGAATTCACTCTGCGGGTAAAGATGACCATTAACTCCTGACCCAGTCCTACAACGCAAGTGCCACACATCTATATCCTAGCACAGCTTTTATTTTCTATCAAGTAACAATAATTTTACTTACAAATGTATGATTTACACTTTACAGGGATATTTCCAAATAAATAAGATTTATAACACGTAAATAATACTTCTTCTTAGAGATGTGCCCACTGAGCCCTGTAGTGTAGGCACTCTATGTACGCGCTATGCCCTTTTCCTGCTTTTCTTCTGCATCCACAGACTAGACTGGTTCATAATAGGTGCGCAGCTTCATGAAACCTGTGCTTTAAAAGCCAGGCTCCAGCGAGGTGCTGGCCAGTACCCAGCCTCTGGCCCCTTCGTCCCTCATCATTTTCACAGAGTGGAGCTTGTGAGCCTGGTTGCCTTGAGGCAAGCCGCCCTCACGGCAAGGCGTGATGCTTGTGTTTGGAGTACCTCTCAGGAAGGCATGTCAAGTGCCCTCTGGAGACTGGCTTCT
This sequence comes from Rattus rattus, assembly GCF_011064425.1. Taxonomy (NCBI): domain Eukaryota; kingdom Metazoa; phylum Chordata; class Mammalia; order Rodentia; family Muridae; genus Rattus; species Rattus rattus. The sequence continues at coordinate 55,739,553 of NC_046161.1, forward strand.
CAGAAAACAATGATTACTTTGGCGAAGTGTTCTTTGTGAGCACAGGGCCCAGGTTTTAGGGTTTTCTGGGCCTTGAACCTTCTCTTTTGATGAAGCACCCATGTCTAGGATGAAAAGCTCCTTCTTTTGTTGTCTGGGGAAGCTGAAGCAGTTAGCAGCCTTCATGTTCTGTGGGCACAAGGGATATCAACAAGGGGTACACGCCCTGTGCATTTCCTGTCTCCCAGTCCTTCCTTCCTCAAATCCGGAAGAGTCCCACATGTACATGAAGGTACAGCGACCCCCATCCTGTGTGCTGGCTAGGCCTTGGGACACACAGTTCACGGTTGTTCACCAACAGCCACATTTTCAGTTTCTCGATGGACCTCAGGGCTTCATCGGACAACTGATGCTTCTTTGTGCATTGCTCTTGCAAATACAAAGACATGGGAGCATTCAGGCATGCAAGCACACACAAGCACATGCAGAACCCCTCTCCAGTCTGATGACTGATGCTGGACTTTCTACCTGAGCTCCACTGGCAGGGCCTGAGAGCATAAGGGGGAACACCTTCTCCTCTCAGGAGATACCACCAGACCCCCAGACTATCCTGGAGCTGAAACACCACCCCTCTCACAAATGTGTAACACAGCGGTGGCTATCCCAGAACGACTGCTCTGAAGATACCTCTACCTGTGCCCCCACAGACCTCTGAGGCCACACTGCTGTAATAGATTCCTTCTTTCTCCTGGTGTAGAGCTGAGGGTCTGTTGCTTTCTCCAGACCTGGGGTAGCTCTACTTGGCAGAGGCACAATCTGCCTTTCCTAACCTAAATGGAGCCTACCGGTCCACACTATCAGAAGAAGACTCCTATCAAAGGCCAGGGATATAGGAAGGAGGCAACTGTTTCCATAGGCCTGGGAGAGGGGACCTCGGATAGTTAAGGTCTTTTTCTTTTCACGAAAGTACCTTTCATTCCTGGTGTCTCACCTGACCTCACAGCTCTGTCTCCTGTCTGGACTTCCTGGCAGAACATGCAGCTTCATGGTACCTGGGTCAAGGCAACCCCTGACTTCTTCTGTAGGACCTGACATAGCATCTTCTCAGAGATCCAGGCTCTGCCTTGGATCTGGACAACCCTGAACACTATGGTATGGAAAGCAACTGATGGCCCAGAGCCACTGAGCTTCCTCAGTTTGCCTCCTTGAAGACCATAGTGGTTCAGGCAATGGGCCCTAGCCATGTTTTCTTGCTGGTCCGGGTGACCCTGTGATGGGCAGAGCGCTGAATTCACCACCTGTATGTGTTGGCAATGGAGGGAGGCACAGAGACAGAGTTTGTCTGGAGCCCAGTCTCTCTTGCTCTGTTGCCCAGGATTATAGGCTTGGGAAGAAAATTGGTAAAAATAAGTCTTGTATAGACTGAGGGTGCAGCTCAGTTGGTCGAACTCATACACCAAAACCTGGGTTTGGTCTCTGGTGCTGTGTGAACTTAGTACAGTAGCTCACATCTGTAACCCCAGCACTCAGGAGATAGGGTATAAGGACCAGAATTTCAAGGTTATAGTGGACTACATGGTAAATTTGCCCGCCTAGGCTATATAGACTCTGCCCCCCACCCCCGTCAAAAGGTGGCCTTGTGGACAGTCAGGTGCATGAAGGAGGGATGAAGGACTCTGACTGACCTTGGAGATTGACCACAAGTCTAACTTCCCTGAGCCAGATCTCAGTTACTCCTGGACCTGGTTTGTCCTGCAGGTGACTCAGGCCCTGCTCTTCAGCTTTGGGTCTCCTGTATACACATGTTCTCCAAGGAGGTGTTTGCATGAGCTCTCGGGGTGCTCAGTAGGGATGCTTTTACTCTGGCCCAGGAAGGGTTTGGAGTCAAGTTTGAGGTTGCTTCTGAAGGGTGTCTCAAATGAGAAGTGGTAAGTGACCTCTGACCTCTTGGCCATGGATTGATACAGACCCCTCCTGCTTCTTAGAATCACTGCATTGCTGGAGTGCAAAGGGACCCTTGGGAGCCTGCCACCTTCTGGCAATCACTAAGGGTCTAATCCTTGTGGCCTCCAGATTGTAATACCATGCTCCCACGTCACAGGGGTAAAGCCAGGGCAGAGATGGGAGGTCAAGGGGTGAGGTCTGAGCCCAGCCAGGGCCATTGTCTCTTCCTACCTCCTGCCTCCGAGCACGCTGGGCAATGACTCTTGTCTACCTGCCAGGATGCCCTTGGCTAGCACGTTCTTGGCTAAGTCTATTGTTCCACTTTAGGTCAGGCTGACCCAGGCCTCACTGTATGGGATGAGACTCAGGAGGCAGCTGCAACAGCTGTTGCCGTGTGTAATGGCTCTGTACCCGTGGACTTGGTGCCATGGCAGCCATTCCTGGCAGGGAGTGGACAGTGCTCCATGGTTCCTCCTAACTGTGGCCATTTAGGAGAAACTGGGGGACGAGAGAAACAGCAATGAGCTTTAGAGGAGAGGTGACCAGGAGAACCATGTTCTCCTCTAAAGAGGAAGGCCACTTTTCCCATCCCAGGGCAGATGGGTCCATAACAGCCTCGATGGTGCATTCTGGCCTGGACCACAGCCATAGCTTGAACAAGGCTCCTAAAAATGGTGCTCTTGGCTCAGGGCCAGTGAATCTAGCAGGGATTGTTCACATCTGACCAGGGGGCTTAGGGGACAGGAAAACCCCCAAAGCAGGGTACACACAGGTGAGGAAGGTAGGCAGAGACAAAGGGCCCTGACTGCAGCCTTCTTAGGGGACAAGGAGCACAGGATAAAGACGCTTGTGCTTGAGTTTTACGTAAAATCCCCAAGGGGTTGCACCTTGCTGAAGTTCTGAGAACCAAATGAACTACGGCATGCAAGGCACTTAGCAGGCGGTGTGGGACATAGGTGCTTGGTAAACGACGAGGAAAGAGCACACTCACCTGGGCTAACCATAGTAGGTCCTCTCTCCTGCAGGAAGACCATGCGGTCATCTCCCTGGACCCCTGGCTAGGGTTTTAACAGCAGTCTCTGACTTCTTCAGCAGCTCATGAAGGTAGGGTTTGCCTCCAAGCATGACAAGACACTGGATTGAGTTGTTTAGAGCTGCTTTGCCAGACTCAGGGCCTGGCTGCTCCTTACAGGGTCAGCATTGCCAAAAACAGGGGGGCTAGTGGGAGCTAGGGAGGAAGACAACCCAAAAGCTAGAGTAGGGGTTCCACCAGGGCAAGGAGCTAAATGGTGCAGGTGGAATCCTCATGAGGCATTGCAGCCTCGGGAGCTCCTCACCAACTGTCTTAGCTTTCTACTGCTGTGACCAAAAGCACCCGGGGAGGAAAGGGTTTATTTAGCGTACAAGCCCTGATCGAAGTCTATAATTGAGGGAAGCCGAGTCAGGAACTCAAGGCAGGACCCTGAAGCAGAGGTGGTAGAGGGTGCTGCTTATTGCCTTGCTCTTCATGGCTTTCTCAGCCTGCTTTCTTATGCAAGCCAGGATCGCCTGCCCAGGGGAGGTCCCATAGTGAGTTGGGCTTTCCCACATCAACTACTAATAAGAACGTGCCCCACAGGCTTGCAGGCAATCTCACGGAGCCATTTTCTCAGATGAAGTTCTTTCTTTCCAGATAACCCTGGCTTGTGTCGAGGTGACAAAAACAAACAAACAAACAAACAACAATAACAACAACAAAACCAACAGCAACAACCAACCCACCAACAAACAAACAAAAAAAGCCATGTCACTGTACCGGTTTCTGGAGCTCATCTTCTGACTCAAAGGCCCACCCGCCGTCTACCCTCTCAGCTAGTGAGCCCCTCCGGAGAGACCATCTCTGCTCTCCGGCTCAGTCACTAGCAAATGCGGCTTTTTATTTTTGTCTTTGGGGAAGTAATATATTCAGTCTTCAGAGTCCACAGTTATCCACGCTAGTTAGTTCATCAGCCTTTCCCTCAAAGACGCACACCCTCGGGATCGGCACACATGATAATTTTTCAGCATCAGCAGACTCAGAAAACTAATGTGAGCTTGCTTGGGCAGTGATGCCAGGAGGGTGTTGGAGTGTGGGGTTTAGAATAACCACCAGCTTGCCGTCTGCTGCCTCCCTCCCTGACTGATGGAGGAGGCTCTCGGCAAGCTGAGGTTGCTAGTCCCTTGTAAAAGTTTGGGGGTACCTCAAGTGTCCCATAAATGTAACCCTGGGTGTGGATCTGGTGTGCCCATGCGTGCCCTGTCTCCACGTGTCTCTGTGCAGGGCTCTCTTTGGAGCCTGTGTTTTTTTTTAAAAGGTCAACAAAACCAAACACACACTTTGTGAGCCACCCCTGTCCTGCCTTGAAGCACTTGACCAAGAACATTTTGGAAAGCCTTGGGAGGCAGGTCTTTCCCTCCTCAAAGGTAAATTCCATGAGGATGAAGGCTGCGGAGGACGCAGGGAGACAGCTGGCTGGTGGCCAATTCGCCTTGTAAAAAGGATCCCTGGTGCCTGTGGAGCCAAGATGAAACAATTCTTTGGAATTAACCAAGCTAATTTTGACGAGCAAACATTTTGCTACAATGAAAGTTTTTATTGTAGCATATAAAAGTCAAAACAACACCCAGTCCCCTTGGGGAAGACAGGCGGCAGGCAGAAGAAAAACAGGCGAGCGCTCAGGCTCTAACTAATCATTGTGAAATCAAAAGTGCTCAGCACCACCAAATTAAATGCACCTAAAAATACCCGGAGAGGAGCCTGAAGGGGAGCCCCGGAAGCTGAAAGAATCCCACACTGCAGGCTCTTTAACACACGCCATTGTGTTCCAGGAAAGAGGAGAGCCAGAGAGAAAGCTTCTGGAACATTCCTTAGGAACGGTTGCCTGGCTCGCATCAGAACCTAGACTACCAGTTGTTAAGGGTTCCAACCTGGAAGCTTCCAGACATGCAGAATATCTCTGCAACGCTAAGCACTTCTGAAGCCAGCATCAAAGGCCCAGCCCAGTCAGTCAAGAACACATCACAGCAAACATCTGGAAAAGGGGTGGAGCCCCAGCCCATTGCAGGATGGAGTTGCAGAAGGGTGGAGTTGCAGAAGGGTGGTGTCCTGACACCTCTGCGGGAGAGAGCTGCAGATGGGGGCTGAGTCCAGAGGATCTCTTGGCATCTCTGGTCTTGCATGTGCTCTGTGGAGACCCTGTAGTCAGCAAATACCCTTCAGATTGAGGGGTCATTTCGAAGACAGGCTGAAGGCACTGTGGAAGTGATTTCATTTGAGGATGCTGTCCTGGGCTTCCCCAGTAGTCATCTCTTGGTGGTGCTCAGGCCCTGTCCCTGTGAAGCAGCACCCACCTACACTCAGGTTAAAAACTCAGCTCTTCTTGAGCCAGCAGACCTTTGGTCACGCTGAAGCTCCCAGTCTCAGGTTCCTCATGTACGGAAGGGACCACTTTAAGATGTAGTAGAGAGTGTCCCTCACAGGAAGCTTGTGAAAGGGATTAAGGGTGTATCTCAGGGCTAGAGCACTTGCCTAGCATGTATGATCCTGGGTTTGAGTCTCTCCATTCGGAAGAAGAAAAGGGAAAGGAAGGGAAGAGAAGGGATGAGGAGGAAAGTGAAGGGGAGGGCACGGGAGGGGAGGAGGAAGAAGGGAGAGAGGAAGGAAGGAAGCTTTTGAAGCCTTTAAGGATTTTTACACAGGATCTGTCCCTCCCCCTCAGTAAAAGCAGGACAAGTGTGAGCTGTTAATATGTTCAGTCCTCTCCCACTCCCCATTCTGGTTTTACAGATGAGCTCTAAGGGCTAAGGAGACTTCCCCGTGGTCCTACAGCCAGTGAAAGGGCGAGTTAGAACCTAAATCTGCTGACTCTGCCCGGCCTCTCTCCTGGTGTGCACTCCATCCAGCCTGGAGTGTGACCCACACAGTGGGGATGTTGGGAGAGAGCGAGCTTGTGGGAGGGCCTCGGCGAAGCTGTAAATAACAATAGCAGCTGCTTGGCTTTAACATTTGTGACTTTAATCCTTAAATGACTCCACAAGGCAACTGTTCTTATCTCCAGCTTACACGTGTCACCATCATCGTGTTTGGGGAGGGTAAGGAGAGGTGTCAGATCCATTGCATGGGATCAGATGTGTCAGGCTCCAGGGCCTGGGTCCTTCTGAAAGGCCAGGATGTAGAGAATTAAATTGTCCTTGGACTCACAGCCCTTCTTGCTCCTGAGCTGGCAATTTCTAGGTTCCCATAGTCACTCAACTAGCACTCCAAGTTCTGTGACCCAGAAGGCCTCAGGGCAGCCAGCTGCACCCTCCTTCTGAAGCATTCCAGGTCTGCTCCAGCGTAGCCTTTTCCTCCTAGCCCGTTTCTCCTCCTGCTGCTGGGTGACACAGGTCACATCGCAAGGATGAATTGAGTAGTCCAGGGCACGGTCTAGAGTGTGTCATGAAAACCAAGGTGATAGGTCACCAGACATCTCCTGACTTAGAAGGCCACATAGAATAGAGGGGACAATGCCTAGAAGGCCAGTGAAGGGGACATACTGGGACATCCCTCAGCTCACGTAAGGTGGTGATCTCTTGCCTATATGCACCATTCCTAGGTACACATATCCAGTTCTAGCTTCACTAGAGGAGGTTACCTGCCACGACCCTGTGGAGAAGCCAGGGCTTCTCTGCACCCAAGATCACATGGCTACCCAGAGCTCTTAGAAGGGAGATCTACCTGGTCTCTCTTCACCCAGGTGCATCCTACATGCATGAAGGAGATGGGAGGGGAGACCGGGCAGGGCTCAGTGACTGGGAAGCAGCTGTGTTCCTTCCTGTTTCCGCTGCAAACCAGGCCAAGCCAGCTGAACCCAGCCTTTTGCAGCAGGTAAGGAAACAAAACAAGAACTCACATCAACCAAACAAGACTCAGAGCCCCACATGCCAGGCTCTGTGTCCCTTCTTCAGTCTTAGATCTTGAGGTATAGACAGTGCTGGGGAGGCTGGGTCTGGCCTTGGACTTGGGAATGCTATGTAAGTCATTTACCCTCTTAGTCCTCTGCCTAAAGTGAGGAGACTGGGTGGGCAAGATTGTTCAGTGTCTAATGGTACTTGCCACTAAGTACCTGGCACCTATAGAGTGAAGGGAGAAATCAATTCCTACAAATTGTCCTGTGACCTTGACGTGCAAGCCAGAGGTTGTGCATGCTCTCAATCAGTCAATCAATCAATCAAATGATCAATCGCTCATCCATGCCATTAAAAGATAAAGAAAGGACTAGTATCTGCAGCCCTTCTTAGCCCTGCTGTGTGCCATGCATAAACAGCACTTCCTGTGTCACAGTGCTCCAAATGTTATCACAAGTTGGACATCCCAGAACTGACCTCCGTGTTTGCCAAACATCAGAGCTTCTGGGAGCTTTAAAAGTCCTTTATGCTTGTCCACACCCCAGCACCATCAATCTTGTGGCCTGACTCCTGCCATCAGTATTGGGGAAAGCCTCGGGAAGAGTCAGGCTGGCGGTGAAGGTCAAGGCTCCCACTTCTCCACCCAGCAAGGAGCCCTGACAGTGAGCCCTGACTGTCAGTCGCAGCAGCAGAGCCCTCTCCAGCTTGCCCTCTCTCCAGCTTGTCTGGTAACAACAGTCCCTTGGCCCCGGTTGCCCTTATAAGGATCAGGGTTGCACCACCATGAGTCAGAACCGTTCTATTACTTTGGAGAAAGCTGAGCAAAGTTTATCTCCTCCATTCAGACACTGGACAAGGGGAAATGTCTCAGACCCTCAGAGGGAAGCTATTTGAGGACTATGTGTGGAATCTCCTGGTGTGCATACAGTGGGTTAGCCTGGAAGTCAGGCAACCGGGCAGAACCTCAGGTTGGCCTTGAGTAGGTGTGACCTCTTGCCTGGGACCTCTTAGCTCACCTTGTTTCCCATGTGAAACATGCATGGTTGGTCCGGGGCGAAGTTCCACAGAAGTTAAGGCATGGACTGAGAGAATAGCTTCCTAGCTCATCTCATTTCTGTGCCTGTTCTTAGTATTGTCCTGGTCCTCCGTGAATGACTGAGCTTGGCTATCTGAGCTGTCGGAAGGTACAGCATCCAGGGACAGCCTCACGTTTGCTAACTGGGGTTGGGCAGGCCAACAGCAAGGAGAGTGTATCATCAAACCCCTGCATGCAGCTCAACTATTAAGCTATCACAGTACTACAGTCCCCCCTGTCATCACAGGGATGCCCTTTGAGCCTGGTCTTCAGTGAGCCATGGAGAGAGATGAGGAAGATGAGGAGGAAGCAGAATGGTTCTGAGCATTTGCCACGTGCCAGGATGTTCCTGGAGCGTTCATTTCTCACACATTACTACATCCAGCCCCAGACTCAGGATCATCTCTGCAAGCGAAGAGAACAGAATGTCCACAGGAGAAAATAAGATCTGTCCCTGGCACCGGGCAGTCACAGCAAGCTGGGTGGGAGCTAGAAGTATGGGCTCTTCAGCTCAAGTCCCCGATGACGATCCTCCTCCCTACGTGACCCAGCAATCCGTGTTACTGGCAGCCTCTGGCTTGGCCCAGTAGGAGCTAGTTATGTGGTCTCTAGGGTACCAGCCTGGCTCCTGGCCTGCTGCTCCCTGCCCCTTCCAGCTGCCTGGGGTGTATGAGAACATCTGAAGTCAATGGGCTGCTTCAACAAGATGGTTCAAAGGGAGATAGAGATCAAAGGCAGAGGAGGTCAAAGGAGCCACAGTTAGATCACCCTGGGATTAAAGTGGGGAGCTGTTCTCCCTCTGACAGAAGCCTCCAGGAGGCCGGCCTGGTGCCCCCAGTGCAGCTCTGGCTCAGAATCCCAACCTCTGACAGCGATTGCTGGGACAAAGGGAGGGGCAGAGACTGACAGCCACAGAGGAACAGGGTCAGGATGGGCTGTGCTGGGGCAGGGACGGGTAAGGAACAGAAAAACATTAGGCCTGCCACCACGGAAAAAACCCAAACGGCCCAAGAAAGAGCCACAGCCAGTAAGTGTGGCAGTGTTTCATAAAAAAGAGTAACAACGAGGAGGAAGAGAAAGAAGAGGAGGAGGAAGAGGGAGGAGGGGGAGCGGGGAAGGGAGGAGCACAGGAGTACCAAGGTTAGCCACAGAGGCCTCAAGTTGGTGACCAGGGTTCCTTCCCTTCTCTTCCATGGAGGGTGCCAGGCAGAGATTGATTTCCCATCCCCCACAGGCTGGGGGAGTTCTGAGAAGGTGGGGTTTTCATTCCTCGGCCTCTTAGTGATTCAATCCCCATCCCTTTCCCAGGGCCCAAGAAGAGCAGGCCCATGTCAGCCTACGGTGCCTGGGGCTTCGTGTTCTCCAGTTTTCTCCTCCTGGCCCGCTCACTCCCAGCCTGTGTGCCTGTAAAACCTGCTCCAGCCTCTCCTTTTTTCTTCCTGGAGCCCACGGGGGTTTTAGCCCTCCCTCAGGATCACTTTAGGCTGCGTCATTTATAGTGACTTAGTATCCGTATCCTAAAATTCAAGCAAGCTAAGCACCGTGCTCCTCTCCCCTCACATCCCAGGCCCTCTGATGTGTTCACAGAAGGCTCTGGAACATGCTGCTTGGATTCCTATCAGGCATATTACCTTGGTGTGAGCCACCCCCACCAACTTGGCCTTTAGTCTGGAAAGCAGGGAACAGAGCAAGAAAGGGACAGGCAAGCCACTCAGACCTGATCTGCATCAGCCCCACCCCTACCCCTTATTCTGGAGTCTCCCCAGGGCCCCAGCAGAGCAGTTGGGTGTACACTGCACCTTACTGACCTGGCTGGGATCTGAGAACCCCCAACCTGGCCCCGTCTGCTTTCTCACTTCTCCTTCTCAGTGGCTGGGCATCTGCTGAGCACCCACATCCTTGTCCTCACCTCAGCCAGACACACCCTCTTCCTTTCCCCAGAGACTGGTCCTCTGCGACAAAATGAGACCCATGGTCTCTTCCAGTGGATGAAGGAATGCCAGTCCACCCTCTGCCCAGAGGATCAAAGGCTGCCCCCAAATTCCCACACTCAATGCAGATAAAATGGGTCAGGCAAGGGACAGTGGCTCTGCCAGCTTCCAGTCACAATGCTGTCCCTGTTAGCTTCAATGACAGAGGCAGCAATGGGGGGATATGGGTGAGTAGGTCTCTAAGCACGGCACTGGCAGTGTCTAGGCTCAGGTGACCAAAGGACACCAGACATGGGGCTCAGAGACTTGCTGGGGTCACATAGCCGGTGTGTGGTGAAGAGTCACAGTTACATCTCCTGAGTACTCTGTTAGGCAAGGCAGGGTGCTGCCAGTTGTCCTGTGTGGCCTTGGGTGAATGCTGTCATGTCTCTGAGGCTCAGACTCCCTGTGAGCCAAGTGAGGACTTAGACTCCTTGGCTTCTTTACCTCCCTTTTGTAACCATCCTTGCCGGAACGCAGGACCTCCCTCCCTTTGATTGTCAGACTATTAAACAATGGAACTGAAGACACTGGAATTACCCAGGGACTCTCGTGCTGGGAGAAGAGAACAACATTGGGTCCCTGGTGCCAGAAAGGGAAAACTTGTTTCCCAGAAAGTGATCTCACAGAATTCTAATAATTTGTCAGACCACCCACGAGAGAGATGAGGGCCAATACAATGAAGGGACCATACTTTGGTCACAATTGCTTAGCTATGCACAGCTCCTGCCCTCTCTTTAAACCTGAGCCCTCTGTCAAGACCCTTAAGATAGATCTGGTTCTGGTGAGGAGGGTCACCACACCCCGTTGTTCCTCTTCTCAGGTGAATAGATCCTCATTTCTGTTTCTTACCATTACTTGCCCGTGTGGATTATTGTGGGCCAGCAGTAGAGCCTACCTTGGTAGGGCTGCCAGAACCCAGGCTCTCACCCTAACGACTTTGCCAACATGTCCTCTGCTGGTACTTAGAAATTCCATGGGAAGAGCTCTGCCATTCCATGTAGGGGCATCACACGGATAATGAGTCAAGGATGAACGGGAGACAGACTGTAATCCAGTGCTGTCCCACTGTGCTTTCTAGCACCGTGACACAGACCAAAAGCAACTTGCCTACGTTGGATCGCAGTCCGTTGAGGAAAGACAGGGTGGGAACTTGAGGCAGGAACTTGGAATAAGAGCTGATTCAGACACCACTTACTGGCTTGTTCCCCATGGCTTGCCCAGGCTGACTTCTGATAATACCCCAAGACTATCTGCCCGGGGCAGCTCCACCCATAGTGATCTGCACTCTCCCACATCACACATTAATGAGAAATGTCCCACAGATTTCCCTGCAGGCCAATCTGAAGGAGGGATTTCCTCAGTGGGGGTATTGCCCTCTTCCTAAATATATCTAGTTTGGGGTCAGGTTAATGAAAACCAGACAGCACAGGCATGGTTCTTACAGGGCAGTGGGCATGAGAAGCAGGTCACTTGGGATTCAAATGCCAGAGCCCAAGAGACTGGCCTTGGCCAAGGTCTGTTGAGGAGGCTGCCGTGGGTGGGGCCATTTGACTGCAGGAGTTGATCGGGAGGGCAGGAGGGTTGGATAGGAGAGTAAGGGAGATCATGAGAATTCGAGGCATGGTTGGCAGCCCGCAAAGACACTGGCCACCAGGAGCAGAGAAAGCAACGACTTTCTAGCAATTTCCCTTTCAAGCCCTCTCTTCTAAGTGAGCGTCTTTTAATTTATTAAGGGAGAGATTTTAAATCATCCTCCCTCTCCCAGCCCACCTCTGTCCTCCACTGCTGAGATTTCCCGGGACTATAAATTTTGTTTTAATGACAGTTTAGAAAATGAGCAAATCTTTGCTGACACTTTTATCACCTCCAGAATACTTTTAATAAGAGGTTTCAGTAGATTGCATTCCTGGAGGGGGAAGGGAGAGGCCAGCCCGAAGATCTAGCAAGCTAGGATGGCTGTTCTCCCAGTCCAGTCCCAGCTCAGCAGCCTGATGCCACCCACTCATATCCTCCTCACCTCCAGAGGAGTCCCCACCACGTACCCCAGTCCCCCCAGTGCCAGCCTCAGCCTGTCAACCCACTCATCTGGCAGCCTGGGGCAGATTCACCCCTCCCCATGTCCTTCTACCTCATCTGTAAAAATCTTGCCTATGTGCAAGAGATAATTAGCACAGACCTATTAATAATGGTTAAGCATAATTAGCCACTGACATTCAGTACCACACCTAGTTCTCAGACCGGCAAATCAGGCCCTTGAACATTTCTCAACCTGAGAACAGAGCCAGCCCCACTGGCCTGGACAGCAAGGGGCCAGCCACCCTATTGATGATGGCCTGGCAAAGCAAGCGGCGGATGGTTTGGTGTCTCCCTGGTCAGGTGTCGGGGTGGGCTGCGGTGGGCTGTGGTGGGCTGCGGTGGGCTGGGGAGGCTGGGTTCTGCAGCGCCTGCAAGGTGCTACCTTTCAGAGTTCTCAGCAGAGCTGGGGAAGTGAAGCCTACCAGCCTCAGGGAGGCCAAAAGGAAAGTTGACCTCGGAGTAGATGGTCTACAGCAGTGGTGTGTTGTGTTGTGGTGTGGTGTGGTGTGGTGTGGTGTGTGTGTGTGTGTGTGTGTGTGTGTGTGTGTGTGTGTGTGTGTTTACTGAACAGTAACTGATGCTGGAACAGGAGACTGATTGGAAAGAGTGGTGGGACTTGTCACAGTTACAGGCTTAAAGAGAGCAAAGCCCCAGAGGGGTGAACATTTAAAGGGATCACTACAGAGCCGAGAACTGGATGGACGGAAGGCAGGCAAGCATTGAGAAGGTGGGGCTTGAGGGGATGAGGCAGTGGGTAACCTTTAAAATGGCTACTTTAAAATACAGCAGAGGAACAGACAGACTTCATTTTCTTTAAGAAATACTCAGGTATGGTGGTGCATATGTGGAATATGGTCCCAGCATATGTGTAATGCTAGGACCAGGGAGGATGAACAGAAGGATTAAGAACCCAAGCTAGCCTTAGCTACATAATGAGATCCTGTCTTCAAACGCCAAGTGCCAGAGATGTAGCTAGAAAGCGCAATGCCTGGGGTTCAGCCCATCCCGAGCACTGTGAAAAGGATCTGATATACTGTCCAGGGCAGACTGATTTTGTCTTTTCATATATTGTTTTCACCTTACATCCTAATCACAGCCCCTCCTCTCTCCTCTCTTCCCAATCCCACCCTTCCAGATCCCTGCCCAGCTTCCCGTGTGTCCTCAGAGAAGGGGAAGGCCCCTTTGGGTACTACCCCACCCTGGAACATCTAGTCCCAGCAGGACTGAGCACCTCCTCTCCCACTGAGGCCCAACCAAGCAGTCCAGCTAGGGAAAGGGGATCAATGGCAGGCAACAGAGTCAGAAGCAGCTCCTGCTCCAATTTTTAAGAGACCCTCATGAAGACCAAGCTGCACATCTGCTACAAATATGTAAGGCGCCTAGGTCCAGCCCCTGCATGCTCTTTGGTTGGTGGTTTAGTCTCTGTGAGCCTCCCTGGGCCCAGGTTACTTGACTCTTTAGGACTTCTTGTGGTGTCCTTGACCCCTCCAGCTCAGTCAGTTCTATTCCCCACTCTTCCACAAGAGCCCCCCAAGCTCCCCCTGATGTTTATCTGTGGTCTCTGCACCTGCCTCCATCCACTGCTAGATGAAGCCTCTCAGGAGACAGTTATGCTACGTTCTGTCTGCAAGCATAGCAGAGTGTCATTAATAGTGTCAGGTATTGGCACTGTCACCTGAGATGGCTCTCAAGTTGGGCTGGTCATTGGTTGGTCATTCCCTCAGTCTCTGCTTCATCTTGTAGGCAGGACAAATTTGGGGTTGAAGGTTTTGTGGAAGTCCCATCTGGCTACAGGAGGTGGCCACTTCAGTCTTTATATTCCCCTTCTGGTAGGAATCTCAGCTAGGGTCACCCCCATAGACTCTCCCATCCCAAGTCTCCAACTGGTCCCAGAGATGCCCCTCACCAATTTCTGTTCTCACCCCCCAGGAGGGCAGACTTTTCATTTGGAATTGTAGTCACCCACTGGCTGATCCACACCTCCCGAGGTTGTCATTCTGAGGTAGTCACCAAAGTAAGAGGCGATTTCTGTGCTCGGAGATCCTGACGTTTACTGAACACCTACCGTGTGCCACTCAACATGTTTGGCTTTTGCTTTTTTTTTTTTTTTTTTTGTTGATGCACTTAAAGAGCTTAGTGTAGGGCATGGCTATGAGTGGGGTTTAGCTTGCCTTTTATCTTTCTTGTTGGAAGGAATCCTTAAAGCCATGGCTGAAAGTAAACACCAGCTGTGATGTCGCACGCCTGCAATCCCAGCACCGGGGAGGTGCAGACAGGTACAACCTTGGGGCTTGTTGGTGGGCCAGCCTATCTTCTTCAGTGAGCTCCAGGTCAGTGAGAGATAGTCTTAAAAAAACAAGACAGCCGAGAAATGACAGCCGACATTACCCTCTGACCTCCACACGCATGCGCACAAACATGCTTATGTAACTCCTCTCCACGTGCATGGGCACATGCATGAATATGCACACACACAGGTAGAGGCATGGAGAGGTTGACAAGCTCTCCCAGAACCACACTGAGGTAGACTCAGTTCAAGGTTTGAACCTGGTAACTTTGCTCCAGGGCTCACAAACTCCAGTCCTCAGAGGGCTAAGTCTCTCTCTGACCCAACAGGGGAAGGACCTTAAGGTGATCCTGGCCCAGAAGCAGAGCCAATATCAGGAAACAGGGCTAAAGGGCCAGACTCCATTTCCTTCAGGGAGAGGCTGCTTTTCTTTACGTTTTCCTCAGTGTGTTTGGAAAGGTAGGATTGAGGAAGCCTAGTGTTGCCACACCACGTCTGTGAGTCACGGGCAAGCCTCTGCCCTCCTGAAGCCTACCTCCTGGCTGCCGGTGTCAAGAGTGTTCCAGTCTCAGGAGTCCAGAGCTTCCTTCCCACACTTACTTCCTGGCCCAGATTCATCCTTCCATATTCTGTAATTGGTAGCTATTATTGTTATTATGGCTGTAACTATAGATCATTAATTTACAGTTTAAAAATGCTTCACCTATTTCATTTTGCACTGTTATTTTATTGGAGAATTAAATTTTTATGGGAAATTCTCCTAATTGGCTGGATTCGGTGTCATCTCTGCTCCTTGCTGGCTGGCTGCACCAGCAAGCAGTGCCACATAGAGCTTCTCCCTGGCAATGCCCTCCCAGGCCTCTTGTCTTTGTCATCATGAAACGATGACTCTGGGCTAGTCTTGTTGGACTCTGCAGATGTCACCTCCCGTTCTGACAACACCGTGGTCAGTGAGATTAGAGGGGCCTGCCTGAAGTCACCACGCTGGCATTCAGAACTGAGTTTGCCTGTCTCTAAGGCCCATAGCTTCCAGACAGCAGATGCAGAGTATAGAGGATAATCTGCATGGAGCTGGCCTTGTGACAACAGAAAGAGTAACCAGCTAATGACTGTCCCCAGGACAATAGGGGCTTTCCAGTGATGCTTCATCTCTAAGCTGAGTTATTAGTGAACTTGGAAGAATCATCAGCCAGTGGGATAGCACCTATGCCATCAAATGTCCTCCCCACCCTGCCACGGGAGGCCAGGCTCGCCTTTGGAGTTTCCATACAGTTGTTTCCTTGATTCCTGTTACTGGTTTCTCTGCTGGTTCCTGCTAAGGGACCAGATGCACAGCAGAGAAGGGAGCCACAGTCGTCCCTTGCTCCTTCCTGTCTAGGCTCTAGGATTTGCATAGCCTTTCCCGTCCACCATGACCTCTGAGTGAATGAGGGGCAGCATCACCCTGTACTGAAATACATGATTTAGGGGAACCTGTCTTGGGGCCAAGTGTCTGTAGACCTTGAACAAGTCACCTAACCTTTCCAAAACTACTTTCCTTAGCTGAGGACTGGAAGAGTGCCTTCTATACAAGTGTGTTGTATAAGGGTTTCCTGTTGCCAGGCATCTGAACACACATTTGGTCATAGGCAATATTAAATCCAGTTTACTCTCACGGAAGCCCATGGATGAATAGCAGATGCTGAAACAAAGCCATGTTTTAACAAATCCGTGTGAAGCACTTCCACACCTAAGGTAGCTAATAGATCTCTTAGTATTAAGCCAAATCCTTTATGTTGTATTTGGTTTTATTGGGTACTTGAGCTTGGATTTGCCCAATGTAGATTCAGCAAAGGCCCAGTCTGTCTGCTCAGCACTCCACCCAAAGCACATGAATGGGTCGTCAAGACAGTGGATGTTCAAAGTGTCTTTGTTGTTAAATCAATGGTCTCGTTTGGTGTTCAAGCCTCACACCAGCCCTTTGAAGTAAACGCCGTGTTATCATCGCTAGCCACAGATGAGGAACAGAAGAGTTGTAGAGAGGTGAACAGGACCATGGGGCTAATGCTTGATGTGACCAGAGTTTAGACTTGGGCTCTGGTTCACTACCCCGCTGTGAGCCTGAATTGTCTGTCAGGGACCCATGGACAGATAGCAAGAAGCCACATCTTATGTTCAGAGCTCTGAGTGCACCCTGCCCCATGAGCAAATTGAAGACGGTAGTCTGAGGCTGGGCTTTGGGGTCTCTGGGGAGCAAGCATGAGTGGGGCAATTGCACTAGGGGGTAGATGACCACAGACCACAGAAAGAACTCTGTGGACCATAGCCGTGTCTCAAGGTGGCACGAGCAGATAAGGAACAGCATGTCATTTCTGTGTCCTAAACTGGTGGTGGTGTTGGGGGGTGGGTTCTATGTTCTCAAAAGGAAATTAGCACTGGCTAGAATAAGTATGGGGAGGGCATGAGAGCTCTGGCTAGGTGGGACAGAGAGGCGTTCAAGGCCTATCTTGGGCATGCAGATTTCTTCATGGAGCGATGGGGTGGTGATAGTGGGCTTTCTTTAGGGATCCAGGAAGTCTCTTGGGGACAGAGGCCATCAGCTCAGCCCTGAGCACCCTGAAGGTCCATATTGACTTATCTACTGGCACCCAGGTCTGGAATGCTGAAGTCCCCAATAACATGGCATGCGCCGTAGCTGGTCACACTGACATCCTCCTATACTTTAAACTGTCTCTCTGTGATGCCCATCAGAATTCAATATAAATGTCCCCAGATCAAAGTGGTACAGTATATTTTGAGAAGCAATGGCAAGAAAAACGTCTGCATGTGTTCAATATGGGGGCAATTTCTTTCCCTGCGTGTTTCCAACTTACAGTCAGCTAATCGAAATCCATTGACCCAGAATGCTGACGGGACCTGTGATTCTTTCTAGGCCACAGCGGGCTGAAAACTCCTGTGGGAAAGCATCTGCCTTATAAGAAAAAGATCTCAGGTCTGCACCAGGGTGACTCTGAATCCAGCGCTAGGGAACTTGCTTTCACCTGTCTGGACCTCATCAGGAGGAAGCCACGGCGTTGACTTCTGTGCAGGAACAGGCCCTACTGGATACTGCCCCAGAAGGCCTGTCGATTCCTACTGAGAAATCAAGAGCAGGCTGAAACTCTCTGAACAGAGGTATCCCAGGGGGCTAAGGGTCTGGGCCACTGTGTCTTCATTTCTCGTGGGTGCCAGGGAGTCAGACACTGGTGAAACCTTACATATGAGTATGTTCATAGCTCAGTGGGTGAGTTTGGGAGTGTTGCTCTCTGGTGGCCCCAGCCATTGGAAATAATTTGTTATTTTTGTTCCGGGTCACACTAGGAAGACCAGTAAGGTGATCCAGAGACCTGGCAGCATCCTCACCTCCTTCCTCAGTATCTAAGCTGAGGCTGAAGCCTGACTTCCCAGGCCAATCTTTGCTCTGCCTGTGCACCTCTGTGCACTTAAGAGCTGTGAATTAACCTCTCTGGTCTCCTAGCTTCTCCCCAAGGCAAGGTTCACCACAGATCCCACTTTTGCAAACCCCTGTGGCTCCACAGAACTTAAGCACTCTGCAGCTGTGATGTCTCCAGGACCCTGATCCGCTGTCTCGAATTCCTCCACGCTAGGCTCACACGGCTCTGATAGAACCGCCTAGCAGCTGTGCTATGTCTTAGCGATGTGGATTGCATATGCAGAAATGTATGCGCTTATCCCAAGGCTCTGTCCTAGAACATGCCCCCCTTTTCTCCATTTCTGGAGTCCTAAGAGATTTGGATCCTCAAACTCTCTCTGCCTAAGGAATTTGGCTGAGGCACTATGGTCCTAAGCTCTTTCTCTCAAGTGTTTTCTCAAGTGCTGACACAAACATGGCTCTCACTGTCCAGATAGAGAGACTGGGGGGCTAAAGGGCTCATCCTGGGGGCCACAGCTGAGAAATGGAAGGTTAGAGTCTGGCTTGACCTCGGCAGGTCAGATGCTGCTCCCTCTGTAGACTTCCTTGATGTCAGACCCCACGAGGCCAGAGAGCATGTCTGGTTCCCCACACCAATCACCAAGTCCGTGACCAAGTCTTTGACTGTTAAAGATTGTGAGTGAATGAGAGCATGCACAGGCAGGGGATGGTGTGATCTCTGCTTGAGTTGCCAGGCAGCAACCTAAAGAGAATTAAAGAAAGAAGAAGTCTACGGGTAACACCCCAATGAGCTTCCCATCCCACTATCTGTACCCCAGTCCCAGTCTGGCTGTTGGGGGTCTGTTTCTGTCTGCTTGGTTTCAGCACCGAGGGTCTGAGAATGGGTGGTCTGATGAGGGTCCCAGGTTTGCTGAGGCCATGGACATCTTGATGGGCACTCAAGGCAGTTGGGGGCTACCAGAGACAAACTGCCTGCTTCTATTCCAAGAAACCTTTCTACCAGTGGGCCCTGGAGAAATGGGCTCCTCCCTACTTCATGAGAACAACTGGGTGCCCAGGAGAGACCTTCAAAAGCCACTGCCAGGTCTGGCCTTCAGAGCACATCCCTCTGCCCCAGCTCCAGGGAGAATGGCCCCACTGAGATCCAGCCACAGTGCACTGTAACCTCAAGTTGTCCTCCTCCATAGAGAAGACACCCCAGCATGGCAGGCCTTTCTTCTATGGAGGAAGCAGTCCTATGAGGGGACCTCCCCTAGGGACACAGAAAGTGTGCACTGTACCCAGCCTGCCTACCATCTGGGGACACGGAGGCGGTGAGAACAAGGTGACATTTCAGAGGTTTCTGGTTCAGCAAAGGAAAGCCGATGTTGTAATTAGTTGGGCTTACCGTTCCTGCACCTCACTGCTCTCTGAGCCTGCTTTTGCTCCCTGGTGTCCCCTGTTGTCATCAGCCTCAAACTCATCCTCAAGAGCACATTTATCTAGTGGCTGCCACCCACCCTCCTATTCATCATGGCCATTTGCCTAATTAGTCCCACCTTCTCTCTCTGGTTGATTACCTGCCATATGGTGGGTGAGCTGCAGACTCTTGACCACCCCTGAGAATAGCCTCTCCATGGGGCCTGAACTAAAATAGGCCAGTCTTTCCCTCTTTTGCTACCTACCCAATGCCCCCTCCCTTTCCTTCATAATGAAAAAGACGACCCTGTGATTCTGTTAAGTTCCCTGGCAATGGAGATCATTTTGGAGAAATTGGTTGTGACTCTGTTAACGACCCCTGGGTCGGGTGTTTATGTAGCAGAGGACAAACTGCCCTGTTCGCAGCCCCTCAGAGGGCAGAGGAGTACAGATGTAAGGTGGTGAAGCACACGCTTGAGGAGGATTCCTGCTGGTGGAGGGTGAGGTGCGTCAGTACAGTAACCTCATATGTCTCTTGGGCATGAAGCCTTCACCTACCTCCCAGTAGTCTGCAAGGACAGTGACCATTCTCCTCCATCCTCTGAAGTCTTACTCCAGGTTGGTAGGGTCTCAGTCTTGCTTCCTTCCTCTTCCTCACCCTCCTATCCCCAGTGGACAGAGCAGGATGTTCAACAAGAGCTCAAAGGCTGCCCCTACTTTCTGTGGCCATGTGTGCTGGGGGCAGGTTTTTTACCTCCATGAAGTAAGTCTTGGAAAATTTCCTGTCTCTCTCAGAAGCTATGGGCAGACACCTTATGTTTTCCATGAGTGTCCAGGACTGTCGTCTCTCACCTCAGGAGGACAGCAGCCGATCCAGGGCGGTGCGACCCCCTACCTAGCACAGACTGGAACTAGTAATGCTCGGTCCGAGCTAGCAGTGACTGCAATGGACAAGTGACGAGATACACTCCTACTCCAAAGTAAAGAACAAAATGGAGCTAATGAGCAAACAAGAAACGTGCTGGAGTTTCTGGGACAGTGTGTCTTGAGAAGACAGGACTCATGCTTGCGGCCTTCAGCAGTACTGAGTGAGCATGTGCGGTGCCTACAGCAACCATCTTCCAAGTGTGAAGGTTGCTTAGCTGAGGACCAAAGTCAGCCTCCCGAGGGTTGCAGAGAAGAGCAACTGACGGTCACCGATAGCATCCTCCAGCAACTGAACCGGCAGAGGTGAGATCCACTGACCCATCCTTCCTATGACCCAGCATGATCTGCATAATGACTGGTAGGCTTGGCAGTGTCCCTGTGATCCTGTGCACTGAGAGGGTCTCCCTCTGGAAGGGAGAACATTCTGACCAGATGTGAGAGCTGGAGTGCTCCTTCTAAGGGGTTCTCCCTTGAGCCTACATGACGGCTCGCCACTAAAGTCTAGATCAACAGTTTTCAACCTTCCTAACGCTGCGGCCCTTTAATCCAGTTATGGTGATCCCCCAACCATAAAGTTATTTTCTTCGCTACTTCATGACTGTAATTTTGCTTCTGTTATGAATTGTAATGCAAAAATCTGTGTTTTCTGATGGTGTTGGGCAACCCTTGTGAAAGGGTTGTTCGACCCCCAAAAGAGGTTGTGAGCCACAGGTTGAAAGCAACTGGTCTAGAGGGACCAGAACAGGCTGGCAGAGAATTTTATAAGTGTGAGTAAAGCCGGGGCTGCGGAGTCTCCAGAGGGTAAGAAGTGAGCCATACCCTAAATGCTGCGAAGCCTTGCCTAGTGAATAGTTAGTTTTCAGGGCAAATGGGCTTTCTAAAGGCCCATCCCAGGCTGTTCTCAGACTTGAGCTCTTGATCCTCCTGCTTCCACTTCCAAAGTGCTTGGATTCCAGGCATGCGCCCTCTAGTTTTGTGCAGTGCTGGAGATAAGACCTGGTAAACAGGGAGGCCTAATGCCCAGGGGCTCTGCCTCAAAGTCTCCTCTGGGCAGTCCTTGCCTTCGGGTACAAGCAACTCACTGCTGGGTTCCCCATCTGCCCAAAGGCCTTGCTCAAGGTAGGAGAAGACTCTGAAGATGCTCCTGAGCCCCAGAAAGAAGGCCGGGAGCTCGGGTCGAGTCTGAGTACACCTCAGTGGGGCTGAACTCAAAGGTGGGTGAGGTACACATGACGGAACGGGGAGGATTGTTGTGGTAGCCGGAAGTGCTTGCTCTTGAGTGTGAGGTATCCCTGCTGATACTCAGGGACACTTGGGGAACCTCCAGTCCTGTGGTTATGCCCTAACCAGCGAGAGCAAGGCTGAATTATTCCTCATGAGCCCAGAGGACTTGACCTAGAGGTCACTCCAGAGGGGAAAACTGCACACCTCCAGTTCACCTCCTTCCACTTTTTCCCAACTTCGGGGTGGCAAGGAAGGAGTGTTTGTTCTCTAAGACGAAGCTGCCAAGAGGGACCATGGAGAGCCTGACCACCTGGGAACTCTCCACAGAAGTGAATTTTATGCAAGGATTAGAAACGGTCCTGATATTTTTTTCTTAATTGATTCTTCTAATTGCAAATCAATATAGCTAATTTGCCTTGTGGTTGGGTTTGCTTTGCTGTGAAACAATTGGGGGCCCTGCAGGATTGTGTGAGCGGGCAGACTTGAAAGACTCCCAAGAGGGCTGAGGTGGACTGCAAGACGAGGTGGGATTCCTCTTCTTTCCCCATCATCTGCCCCTGAGAAAGTCAGGAGAACAGAGACAATGGAAACAAAGGAAAAACTTAGAGGCCAGGAAGCAAGCACTTGGTTTCCAGCCGCCCTAGGGAAACAAGGTTCTCAGGGTGCGCCTGTCACACAGAGTTCTACCCACGGCCCTTTCCTCCAGGTTTCCCTCAGAAGCACCAATATGGTCCAGAAATGATTCTCACCTGGCACATCACTAATGTTTTCTGTGTACTTATTGTGTGCAGAACTCCAGGAAGCCCTTGAGACTCAACAGTGACCAGCAGTCTGTGGACAGAAAGCCACCGGGAGACAGTGATGTTCAATGGAGGAATCAAACAGGAGTTGGTTGTAGAACCATAGCTGTTTGTTTGGACAGGGGTTCATCAGGAAGCGCTCGGTGGCTGGTCCAGAGAAGGGGGACTACACATCAGAAATGTCCTTAAGGCAGCAAAGCAGGAAACTTCAGGGTGCCTTTCCCTGTTCTTAGCCCAGTTCTGAATTTAAGTCTCATGTTAGGCCAAGGTTGAATGAATCTAATGGGAGCACCAGATCTTCCACTTGTCCCGGGAGCAATAGAGGAGAAACATGAAACTTGGAGATTGGCAGAGTCTTAGATTCCAATGCAGATGCTGTTGGGTGCCATTTGCAAAGATGGTTCCCCATAAGAAGAGCCTCCCAGGGGATGTGGAAAGGATTGGGGACCAAGAGGGCAGGCACTGTGACTGTCAGAGTGGCTGGTGGGCCCCTCATGCTGATGCAAATGGCCTCCAAGCCCTAAGATACCTCCCCGTGTCCACTATATCTGCTGTGTCCCTTCCCTTCCTGACTCTTTCCATCTTCAAGATAGCCAGCACTGTGACTCAGTTTACCCAAGTGACATCCTACAGCCTTCCCTCAAGAGTCAAGCCTCATGCCCAATAAATGCTCACATTTGTCCTCATGAAGAAATGCAAACATTCTACGTTAGTGACATCAGTTCACCAACCCTGTCCCAGGGGTCCAGTTCACCCTCAGCCCCAAGCTCAGGGAGGGAGATGTGCGCTGCTCAGTGAACCACATGTGGATCCTCCTGGCCAGGTTTCTGTGCTGCAGCCTGGGCAGACTAAGAGACTAAGCCTCCAGGAAGTGATGCATATGAGAACAGATTGGAGGGATGTGGAGAAAGGGCCAAGTACATACACAGAGGAGAAGCCCTCCAGACAACCACCAGTACAAAGGCCCTGTGGCAGGGGTTTGCCTGGAATGTCTGGAAGCAGTGTGGCTGGAAGTCTGAAGAGTGGAGCAGCTGGGGGTTGTGGTAGAGGGGCACCAGGACCAGATCCATGAAGTATGGAACCTTCTTTATATGGGCTCATGGAGTCTCAGGCAGGAAGCTGAGGCTAAACTGCTAACTACAGAGTAGCAAGGCCAACAGTGGTGGCTGGTTAAACCCACCCATGGACACGGCGATTGCTCGTCTTGAAGTCATAACAAGCTGATGCCTGGAGAGTGGATTGTTTTAAAGAGGGCGTGCGCTCTGACCTAAGGATTGGCTGGTGCATCCCAGAGAATAGATGGCCACTAGAGTGGAGATCTAGGAGACTGCAAAGAGCTGCATTTGTGTTTATTCTTCACTCAAGGCCATGGCTACTAGTGTGGAGTGTGTCAGGAGTAGTTGGGACACAGGTGAGCAGACCCACTGTGGGCTGCTAGGCATAGCGGGTGGCTTTGGAATGACACTGCATGGTGACCCTGGCGTCTCTGTTGCTATAAGCTGCCTCACCTTGAGCAGTCCTCACTACCTCCCTCTGCAGACCTCTGCTTCTCATCTGCAGCAGAGTGATAATAAAACCTCTTTCATCTGAGGATTAGATCAGATTCTATGCAACAACGTCCATGAAGGACTTAACACTGGGCTTGACCCTCAGCAGGCACGGTGGCGAGCGGCTTGTTGACTGAGCAAACAGACACACTGGAGGAGGGGCGCTGGCAGTACCGGAGACAAAGAAACCTTTCATGCTGTGTGTCCTCTTAAAGTTAGGGAAGGTCTCCAAAAGAGAGAGAGAGAGAGAGAGAGAGAGAGAGAGAGAGAGAGAGAGAGAGAGAGAGAGAGAGAGAGTTGGGATATAACTCAATTGGTAGAGTGCTTGCCTAGTATTCGCAAAGCCCTGGGTTGGATTCCCAGCAAATCAGGAAGATGCTGTGATCCCAGCACTTGGGAGAGGGATGCAGGATGATCAGTATAACCTCATCCTTCTCTACATAGTGAGTTTAAGACCAGTGTGGGATGTGTGTGATACGTGAGATCAGAGAGAGAGAGAGGAGGAAGAAGGAGGAGGAGGAGGAGGAAGAGGAAGAGGAGGAAGAGGAGGAAAGGAGAGGCGAGGGGAGGAGAGAAGAGAGATGGGAGATGAGAAAGAGGGGAGAGAGACAAGTGTGAGAAAGGAGAGAGGCAAGGCAGAGAGGGGAAAAGGAGAGAGGGAGAGAGAGAGGAAGATAGAGGGGGCAGAAAGAGAGGAGGGAGGGGGCAGAGGGAGGGGAGAGGGAATGATAGAGACAGAGAGAGAAAGAGAGAGAGAGAGAACCAAGAAGAAACAAAACAAAAGCAGTGGGGCAGTTGGGAACCGTGGGAGACAGATTATTGCTTTATGGCTAGGAACTTCCACAATGGTTGTCCTAGGGTGAGACAGGTTGAAATGAGCCTGGCACGGATGACAGGAGGCGGGCCACCGAATGTTGGCTTTCACAGTATTCCTGGGTGAGCTGCCATGCAGGGCAGCATTTAATCTAAAGCAAGCATTTAGTGGGCTGATAAGCAGAAGCATGACACCCCTCCCCCGCCCCCCCCACTCCCCAAGCCTCCAAAGAGCAATGATTCTGGTGAGAAGAAGAAAGGGCCATACAGACATGAACCCGTAATCCTAGAACGAGGAGTGAGCAGGCCACATCTGCTCTCCCGGGATGAGATTTGATGGCTCCGTCTGAGACTGTGGGCATATCAGCCAGCAGGTGACAAAGGTTGGCTGAACCTCTGCAATGGGCTCCTCCACATTGGGGAGTCTTTTAACCCTTTACTAACCATTAGTCCCAAGACTCAGCTCCACTGATGTGTGTGTGTGTGTGTGTGTGTGTGTGTGTGTGCAAGTGCACATGAACATGCCCCAGTGCATGTCAGAGGACAACTTGCAGGAAACCATTGTCTCCCACTGTGTGGGTCCCAGGGATTGAACTCAGGCAGTGAGGCCTGGCAGTAATGTCTTTGTCCAAGGAGATATCTATATCATCAGCCTCCATCACCATCACGCCCAGACTGTCTCTGTATACAGGTTCTGAGGGCCACGTGGCAGGCACTGGATCCCTGGTTATTTCAGCCCCTTTGGTTATTTCTTTGCAGTCTTCCCAAGGGCTGATACAGAGTGAGCGTGTGGCTTCTGCCAGGGTTCCCAGGCTGCTGGGGAAACAGTGGGTTTGGATTGTGAGGTGTGGCTGTTGTGTATCCACCTGAAGCCAGTCAGAAAGGAGTTCAGCCGACGGTAGGGTTGTGGTACAGGAGAGTAAGTGGCAGTGGGCTCAGATAAGCCCTGCCACCAGATGCTCAGTGTCTTCTGTGTCATGTCCCCGTTAACCTCTCAGACAGGAGACTGAGCCTGGTGACCATTCACAGCTCCCATCCATGACTTCCAGTCTTGCTGTCACATGTGGAAAGACCTTCTTCCTCACCCGGATAGAGTGTCCCAGGAAAGGGGTCTGAGTTCCACAATCATGGCCAAGAGACGGGTATCTTTATAACCTCTCAGACAGTTTCACAGTGGAGGACAGCTCCTCAAAGAAGTGAGCGTTTAAATGCAGGGCACATTGAGTCAATAACACGGCAGTCTGCGGAGACCTAGAAAGTGGAAGCAGGGTTTCAGAGACCTAGAAGCAGGGTTTCAATGTATTATTATTGTTATTGTTATTAATTATTGTGTATATGTTAGCATATGCCATGAGTGTGCAGACTAGAGGCTCAGTTCCTCTGGAGCTGGAGTTACAGATGGTTGTCAGCTGCCCCACATAGGTGCTGGAAGCTAAACTTGGGTCCTTTAGAAGAACAGTAAGCATAAGCACTCGCAACCATTGGTCAGTCTCTCTAGCTCCAAGGTACAATATCTTGAATTATTTCTACCTGTTTCTTAAAGCGGAACACTCTTGACTTTGACCTTTGGATTTGTTTTGTCTTTGGAGACAAGGTTGTACCATGTAGCTTGCTATGTACATCAGGCTGGCCTTGAACTCACAGAGATCCACCTGGAATGATGGAATTAAAGATATGCACTATCACTCCTGGTTGATGGGATACTTTTATAAGCAAGCTGTTCACACTAACAGACATGCAGCAAACCTCAGTCCTGTGTGCATGTCCTCTAAAGTTCATCTGATTACATTGAGGACAAAATATGCTATTTTCTACATCCAAATTCAGTCGGGTTTTACTTTGGACTCATTGGAGATGAAGCTTCTTGTGACACTGAATATTGGTAACTTGCATACACAGGGGTCACCAAGACTCAGGAAATTAGAAGTAATCTCTATCTATCTATCTATCTATCTATCTATCTATCTATCTATCTATCTATCTATCTATCTATCTATAATCTGTCTCTATCTCTATCTTTATATCATCTATATTTGTGCCACAGATGATGTCAGCAGAAGATAGGAGACTCCTGGGTCAGAAGCACAGACCTTCCTGCTCTTGGTACAGAGGCAGCATGAGGTTCAAGGCCATGTTCGTTTGCATTAGTTTTCCTTCCTCTCTCATCCCATGGGACCATGAACAATCAAGTAGATTCTATTTCACAAAGGAGGTTGGGTTCCAGGTTTAGGAACCCAGAGCTTGGAAACTCCTAAGCCTTTATAATGGGAGGCTCTTCAAATGTGACCTCCCACCAATTGCCCTAGGAAAAGGTTATCATTACACAAACACATCTGATATATATACACATACACATACACATCTCACCCTGATTGAGTTCCTGTGCTGACTTCCTTCAGTTTTGAACTATGGATGTGGAAGTGTTTGCCAAATAAGCCCTTTCCCCCTTAACTTGATTTTGGTCCTGGTGTTTCATCATAGCAATAGTAACTCAGATTAAGACAGAGATTGGTACCAGGAGTGGGGTATGAACCCACACAGACACATAGCCCTTAATTACATACTTTCCTTTTATGAGTTGTCTTGGTCATGATGTCTCTTCACAGTGATAGAATAGTAAGTAAGATGCTGGGAAATGTAATCTCTAAGCTGCACACAAAGCTGCCCCAGGCAGGACTCTGTCAGCCATAAAGAAGGAATTATAGGGATGTTGGGTGGCAGTTCCCAGGCACTGTTTAAGTTCTGGTCTCCCATCTACCACCCTTGACTTGGGTTAAGGGCAGAAAAGAGTTTCTGAAACTGGGGGCATGCTCCACAGAGTACAGCATCCCTGAAAGTGAAAAAGAAGAAAAAGAAAGACTCATGAAAGCAGGTGTGGAGAAGGAAGTACTGTAGGTTTTACCAACCCCAGTATCTATCCACCATCTCAGGGTCTCAGAAACTAGAGAGAAGAGTAGACAGGCAGGCCACACATACAGTAAGCAGGGGCTATAGGCCCTGGAATCCAGGATGGAAGCCCCAGCAAGAAAGCTACATCAATCGAAGATCAGAGAAGGCTTCTAGAGGGGTGGTTATACTCCGCCCGAGCCTAGAAGGGTAAGAAAAGCCTGACACATTCATAGGCTGGGGCTAAAGCTGGAAGACTGACTTTCCTAAAACAGCCCTGCCTATGTTGAGGATTGTGCACTCATTCAATGAACTGAATTTTTGTCAGTATAAAGGGTTGGAATGTTGCAGCTCAAACTCCAAATTATCTGAGGCTATGTTAATAGTCATTTATTGCCACCAGCCTCTTGATCCAACCTAGCATCTTAGCGCACTGGGTAAACCTTCTGGGATGTATTAACCAAGCACAGCACAATCTTCCACCAATCTAACAGCTAAGAACGCCTTCAGATAACATTTGAAATCTGTAGCAAAGTTTCCCTCCAAGTTTGTTATAACTTGGTGTGTCCACCCCGATGGTAAGTGTGCGATTTGTCAGTTCATTCTGTCCTGTGACTAGAAAAGCTTGCACAATATCTTCTAAGGTGGGTCTTGTCATTATGAATGTCCCAAGCCAGTCAATGCAGACCAAACAACCAATTCTCTCTGTAGGAAGAGCTGTGTTCTGTGCAGACAACTGCCAGATCAAAATTTCAGATTTATTTATTTACTAGCTTTTGTGAAACATCTCCCTACTATATAGCCCCGGCTGGCCTGGAACTTAGTTGTGTAGACCAGGCTAGACTTGTACACATGGGTGATCCTTCCACTTCTGCCTCCTAAATTCTGGGATTACAAGTGCGAGCCCATGTCTGTTTTAAGTATTAGTACTTTAGTAAATCTACAATCTCCACCATGTTGAGAAACATTGACTCGAAAAGATCATTTTCTGAAACCTAAACTCCACCAGTATATGGATGGCACTTTTACTAACTGGTGATTCTGTGGGTACGAGGGAGCTGACTGGGAGAAGAGCGTGATAAGGAGATCGCATGTGTGAGAGGGAGGCCAGGAATGGAAGCAGTCAACAGCAGTAAGACCTGCCTACCAATACTCAGTGCTAATGGCATTGTCAAGTGACTAGAGCTGTCCGTCACTCCTGCTGTGACTCACTCCCTTTGACCCGGTCCCTGGGAGGGAGGTTCTGTACTGTTCCCATTTTACAGATG